>NC_134365.1:205586323-205893745 GCF_035582795.1 Mycteria americana
AGTTGCCTTTTCCATGCTTTGGAAAATTATACTTGAAAGGTGTTGAAGTGGAATCATCACCAGTTCGTGTTTTTGACCTTTTACATGTAGTTACCATCACTTTATTTTTTGGGTTTTTTTAATAAAAATGTGAACTCTTATAGCATAATGAATAGCTCAAAAAGCAAAAAAGAGGTGTCAGTTTATGAGATAAACTGGCTGCTGTCTGCTCCACTGGCTGCTGCCTGCTCCACAGATGTGACTGATTTTATTCTCTCCATAAACAAAAAGCCCTTGGTCATGTGATTTGACAAATCACAAAAAAGAGGAAATGAGAAAAAAAGTATATTTTCTATTAATTATCACTTCTTTTATAACCTTCAGATTCCTTTTTCTTAGCATTCAAGTAGCTTCTAGTATTACTGTATCTCAGCATCTGAAAAATGTACTTTATTGTGCCTGTTTTTGCAACAGACCAGATATTATCCCTATTCTACAGACTAAGAACTTGGCCAGCCCTTACTCACGTCTTGTAATATGAATCTTCTGAATATGCAGCTAGATGCCAAGGCCTGGTCCATGATAGGCACCTAGAGATGATGTGTTTCAGTGATCCAAGGACAGGTAAAATGTAGTGTCATTCTGTTTTTTGAAACAGTAGAAAATTATTAATAAATAGAATTAATGAGTAGAAAATAATAAATAAACTGCTGTGTCATTACTGAGCCCTACTGGACAGATTATGTCTTCTGATTCCATGAAGACTATGAAGGCTTCCAAAGACTGCTCACAAATATATCCCTCTCTATGGGATAGTGATAATTTGACCACTGCTAAAAAATACTGAACCAAAGTTTTGTATAAACCACACTAATAACATAATTGGGTTTTATGTTCATACTTTGTTTCTTTTTTTCCAAACCCATGCAAACCTTCTTGCTTTCTGATATTTTTTCATTTTCTTCATTAAGATCTTCATTAATTTTTGTTGGTTTTAATAATTTAATAATGTTTATCCCATTCTGATTCTGCAGCACCATTGTTTGAATTTCCACAGTATGTGGGAGTCACTGTGATACACCAGACTGACATACTTCAGTATGCACTTTAGTTAGCCTATTTCCAAAAAGGAGTCAGGAGGATACTATTACTTCTCAATCATCTCCCTCACTTTTGGTTTTTAACTTTGCCCTGGCAGAATGACTCTAAATCAGATCTAGAACAAATATATCCATTTAAAAATTGTAGCCTGGCTGTTGTTGACAATGTATGAGTGAATAAATGTAGTTCTTCTTTTCCCTCTAGTGCTTTCGTCTTGAGTTCGCCGAATTGTCAGTCTTTACATACAACAGCTGCACACAAGCAGTGGCAATGGGAGACTTCAGTGGCTACAAGTGCTTCTGCTTCTCATTACACTACCACATCATAATGTGCATTTTTGCAAAGTCACAATACAAATACATCCAAACCAGATTTGACTCAGTTACAGTGCAAGACCTGAAAGAAGCATCAATTCCGGGATAGGCTTCTGACACAATTACATAGTACCTTTCAGGAATGTATGCTGCTATCTATCCAATTATCTTCCCTCCTTTCCTTTCTTTGCTCTGATTCTGCCTTGCCCCCCAACTAAGGACTCACAACACCTTTCCATATACAACACATTGGAAATATTTACAGTGTGAACTTATAAAACCCGGAAAATCGGAATTAA
The DNA here is from genome assembly GCF_035582795.1 of Mycteria americana. NCBI lineage: Eukaryota > Metazoa > Chordata > Aves > Ciconiiformes > Ciconiidae > Mycteria > Mycteria americana. The sequence continues at coordinate 205,588,017 of NC_134365.1, forward strand.
CAACTCTTGCAGTAATCATAAATCATGCGTAAGGTGGCTATGAAATAAAAATTAAGTACAGTAAAGCATTACTGAGAAATACTAAGTGCTGCATATACCCAGCAAAAAGAAATTACAATCTGTGTGGGAACTTCAAATTTTCTGACATTTGTACATTTATAATCCTCTGATGTTGGATGTTTTGCATTAATATATTTATGGTTCGGAGGAGCTATACTAAGATCAAAACTGTTCATCCTTCTTAATAATTCCATCAGGAACAAAGACAATAAAAGGTATTTCTGTTGGAGTTTATAAAAACATTAAATTCAGTTATGAAGCCTTATGCCGTATAAGAGATGCTCAACTTTTCAAAGAAAAGAAGTAAAGAGCTGTCTCTGTTGGAGGAAAGATAAAATGATACAAGCAACCTGTCAGGAACAATTATGCTGATTCATATTGTAAACATTATTACAATGTATGCCCACCAGAAAATGTAGAAGTATGACATTTAATGCATCAAATTTAGCTTTGTCATTGCCTTATCTATGGGGTAGAGAGCTCTGCACACATCTCCCAGGAGAGAAAAATATCCAGTTAAAACCTTTTCAAAAATACCCCTCATTTATAACTTGAAAAGCAAATTTCAGTTGAAGAAAGTATTATTTCAGAATTTTCTTTTCAGCATTTCACTAGACCCTACACACACGGAGTGCACTGCAGTTGCATAAAAACAGCCATTGTGCCACCTTATCTAATCACAGTTACATGAACAGAAGCTTTGAAATTTATTTAGATCACATAGTCAGCATGAGCCCTGAATAAGGAAAATGTGTAATTGCATAGCTCAGGGGCAGATTTGGGTGTGCACTGTGACCCAGAAAGTCACATTTCAGTCCCCTGCTTCCTCCTTGCGGCGGGAGCAGCCGGAGCCAGGCATGCACCAGGTGTACTTACATGCCCTCCTGACAGCCCAGCTGCTGTGAGGAGAGCGTTGGGGGTCAGAGCCGCCGTGGCCTTTTATTTCTGTCTCCTCTAGCCTTCCTCCATTAGGTCACATAGGTGCAGCAGACTGGGGAAATAGTGCCTGCAAGGTGGCTGCTCCTTTTTTCCCGTGGCTAGCAGACCAACAACACAATCAGCCTCACATTGTGCCCCCGTCTTCAGAGGCACTGAAGCAAAAAATTCAGCCCTCGGCATTGCGTATTTGCATATCTAAGAAGAAGGGGGATATTTCCATGCAATTAGATTATCCCTATTCCTTGTGTGACCAATTCCTCATGTGCTACCCACTGAAGTCAGGAACAATTTAAATCCTGACACTCAATGGTTTTCAAGAATTGTTTCTGCATCGAGTATCCCAGAAAAGGATGGGCTGAGGTGGAGGGGAGACGATAATCTACAGAATACGTAATGGAGCAACGTCACAGCTTGTTTTTCCCCCTGCTAAGAGGGCATATAACCAGCAGAGTCTAACCTACAATGAGCGTTTTCTGTCTCTGTAGTTAGTTTTACCTTAAGGCATAGGAAAGAAATCTTATTATAATATTATACTAGTGACACCATAACTAAGATTGAAAAAGGCTATTACTGGCGTAAATGACTCCAAATAAGGTTCCTTACTCTTTTCGAATTGCTACTCAAAATGCAGTATCAGAAGGATATTAACTCTTTGAGGAATAATTGCTTTGCCTACCTGAGGCTAAATATATTGGACCAAAGCCTTACCTGGTTCACAAAGTTCAACTTAAATTGAGAGAACTACATCCTTCATAGCCCTCACACAAGACAGAAGATACAACAGAAGGGAAGGATAAGAGGGATGTTATTGCTCTCTTCAACTACATAATGGGAGGGTATAAAGAAGATGGATCCAGATTCTTCTGGTGGTGCACAGTAAAAGGAAGAGGCCCAATATACGCAAGTTCCAAAACAAGAATTTCCAATACTCACAGTGAAGGTGGCCAAAGTAAGAGATTTCCCAGAGAAGTTCTGGGATCCCCATCCTTGGAGATACTCAAAATCTGACTAGATCGGGGTTTGAGCAACCTGCTCTAAGGCTGAAGCTGGCCCACATTTCAGTGAGGTTTTGGTCAGATGACATTCAGAGGTCCCTTCCAACACAAATTCTTCTGTGATTCTATGATTTTAGCAGGGCTATTGGTATGTTTTGCTATTGACTCAGATGTGTGTTTCAGCCTTGCCCTGCCCTTGGTTGAAACCTGCTCCCCAGCCTTACCCCTCAGATAATGCCAGCTAAGCCTCTGACTCCATACTACAACATTCCTATGGGGTTTGGGTAAGCTATCTCACAAAAGCCATTTAAGCATGGACAGACATTCACTTATTACTGATAGAATCATAGAATCATAGAATCGTTTAGGTTGGAAAAGACCTTTAAGATCATCAAGCCCTATGGTTAACCTAGCACTGACAAGTCCACCACTAAACCATGTCACTAAGCATCACATCTACACATCTTTTAAAAACCTCCAGGGATGGTGACTCAACCACTTCCCAGGGCAGTCTGTTCCAGTGCTTGACAACCCTTTTGGTGAAGAAATTTTTCCTAATATCCAATCTAAACCTCCCCTAGCGCAACTCGAGGCCATTACCTCTCGTCCTATCACTTGTTACTTGGGAGAAGAGACCAACCCCCACCTCTCTACAACCTCCTTTCAGATAGTTGTAGAGAGCAAGAAGGTCTCCCCTCAGCCTCCGCTTCTCCAGGCTAAACAACCCCAGTTCCTTCATCAGACTTGTTCTCTAGACCCTTCACCAGCTTCGTTGCCCTTCTCTGCACACGCTCCAGCACCTCAAGGTCTCTCTTGTAGTGGGGGGCCCAAAACTGAACACAAGATTTGAGCTTCAGCCTCACCAGTGCTGAGTACAGGGGGATGATCACTTCCCTAGTCCTGCTGGCCACACTATTTCTCATACAAGCCAGGATGCTATTGGCTTTCTTGGCCACCTGGGCACACTGCTGGCTCATATTCAGCCGGCTGTCAACCAACACTCCCAGGTCCTTTTCTGCTGGGCAGCTTTCCAGCCACTCTTTCCCAAGCCTGTAGCGTTGCATGGGGTTCTTGTGGCCCAAGTGCAGGACCTTGCACTTGGCCTTGTTGAACCTCATACAACTGGCCTCAGCCCATCGATCCAGCCTGTCCAGGTCCCTCTGCAGAGCCTTCCTACCATCAAGCAGATCAACACTCCCACACAACTTGGTGTCATCTGCAAACTTACTGAGGGTGCACTCGATCCCCTCATCCAGATCATTGATAAAGATATTGTTGAGATAATATCCTGTATATGCAGACTAAAATCCATCTTCAGCAAAAGTTTTCTATCATCAAACAGAAATCTGTTGGAGAAAATTTCTGCTGCACTTATTTCTGAGTGTGTTTTTAATTCCGGACTAAATTTGTGTTCTGTGCCTCGTAAGCCATGCATTTCTTCAACATGCATGACTGACAAGAGATGCTTAACTAAAAGTACTCTCGGTTACTTGCAAAAATCAAAATCTACACCCCATGTATGACAGAATGCCCAAGTAGATGAACAGAGTCAACCCATCTGGCCTTATAACCCCTGAGTTCTCATTGAGTCAGACTGACAGGAATGGTAGGAGGTGCTGCATTTCTTCACCATTTATGTGCTATCAGTCAGAAACATGCTGCTTTACAATACAATGCTAATCCAAAGAAAAGGGTAGAGGGAACTAGAGAGAGAAATAATGTCATGTCAGACATTCTGTCCATGTCTAATACAGTTTCTCCCCCTCTTTTCATCTGTGGTCCTGTTTTTAAAACTACATCATGTTTGACGAAGTAAAGCAGCTCATATAAATAAAGACAGAATACGTAAACTTAATCCAAGATGAACAAACAATCCAAGACTCAGCAGAGGTGTTGATCAAAACTACAGGAGCTCTGGTATTTTCTCAATGAAGAAGATAGAAGTTTCTCTTGTATACTAACTGAAGGCTTAAAAGGCATTTACCTCTATTAGCAACTAAACAGGGCTTTTTGTTCATTGCTTTTTTTTTTTTTTTAGTTTAGCAGACAGATTTATCCTCTAAAGGGGATATCCCAGTTTCTCATTTTAAAACTACAACTGGGGCAGACATCTCTCAAGTTAAAAATCAGCCAAAAGGAGAATTATACTTCCTTTAACTTAGATACAGGTTCTTTGATTAACTCTCACAATGTAATTTGTACATGAGCATGTTCTCAAACAAATGTCTGTTTCTAGCAGAGGAGGTAAAAAGAAAGCAGGAACATATCCTAGCATCAGCTTTCTAGTTAATATTCTTCCACTCATTAACAATAAATAGCAAATTTTTGCAGGCTCTTGATGTGAACTACTGCTTTGGCTGTTCTGATTATTTATAATTGCATTATTCATTACTAGGTTGTTGCTACAAAGCACTTTGTTGTGATATTGAAAGTCTGCAAATACATACATAGTACGTGAAATTTGTGTGTGGGTTGTTCTAGTGTTATTGTAAAGACCCATCATCTCCTAACAAAAGCACATGCCAGAGTGTCCTAAATCATAGCCTGGATTTTCTTGTGAAATCACATGTTTTCCTAATGCACTGGTTGTCAGCATCTCTCCAGAGAAGGCAGCATCCACCATCTCATTTGTCACTCTATTTCACTGTTTCTCCATCCTCTGTGTAGTTCTGTTGGCATTGGTCCCACGGTCTCCTGCTCTGTGCAAGCCAGCCCGCTCGCTCCCAACACAATGGCGGCAAACTTGGAGAGCAACCCAGCAGAAGTGTCCTTCTGCTGAGAATGGCTCAACACCTTTTTCAGTCAGCAATGAACTTGATCCATGAAATAAATACCCATATCCAAAAATAGGTGTAGATAACTTGAAGTATCCAGTTTATACACTAATGAAAATGATTGTTCCATTACTAAGAAAAGGCCAAAGGCTTTTCCTTGACCTAACAGTGTAGGCCTCTGGACTTGCCTGGACTTGTCTTGGCCTGAGCTGATTTTAGCTTGGTTTAGCAAACATTTAGCAGTCAGCTGACTACTGCCTAAATACATATTAGCTTCAGTTCAGCTGTGTGCAGCTGTATGGTACAGCACCTATTCCTAATTAATAGATAGTGGTAACATAGTTGTTCTGCATAGTGTGAACAGTCCATGAGTTAGAATAAAAGTGTAATGTAGAGAAGTACAGGTATAGGTGAGGGGCAGAGGCCTGGCACTGTAATCACAAATCACAGTGGTCAGTGGCTGGCCACTCAGTCAGGTGAAATAGTCTTGAGTACTGTGTCCAGCTCTGGAGCCCTCAGCACAGGAAAGACATGGATCTGTTGGAGCAGGTCCAGAGGGGGGCCACGAAAATGGTCAGAGGGATGGAACATCTCTCCTATGAGGAAAGGCTGAGAGAGTCGGGGCTGTTCAGCCTGGAGAACAGAAGGCTCCAGGGAGACCTTATTGTGGCCTTTCAGTACTTAAAGGAGGCTTATAAGAAAGATGGGGACAAACTTTTTAGCAGGGACTGTTGTGATAGGACAAGGGGTAATGGTTTTAAACTAAAGATATAAAGAAGAAATGTCTTACGGCAAGGGTGGTGAAACACTGGAACAGGTTGCCCATAGTCGTAGATGCCCCATCCCTGGAAACATTCAAGGTCAGGTTGGATGGGGCTCTGAGCAACCTCATCTAGTTGAAGATGGCCCTGCTCATTGCAGGGGGGTTGGACTAGATGACCTTTAAAGGTCCCTTCCAACCCAAACTATTCTATGATTCTATGCTTCTATGAACTGGGAACCAATGAAGAAAGACCAAGTAAGGAGACTGCATTAGAAAATATAAAAAGGCCTCAAGAGGACCATGGAGGAAGAAACTCTCATCAACATGATACTTGTCCTAGCAAACCCCTCACATTTCTGATGGTCCAGCTCCCCTTGCCTCTACCTGATGCAGAAGGAAGCTGAGTACTGTAAGTCCTAGCATTAGCATGACTCTAGTACAACTAGTCATAACTTGTATTTTGATTAGACTGTTAAGACTTAAATTACACTAACATTAAAGTCTTGTCTCCACATATCAGCTATGTTCACTTTTTGCTGTTACAAGATTTTTAGTGTAACTACTTAATGGAAATTATGTATCAAAATCCAAGATGGCACCATCTCTTGGGAAGTGATCGTGCCCCTGTACTCGGCACTGGTGAGGCCGCACATCGAATACTGTGTTCAGTTTTGGGCCCCCCACTACAAGAGAGACCTTGAGGTGCTGGAGTGTGTCCAGAGAAGGGCAACAAAGCTGGTGAAGGGTCTGGAGCAGAAGCCTTATGAGGAGCGGCTGAGGGAACTGGGGTTGTTTAGCCTGGAGAAAAGGAGGCTGAGGGGAGACCTTCTTGCTCTCTACAACTACCTGAAAGGAGGTTGTAGAGAGGTGGGGGTCGGTCTCTTCTCCCAGGTAACAAGTGATAGGACAAGAGGAAATGGCCTCAAGTTGCACCAGGGGAGGTTTAGACTGGATATTAGGAAATTTTACTTCACTGAAAGGGTTATCAAGCATTGGAAGAGGCTGCCCAGGGAAGTGGTTGAGTCGCCATCCCTGGAGGTATTTAAAAGACGTTTGGATGAGGTGCTTAGGGACATGGTGTAGTGGTGGGCTTGGTAGTGTTAGGTTTACGGTTGGACTTGATGATCTTAAAGGTCTTCTCCAACCTATACGATTCTGTGATTCTGTGATTCTGTGATTCTTCCAGCCATATTTTAAGGGAAAAAAGACACCTATCTTGGCAGGGTTGTCAAAAGGAAAAACTTAGATGACTAATTCCAAAGGGAAATTTGTGAACTTCGAACAGAGGCCTCCCTACCATCTAATTATGTAAAGCTAAGTATTCAGGGGTTGCAAAACATTGTTCCCGTTTGTATTTCCTAGCATCCAGCTTTGATGATTCCTGTCTCAGGATGCCCACTCACGGGAATCTCCTATTTCCACACGTATTGGTTATGCAGGTACCTAAAGCTGGGGCTTGGACACACACTGGTGCAATGCCAGATATCTCTGTGAAATAGCCTGAAGTCAAACATCTACAGCAAAGCCTTCCCTGTCCTCTGTTAGAGAGGGCCATATTAGAAATGTTTCTGGTGTTTGAAAGTGGAAAAAAGCAATACCATAACGAGATTCTAACAAAAATGGTGTTAAAACCTCAGAATAAGTCAGATCAGTATCTCAAGATTAAAAGGAGGAAAAAAACCCCTTCACTTCTCTTATTAAATACTACTCATAAAGTGTATCATCTGTGCTTGAATATACCAAGAGTATGAGAAGTCCAAGACTGCTGCATAAGCAATTTTGCTCTGTAAAGTTAACAGTGCCCATAACAAATTTGGAAGCTTTGCATGCTGGTCATATCAAACGAAATCAAGAAGGTAAATACTGAACTTTGTCAAATTCGCTAACATTTTGAGGTGTAAACACTGCTACCTATAGTAGATCAGATTTTGCCTGCTTCATTCATTTTAGTTTACTAAGGCCTCCACTGAAGTCCAAAAAATATATTTCCGTTATCCTAATTGGGTATGGACTCCTAAATGTTTTTGCCAATCAAGATTATTGAATTTAACTGGCTAGTTGATGATGTGCTATATTATCAGACTTTGAAAAACATTTATGAAGTGAATAAATTAATGGGTCGCCACCAGGCAAAGAAGTGCAGGCTCTTGGCTTGCAGCCTGTGTCAGATCACTTAGTCAACTTTTCTCATAGTCAGGTAGTTACTGTGGAATAATGAATCTGCTATAAATCCACACACTAGTTAATCCTGCAGTAATTTATTTCTCTAGCCATGTTTGTAGGAAACATTTTGTTTCCTGAGGTTGTAATTTCTGATAGACAAGTTTTTTCGTTCATTTGCTATGATGTCTTTATTGTACACACCATTATTCCTAAAGCTATCAGCAACTTACTATTATTGTGAATAACCTACTGGCAATAGACAAGTCAGAAAAATAAAATTATTTTTTTCCAGGGGAACTCCTTTTTATCTGCCCAACTGTCTTAAAATATTTTGTAAACAATCAATATGCTTTGAACACTACATATTTTATAGCTTCTTATGTTATTAAAAAAAAAAACCCACTCAGATCAGGACATGTTTAGATTGTCTAAATATTGTAAAGCATAACATAGTTTTCAGTGCCCACTCCGAAAAACATGACTGGATTCGTCTTTGCATAAAGGCTACATTAAGCTCCGCATAAATTAAGGTCCCTAGGTAACAAATGTGTAGTCAAATTTGCATTAAAAATAGAAGGATACCAAAACACAAGTACATTTTCAAAACTGTGGCTGATAACTTTACATTCAACCAGATGTGCATTGGGAATATGTGTGAACACAGCAGATAAAGGGTTAATACATGTTTTGAAGACCTCTAAACTGAAAATTATTTACTTCTCATCTTAGTAGAAGATGAGAAAATGTCCAGTTTACCATGTGTGAATATACCACATGGCAATAGTTCTAGAAATCCTTAAAAAATTTTAATTCAAATACCTTTAAGTAGGTTTCTTCCAAATGAGACAACCTGGCTCAAAGCAGTTTGGTAATTAGCTAATTGCCAGTTTATCACAAATATTAGCCGTTTAGATAAATGCTTAGAATATAGCACAAATACTCTTTGCTAAGCAATGCAGAATTGGAAGACCTGATAAAGACATCAGAGATCTATGAAAAATCTTGTTTTAAAACTTCACTGGAAGTGATTTTAGATTTTTATGTTCATTTCCCTCTTTATATATATCTATGACTTGTTATATTTGACATATGGCATTTTTGACCTACCAGAAAGCAGAGGAATTTGTCTGCCTGTTTTGTTTTTTCATTAGACACTTCAACTATTTGCTACAGTATTCACAGAATTTTTATTGCTGCAGTTCAGAAAATAAGATCTTATTTCTTCATGGGTTTGACGGGTGGTGGCTATCCGAAGACTGATCATGGAAGAAACCCCAACAATGTTTTCTACTATATGGGTACTATTTTTTTTTTCCTACATATTTGAATAAGTTTTTCACTCTATGGTAAAAGAGTTCGCAGTAACTTAGGCTGTCACAGCACCAGATATACAAGTCTCTTTTCACCGTTACTGCTTAGGCAACATAATAACATATGATACAGAAATGCCCACATCTTTCTTTCTACCATTCCATCATTTATATTTATAATTTTATTGCTCCCAAACCCAATAATTTTAGCTGTTCAAAAGGTAGCTTAACATTTAGCTTGAAGCATTTGAGTTTTCCAATATTCCACACAAACATTAGCCAGCTGTACTAGCTCAATGGCATCACCTGAAGGTGAGTTTTACAAGCTAACGGCAGGAAACACAGGAGCTACTCCCTGCAAGGAAACTTTATGTGATTCAACTCGAGAATCAGAATGAAATGTTGCTTCCCCTCAAAAACTAGATTTTCACTTCATGTTGGCATTAATTTTAAAAACAATTTATTAGCTTTATGGTAGTTTTTCATTCAGGAGTTAAAGACTGATTACTTCTAAGTGTTTGTTTTGCTGAAATATCTTCTTTTTTATAGCTTATCTTAAAGCTCTAAGGCCTACTGTCACCTGGGATAAATTACCACAGTCCTACCGCACTGAATACAATTGGATAAATTATCCCAGAGAAATTTTGGCCAGAGAATTTTGAAAGACAGGCTTTGTATCATTTTATTTGAGAGTCATTTCCATTATTTTTACTTTACAGCATATAATTTTTGACACGGAACAAAACAAAGTCCAATCCATCCAGTATCCTACCTCTTACCATATGCAACATCAGCGGCTTCACAAAAAGGCCAAAAAGCAGTTGCGATGTATTACACTCTCTGTCAGTTTTATCATACTCGCTAGCATTCATACACTGGCTTAAAATCAGACATGAGTTGTTGTCTTCCTTGTAATAGTTCTTCTTTGGCTTTACTAGTATAACTCGAGATATTGTTACACATAGCAATCTCCAATTGATAATTGAAGTATGCTATATTTTTGCCTTCAGCAATATCCTGTAAGTGTCATTTTCATGGTATAATTTCAAAACTGTATACAAAATTCTTCATGACTTTTGAAATGGCCACCTCTCCAGGGCCATTTTAGTCCATAATATCTATAGATCTATAGATCTACTATATCTTTGTTCCTATGCACTCACATGGAGAAAGAGAACACCTGGCCTTTTGTAACAATGGCTTTATTTATTCTCTTTCTTAGATAACTTCTGTATTTCCTCTGAATCATTTCAAAGGCATTGAATAAAATCTAAAGCCGTCTATCCTGGGGATTCCCTTGGTAGCTTCCTTTCCTTCCAGTGAAACCTTGATAGTCCCATAGTTATAGTGTTTTACATTTGCTAACATCTGGATTCACCCCACTAGGCATTTTCTGAGCCTAGGACCCTGCTCCCTGAAATTTTTCTTTGGATACTTTAAAATAGTGTTCTAAGTAATTTTCTTTAGGAGTTTTTGATTCTCAAATTCCCCATCTTGTTCGTAGCTCTTTTTTAATCTTCTGACCAAAGAAAAGTAATAGTTTGACATCCTTCTTTTGCTTTCCTTTGACTAAATTTATTGAAGTCCTGTTGGCTATTAAAATTCTATCCTTGAGTGAAACTTCTGCCTTCTGCATTTTAAGCCGTTAGAATTAAGTGTCAGTTTGTACTCTGTATTATCTGATCCTTTAGAAGACAAATATAGTGGCATTTTTTTTGCTAAGGATCAAAACCGAATGTTAGATAATTTGCAGAGGACAAGGAACAGCAAGGAAAAGATAAATTAAATGGATTATTAAATGTTACTAGCACTAGATAGTAACTTGCAAGGTTCACTCTGAATCAAATACAACCATTGTACTAACCTGTATGAACATAAAGCTGAAGGGAGTTACCAGCAGTTTGAAAGAAACATCAGAAATTAAAGACTAGATTGATCTGTTTAACCCAAAGTCACCCATCATTTACTAACTAAAACATGAAATATGTTACTAGTCATTGAAAGATGCAATAGTTCAACCTGACATACAACAAAATATCTTAATCTGAATGAGTCTGAATTTACTCAAATATTACTAGCTGCAAATAAAGAATATTTCAGGAAGTCTGGCATACATTTCTCCAATTTGTCTTCTATCAGGCAGACTTTGTCAGCAGTTTTAGAGACATATACTTTCCTTTATAAAAAGGCAAATTACTGTGTTCCAATCATTAAACTGAAAATATCTTTGTAAAAGATCTTCACATCCAGTACAATTTTCTTTGTACTTTTCCAGTTGTTTCTCTGCATAAGAGCAGTGGCAAACAATGGCTCTACCTGCATTCAGCATTGAAAAAAAAAATCAATTGCTTCTAGGCCACTACTGTTTCTTCTTTGTTCAAGCTGTGTCATAGTCCATAAAGAAATAATCCATCACTGCTATATATTCGCTCCACAGCTCTGACAATAAATTCCTCATTTTGTTCTCATCTTACCCCAGGTAGCTCCACTGACTTTGCTGGAGTTACTCCTGATTTTCATCACTGTCAGTGAAAGCAGCATCAGGCTGAAGGAACAGCCACTGCCGTGTGCACTCTATGAAGTATATCTATGAATCACAAACTGTTTTAAAAGCTTTGTTCCCCTTATTTTATTAATTGAAAAACAATTCAGCTAGGATTTAATTTTCAGCCTCAAATGGTCCTTTTAATTCAGAAGGACAAGACATGCACATACATTAGTCATGCATTAAAAAACTTCCATATTTGTAGTGCTGATATTAACTCACTGCATACTGTATCTTATGGTGATTGATATGAACTGCTCTAATTTTCCTGTCACATAAACCAGAGGCAGACGAAGCCTAATCCTATGACAGAAAGATTATGCTACATAAAATATAAACAGGGATAAGAAAATTCACCATAAATATTTATGTGTTTGTACTTGCAGTTTTCTATTTTTATAAATCCATCAGGTCTCACCAGAGATCTTTAATATATTATTTTCATTTCAAATACCCTATTTGAAAATTCAAGTATACATATGATTGAAAGTAAAGCCAAGCTAAATTAATATATTGTCATTTATAATATAATAATCCATGTGGAAAAAGGAGAGGTAATAAGAAGATATCCAATTCTGTTTAGATGGGACTAAGATTTTAGTGTTTTAAGAGATAACATTGACCAACACCATATGAAGGTCAATACCCACTTGTCAAATGTACTGTAAACCTCAATGGGCTGAAGAATGAGGAATCAATATATAAGGCCTTGTATCTTCATGATCATTTATGAAAACTAAATGCAAAACTGGTGTGAAGTGTTTTAATTCAGACCAATAATATTTCACCTTCCATTTGCACTTGTTCTAATAGATACAATTACTGCTCAAGTCTATGGAGACTAAAACATAAAGAAAGTATCATATGGAAAAGAGGTGTGTTCTCAGCTTGAGTTAGCCAAGTCAAACTAAGCTGCGGTGAAATCCTAAGCGGTATTTCTGTTTGCGGATACAGGGCAAAATAAAGTCTAAAGCACACGCACGCATGTGCACACACATGTACGCACATACTTTTTTAACGGTAAGTTAAAGAGTCCCTGGGCTGTATCCTAAGTCTGTGAAACCAGCCTTCCCTCAATGGGGATTCCCTAGCTTGAGGTTAGCAAAAGCTGCAAGCTCCTGGCACAGTGGTCATGTCAGAAGGGAGCCTTGGGAGCCAGCCTTCAGAGGATAAATGCATAAATGCCTCTTTTGTTGCTTTTGATGACAGCAGGGAATCTAGTCCTCTTACGGAGTTATTCACAACCATTTTTAAAAGCTAAAGGACGGAGAAAGTTTATTGCTATGGCCAGTACATATTTATTACTATAGATTTTTAAAATATATATATCTTCTCTGTCAAAGACTCCCCATAAGCTCTCATATAAAGAACACAGGAAATGACAATGCTGAGTTGAAATCCTTGCTTTATTACCTAGAAAGTAAGCTATTCTGCTTTGCAATATGCAGTGTACCAATATTGCTCATAACCCGTAAGAGCTCTATATGCCCAAGACAGTAATGTCCTCTCCTTGTGCTTAGATTATCGGATGCTGGAGAAAAAGGTGTTTGCTCAGGGCCCAGAAATACCATCGCCGACACTTTATGGAGAAAACATCTTGCCAAGTTTTGCCAAGGGTGACTCTCTGAGTACCTCTTGCTGGGAGTGCAGCAAGCAAATTCACTCGTTATGCCAGTTTAGCATGGGCATTTGCTTCTCCTGCCCGGGTTATGGAAATTGTGACAGCTATGTAAAGGAGGTACCAGGATTCTGGAAAACATATCTCCCATTTACAGGAACACTATTATCTAAAAGATAAGAAGTTGAAGAGAACAAGGGAGCAGGGGATGATCCCGATGAATCAAAATGTTTAGCAATTGTGGATTTCATAACATATTTTTCAGGATTTTGCTTTTTGGGGTTGGTTTGGTTTTGGGTTTTTTTTTGGTAGGACCTTGTTAACCAAAGTTTGGCTAAGCAAACAAACTTTCAAAATCATTGCTTGAAACTAAAAAAAATTACAAGACTAACACAAAAAAAGGATTTAAAGATAGTAATATATACTTGAATTTTTGTTTTGTCCCCTAGTTTCTGAGCCACTGCATTGTTTGGGGTCACAAACTCTTTTCTACAGCCAAGGGGGACAGAAATTTCCTTTTTTGTATTTTCTTTTTGGACAGAAAGGAGTGCTGAGAGCTTCACAAAACCACCTGACTCTTCAAGCAAGAGACTCAAGAGAAAAAACACTCAATACTGTTAGCTTTGCAATAAATGTGGCGTTGCAGCATGGGGTGAGATGAAGCAGAATGAAGTCAAGAAAAAACAGTTTGACTACAGTAAGCTAAAATGAGAACTGACTATTTCAGAGCTCGGAATAGCCTCTGAGGAGGCCCATCTTGCCATGCCATGTAACTAGTTGTGGCAAAAAAAGATTAGAGGTTTTTTTTCTTGTTTACAGCAATGCTGTTTATCAAATTGTAATGTAACAGATTTAGTGGTTGGGCACGATGATATTCCAAACTGTAAGTTCTATATGGATCAGACTATATTTTGCATTGTTTTTAGCACCAGAACCTGAAAGAAGCAAGGAAAAGTAACCTGGAAAAAATACCTGACAGCATTAAACAGCTTTAAGCCTTCAGGTCCCATTAAAAGGCTTCAGGTCCTATTCTTCATACTGGAGAGTCTGATCTCAGGGAGCCATGTGTAAATCCATCTAATAGGATTTTTTGTTAAGTAGGTCAAATTTTATAACTCCAGTCTCTGACAGAGATTGGATTTTTCTTTACAAGCCAGATAACTTTTAGGCCTTCAGAAACTGCCTCTTTACTACAAACGGAGCAGAGAACCAAAAGGAATTTAGTGGCTTGTACCAGGTAGCTCTTTCAGACATATTAATTTGTCATATTAAGGTATTAACCGTGAAACAGATGGAAGATGGTCCTGGAAAAATATAAGACGATTCTTTCGATGGTTGTATCAAGCCAGGTGACCCTTTTTGGCCAGGACAAAGAAGGCATGCGGTACTTCATCTAAAAGGATGTCTTCTTTCTCTCACACCTCCCATCAGGGCTTTACACAGCACTTGAGGTGAGCTCATTACCACCGAACACTCTGTTATCACAGCCGCTGTGGAATAAGCCCTTATTAATAAAAGCAGTGGGTATATGATGTGGTAAAAGGGAATGTGATGTGGTATGTATATGCAACTCACATGCTCAGGGCAAGACAAGACCAGTGCATGGCCACTGAGAGGTGGACGGCAAAGTATTAGAGCACGTTTACCTTTCTATAAAGAGGTTTGCCTTTTACCACACTAAAAATACAAGCTGTCTCAGAATCTCCACACTGGTATTTAGGGATGCCCTTGCAGGCAGTTAGTGTTGTCCTTCTTTCCAAACAGTAGACAGAAGATGTAGGCTGCAGAATTAGAAACAAAGAGCTGCAGAACTGCTGCCTTAAAGGCTTCACGCCCAGAGGAAAACCAAATGCACTGCAGAGAGCTGGAGATAAGCAAGGATGCCATCTGAATATGAAGTAAAGTTTATGATTGACATGTGTGGTAGAAGAGAGACGGGAGAGGAGGGAGGGGAGAAGCTCAGAGTGTACCAGGTTATGCTTGTGGCTGCGCAGATGTTCCCCAGAGCACTGGGAAGGAAAGCATGACACCCAGCCAAAGCAAGCCACCAGTAGCTGCGACAGGAACGAAAGGTGCTAGGAGCAGAAATGGGCACCGCAGCTGACTGGAGCAAGATCCACTCCTTTGCCCCTGCTCTGCACACCATCATGCAGCTTGCAGAGGTCTCTGGAGACTAAAGGACAAGTTTTCCTATTGAAACAAAAGCGGTTTTTTTAAACCTAAGAGGAATGCTTGGCAGCACTTCTTGAAGGTACAGGACTAACTGAGCACAGCCATCCCAAAGTCTCTTCCACTGTTCACTTTTGACAGTTCATCTTGATGCTTTAAGATCTTTGATTCTGCTTGCAAATGGAGCAAAAATGAAACAAAATGAAAGAAAGAGAATCAAGTAAGTTAAGCCCGCATACAGTGGGAAGCTGCTGCTGAAGTTACAGTAGGCATGTATATTGCAGGCATTACCAGCTATCATTCAGGTTTAGTAGTTTCTTCCTATTGGTTTAACCTCCACTCAAACCTTTCAATTGTTTTAACTCTTCTGTTTTCCAGACTAAAAATCAAAAGCTCCACTCTAAACGTATAGATGTCCTCAGAGGAGGCGATGTCAGCGCTGTCCCCGCGCGCCGCCCCGCACGCGCAGACACAGGGCTTAGCCCAGCCTGGGGCTCCTCTCCCAGGGTGGTGGGGGCCTGGGGCTGGGCTGCCTCACGCGACACGGCGGAGGGGCTGCGAGGACGTGAACCGCGCCGCCCTTTCCCGGCTGCCTTCACAGGCACGAGGGGAAGGCTGTGGCCACTAGCCAGCTTTGGCCGGAGTCCATCCACTTTGCACCAGCTGAGCAGCACGACATGGACCGTAAAATCTGGCCTAAAGGTTTTTAAATGTTTAGAGCCACAAAGACAAAAGGGTAGCCTGAATAAATGGCGTGGCCCGCCCTGACACACTTCTCAGCTGTGGGTGTATAAGAGATCCTTTTTATTATCCCGGACAGGAGCTGAAAAATGACATAATACTGGAGGAATAGGACACAGGGGCATTGGGGTTACTTTAGAGATGATTCAGATCTTGTTATTAATTCTCTCTACTTGGCAGAATGTTTAAAAACTGGCAAGGGAGCATTAGCATTGCTGGCAGAGCATCGCTACAGCTGCACAGGTGGAGAGAAAATAGCAAGTAGCTCTTCCCAGCCTGGTGAGGAGGGATAAGGAGCACGAGAGAGTACCAGCCCCACATCCCAATGACAAAACTTCGCAACAGAACTCAAAAGCAGATCGGTTAAAAAACAAACAAGCGTTCTGTCCTAGCAGGTTGGCACAGGGTAACTGAAGCATGTCATATGTTGGTATTTGGCCTCTCTACATAAGCAGATGTCTTTTTCACAGGTCAACAAGGGAGGGTGAACAATTGATTCAATGGCTAGAAAAATGCTGAGAGACAGAGAAAAAACCGAGATGGTCCAACGTGTAGTACGTATTTCATAAGTGTATGTGTAAGAAAGAGAGATAATCCTCTCTACATTTCCTTTAGCAGGTGTTTATCCTTTTTGGCGTTGACAGCAATATTTTGTAGCTACACAGCAGACATGCAGAATAAAATTCCTTTCCACACTTGCAAAAAATAATTACCCCTTATGTGACTTACAGCTGCTCTAGTCATTCATCAGTGCTGTTGTCCTCTTTCTCCAAACCAACACTATGAAAGTATTGCTTCTTCTGGAATTTACTGAGAAAACTACATAATCTCCAAGTTGACTCTTTAGGAGAGTGACCAGGGTGCTACACTGGCTTCCTTTAAAAGCACTAATTGCTAAGGAAGACGCTTTCCTATGAACATAAACAGAAAAGCCTCAGAGGAAATACTATGTGGTGTTTTGATCCTAAGGTGATAGATAACGTTTAAAAAGCCTGAAAAAAGACAAGAATCAGTGGGCAAGTAAAATTAAAACACTCCATTCACTCCCCAACAAATTTTACTCCTGCAAAAGATTTTGTTTCCTTTCTGATATGCAGAGAGAAGCGCGAGGATGTCTGCAAGGACAAGGTCACAGCCACTGTAAGCCAACGTTTCCTCACTGTAGCTGAGGTGAACCTGTCCCTAAAATAACTGAAATAGCTCAGGTAACTCAGTATCCACCTTTGAGCTAAGCACTTCTTTTTGTAATAGCTTGAATGTAGCTCTACAAAAATACCAACCGCTGAAAAAAAGGGTAAGTACCTGAGCTCTTACTCTGGACAAAGCTGAAATTAGACCTGCCCTGGTAATAAGACTTCTCACAAGGACACGTGGGTTCATAAATCCTGAATGAGGACAGAGTATGGGATCTGTCCTGTGGGTCAGAAAAACTACAAAATGTTAGATGCTTAAACACGGTGGCCCGATGCCCTGCCAGCGCAGAACACAGTCAGCAGTTTATGCTCAGCTGCTCTGTCTGAGGATCTGAGCCCGCATTTCCTTATACACGAAAATGTTCCTCACTCCCCTGCTGAATCCACTTACATTAACGCCACTTTCTCTTATCCTGGTTTTCACATTTGCTAGCACTATTTTATCTTCAAAAAAACCTAAAATATTGATTAAACTATTGTCACTTTTTTGGCCAGCTTGGATTTGATGCGATCTGTGGATTTAATAAAACTACATCACTTTATGCTAAAATAAATAACAAAATTGCAGAGTCTGTGAATACGATACCTTGTATTTCACATATTTTGGAAGATTAGGCCAGTAATCTGGAAAGTGAAATGAACACTTCATACCAGCAATATTTTCCAGTGATCTCTAACCTCATTAGGCATTCTCAGTACATCCAGAAGAGTAGGGTAAATAAAATACACTGTTTTCTGACGAGCTTTGATGAGCAGATGTTCGGGGGTTTTGTTGATTCATGTCTGGGATGTTTTTAAAACTTTTCTGCTTGTGTTCCATTTCCTGTTGAGGGAATTCAGAACGACCCAGATGAAAAGCGACAATTGTGACTGTGTCTGCCTGGATGCCGCCCAGGCCAGCAGCCGTGCGGTGGCCACCACAACGTGCCCGACTTGCGGGAGGGGAAATTATGTAATTCGGCGTTTAGGCTATTTGTGAATTCAGCTCTTGGTGCAGACGAAATACTGCACTTCTCTGCATTTCCTATTATCACTCTTGTCTGGTAGCCTGGAAGTGCATTTGAGGATACAAGATAATGCACTTGGTGAACCTCTCTTTTTGCTGTTTGGTGATACGTGCACGTGAAGTCCATACACATTATTAGCAGCAATAAAGATAATTAAAAAGTAAACCAAAACTGGAATTCTTTCCCTTTCTAAACTGATTTAGAATAAAAATAACCAATATCTGGTTGGTTTTTTTTTTATGTCTTTCGTTTCATTCAAACTGGAGTGTTGATGCATTAAAATATATTGATAATTATTTGTTCACCCTGGAAACAAAACTGCACTTTTTCCTCTGTGGCAGCCACAGACATAGACTAATTTTAAGTCATATTACATGTTTGTGATTTTTTTCAAGCGAAAAACCTTAATCTGTGACAATTGTGAATGGCAGAGATAAAAATAGAAGGCAACGGGATACTCCCAGGTTCTCAAATAATGTGCAAGGGCTGAAAATGAATCAGCCTTACTGGAATGTACTTATACAACAGAAAAGTGTGGGAAAAGGAGTAGAAGAAGGTGTAGAAAAAAAGCCAATGCTAACTGATTAACGAGGAAAAGGAATGCAGAATCAAGCAAATAAATCTGGGCAAATAATGTGAAAGCAGGAATGTAGAAGTAGATCCTGAGGTGATTCATGAGATAATGCAGTTAAAGATAATTAAACCTCTCTGCAGCAGTGGAAATGTGAGCAACAAAATAGATAAGCTGAGTTTTGGGAGGCCCTATCAAACAGAATTTCTGAAGCGACAGAAGATAAAGTTGCTGCAGTTCTATACACAGCCCATGATGCAGACATGGGGTTAGGAACCCCTAAATGGATATTCTCATACAGAGGAGTAAGAAAGTTCCTCTTCTCACAAGGGGAAAAGAACAGTTATAAAATAAGAAGGGTGCATCAAATGGGGCTGTTCTGGAGGTATTTCACACAGTAATAGAAGTCCTGTGCAGAAAGGCACAGTGTGAACATCCCCCTCAGCTTCCCACAGAACCCGGACAGGGATTTTCTTTCTGCCTCAACACCAAGAGCATGTAGTTGTATTAGGAAATACCTGGCAGAATGCTCTGCTTATTTAAGGAGAAATTTGATGTGAAATCAATCTACGCAACTTAAAAGATATATACAATGACATACTGATCTTTTAAAACATTTTTTAAAGAAACACTTCAGAGGAAGGATATTCTTTTCTCTGTAAAACAATTATTTGATAGAATTAGCTGGAAAACTTTTCCCCAAACTCTATTTCTTTGAAAAATAAACATCAAAATCTTTTTCATGGGAGAAGGCTAGTTTAGATGAATTTCCTGTCTTGAATAGTTTTGAAACAAAATATTGAAGATGTTGAGACATACTAGCTGAACATTGTAAAAGAAGTTTTGTTTTAAAATAATGCTTAATGAGAATGAAAATACAAATGAAACAGAAGAAAAGAAAACATAATCTAAAATTACTGCTAGAAGATTTTTCAGTGGTACCCTCTGAACTTCTAAGACAGGAAGATTTTTGATATTTAAATGATTTTAACTGTTCTTCATCCAGACAAAGCTAGGAGATATAATTATTATTAGGCATATATACACACACATGTATATACATATACAAAATGATAAAAGCCATCCACACAATCAACACAAACAAAAGGAGATCCCACCCAAAAATAATTGATAGGTCTGTGCTTGGGATAGTCACTTGTGTTTAAGGGTCAGGTTCATGACCTGCTTTGTACTACTACTGTATGTAAACTGTTTACAATGAAAGTTTGGCAAAGCAGCCTTATTTCACTACCAATACTTAAATCTTCTCAAGAGCATTTTGAATAATTTAGACCTATTTGAAACTACCCTTATCCCATTAAATAAAAGACAGTACTTTGTTTTTTACAGGAAGGATATATTTGAATACAGACATATCTTAATGCCTTGCTTTTACCAAGTTTACTAACAAAGTAAACTGCGTCCTTTCCTCCCAATTTCATTCATACAGATAAAACCATTTCATAACAAGCATCTGCAAACACATTTCTCTGTTATCAGGAACTTCTTTGAATAGCTCACTTAAAAAATGTTGCTTATTATCTTTATGTGTTCAAGACTTGTTCACTACTGTCCCATGTTTGTAATGTGTACCTACACTTTCTATTGGTTATTTAGTTTTCTTACTCTGAACTCTCTACAGAGGAAAATTAGCTTCAGTAGCTTTTATGAAATCAGTATCTATATGGTACCTTCCAGAGTAACAACTGTCCTGTGCTGATTGGGCTCTCTGTTAGGAGAGAGAAGATCTAGGATACAAGTCCTTACTCCCAGGACAGTTTCTTTCTTTTTTTCCTAGTCATGTGTTAACATAAAATGCATATTTGTTCCAGGGATCTAGACTAGCAATCACAGTTTTGCATTCACAACTCCTCTCTTTGGTGACACTTTAGTCACTTATTATGCCCGGATCTTCAAAACTACATTAAATGTTCTGTTTGCCATTTGCAGTCCAAGTCAAACTGGAACAAAATGTATGTCCCTTGCCCACAGGAAAACTTCCTGCAGCATCCAGGTGTGCATTAATATTAAAACCCACCAAGGTAGTAGTACAAAAGAGGGATTTTGAGTCCTTAGGATTGAAGGACCCTTTAGTAACTCTCTTTCCAATTGCAAAATGCTAAATACCTCAAACATTCACTGCAATTTTGGTAACAGAAGCAGCTGTTAATGCTATTATCTGTAAATACTAGTGCAGGAAATTCCCTGTACAGAGGCAGAAATAGCATCTGTAGTACTGTGATAAGTAGTCAATCATTTTAAAAGGATCTCTGCACTTCCACCTCTCCTTTTGGAATCAACCAAAGACAAATTATTTGTATAAATATGTATGCAAATAGAATTCAGCTGTAATTAATGAGGGAAATGCCTAAAATATACTCCATTTACAGGCAAAATGCATCTCAAAATAGTGAAAATCTGAATACACTGGAATACGCATTCTTCACAGAAGCAGAAAATGTAGTCCTAAAATTATAGATTGCATAGATGATAAGTGACAGTTCAATCAGCTGAATTAAGAATGTGCAACTCCAGAAATGCCCTTGAATACAAACACAGATTTACTTCACAACATACTGTAATGCTGAATTACCTTTACTTGCTGCTGCAGCTCCAGAGAAGTAACTTGTACTACATAAGGGATAAATGTCTCGCAAAATATGCCAAGGAGTGATCATGAAGAAATAAATTAGTCTAATACAGTTTGATTCTTTTTTTAAACAATAAGGGCATAAACAATAGAATAGTAGGTTTTGATATTTGTAGGTCTATATTTTGTTTATTTATTTTGATTTTTTAAAAGCCTGCTTTATACTGTATTAAAACTTGGAGCATTCATCCACACATAGATAATGCTCTCAAAAGACAAGCTAATTTTTCTAACTAAAAATGCATTTAGAAACAAATTGGCACAAGTATTTGTTTTACATTCAGTATTAAATTGGCACTATGTCTGGCCTCTGGCAGCATTGACTATACTCCCCTTTGTTTGCTACCGCTCCGTGCTCCAGCACTGAAGCCAACACCTGTGGCCATATAAAAGGCTATGTACAGCAGCTGCAGGACTCAGATGTCCACACTGAAATAAATTTCTAAAGCATAAGCATTTGGATGTGTGGCTGGCTTCCTTGTCTGACTCTTTTCAAGGCCTTCTTTGGAGGTCCATGCCGCTGGATGTTGTATCTATCAACTGTCTGCGGTGTTATTACTGACCAATCTGTACTGGTAACATAGGACAGCCTCATACTTAGAAAAGATGCTCTTGGTTATGCTGATGTAAGGCTGTCACAGTCCCTTCGCTGAAGATGAAAGTTTTTTGCAGGTTTTGTCAATTGTGATACCACTGATACAGATATATGTAAGGAAGGGCAGAGTCTATCCTAAAGATTAATATGAAAGCTAAATATCAGTAAACCACAACACAAATTTCTGCTTAAAAATTTGATCTCTGGAAGTAATTTATTTAATCCATGGAAAAGATTAACGTAAGTCCCATTAGTAGGTATATAAATCACCTGCTTTTATTTGGGATCAAATAATCATAAAATCAATTTTTACAGCATACAGTTCCCAACATACAGTATGCAGACATTTTATTATGGCTTATCTGTATGGGCCAAGTGACTAAAATTGCTACTCAGAGCAGTATGTACTCACATACTCAGGTACAGCACGTACTCAGAAACGTGCTCAGAGTTGCTACTCGTAACTCCTAAGAGCAACTGAACTTAACTTTGCTATGCAGACAATCTAGAGTAAAAATGCCAATACAGGAGGTTTTTTCAGAAAAACGGCTATACTATAAAGTCACTTCCTTTCTTAACTGCAGTATAACTTCCTTGTGTGGAAAAGCTCTTAAATAAATGGAAACAGATATTCAGAATTACAGCCCGCGCTGTCCTGTTCTCAAGTAAATACAGAATGTGTTCAACAAACAGCTAAAAATGGCATGTATCTATTTAAAGGAATGTGTTACATATGCAGGTAACAACAAATTAACTGTTTGAGCCAGGTTCTGTAAATGCAATTGCTCTGATATTATTAGAACAAGCCATTGGAAGTAGCAATGTTATTTACATTAGGATGTTGGAATATAGAAGCATATAGAAGCTACAGGCATACTCTTGAGTTACACGTGCGTAAACCTGAGATAAATGCTAGCGAGAAAAGAACTTAGCTCTAAGGATTCTCCAACATTGTCACAAACCAATCGTTAAAAAGGGAAAAGCCGATTCACTGGCATGGCAACTTGACAAGCAATATTTAAAATTATGAGTCTCTTGTCTTCTCCGTGGCATCCACTAACCCAGAATAAAGGAAAGCAAATTCTTCAGATCAGGAATATAATGAGCAGCAGTTTATTTAATGTTTTCTGATTTATATAAATATATAAATGGCATTTATGCATATTAGGCTGTGCTGCATATTTTGAGTGTTTAGCTAGATGACCAAAACACCCAGAAAAGTTCTGATGCAGCTTAGTTTGATCCACATCTTACACAGAATAGCAAAGTCAGGGGACTCATCTGTACACGTGATGATCAGCTTCTGATTTCCATACCTGTATTTTCTGTTAATTTCAACCTTGATCTAATGTTCAGTCGTTTCAATCAACAAGAAGAGTACTTTTATTTAATGAAGGAGTCTGAAAGCTCTTGGAAGATTTTCATATGTAGTGAATCCTGAGCTCATTACACAATGACCATGCTCATTTACCATTATTGCTTCTCTTTGGTGGTAAGACAAGGGAAAGATGGAAAGTCACAGTATCATTACTGATGTTGATGTTGGGATCCAGCTGCATCTTAGTTTCATGTGTGCATTTACTACCTATACTGTCAAGCTGTTATCGCCTGCTGAGAAAATGAAGACAAGCAGGCATGTCGCTGGTGTAATTATTAATGAGCTAACACAGGCAAAACAAAATTTGCTGCAAACCAGTTATTGATGGATAAAGCACACTGGTCTATTCCATTAAAAACATGGAAGTTACTCTTACTGAGTATAGACAGCAGCAGATCATATGAAGGAGGCTCACAAACTTACTACAGTTTTCTACACTCATGGTATTTGATAAAACAACTTTTTCTCTATGTTTTGTGTATCAGTTCAGATTGGCATGCATGAAATTACAATATGAATTCGGTAAACAACAAACACAGTGGTACTTGGATCCCAATATGTATGACATGATTCACTGCCCACGTAGAGTGTTTGCTGAAGACAAACAGCTTTTTTATCAAATCTAGTGAGGATTTTTTTCTGTTCACCTACAGCATAAGTGCCATCCTATTCCTGGGATGTATTTGGGCTACTGAAACTCCAAACCAGTTTGACCGTTGGACTTGATGGAACTACTCCCGAATAGGTAACAACTGACATGGTGAAAACAGTGATGATTTTAATCTCAGCAACTGTAAAGACACAAAATATGGAAAAGTTCAAACTTACAGACCAGCTGTTAGAGTAGTCTAATTAACACTACAAGACCAGGTATTGGATGCTGTTTGTTTTCTGGAATACATCATATCAATATTTCTGCAATGTCATAACAGCACTGATCTTTGTTTCACAAAAGTTTGGTACATAACTGCACGATGCAGGTAAGAACCTTTCATTTTTAGCGGACACAGTCATGAACTTCTGTTTCTCTTTTATTCTTGGACATTTTGCCAAAGGTCAGTAGGATGAAAAATGCTTGTTGTGGGAATCCTTCTGAATTCTTCCTGGTGATCATAATGAAAAAAGGGCCCAACACCAAGTCGATCACTGCAATTGAACCAAGTCAGATTCCCAACATAATCTTCTCTACGATCCAGCACATAACTGTTGTTTCTCAGGCTTACCTGAAACACCCTGTGACATTTTAGCAGTTTAAGGTAAGAGCGATGTAGGTCTGGGCTTAACAGTGTTATGCAGAAAATGATTAATAACTAACAGCACTTGGTGGCAAAATCTTTTTTTTGTGGCAGTACTGTGTTGTAAGTTCATATTCAATTTGCTGTTTGTTAGCAACACTTGGTCTTTTTGGTCTTTTTAACTTATTTCATGAGTAAGAGCCTTGACTCAGTATTTTTATGCAGATAAACAAGTAGGCTATATTTCTATATTACTACTGGCTTTAGTATGTCTAGCTCTTTCAATTGAGCTAACTACTGAAATAACTTTTCAACTTGCTATTATATTATTACTCTTTTCGTTATTAAGACATTGACAAATTTGTTCAGAAGTGCAGTAAAAATATCAAGTAAAGCTCAATGTAGGGCCAATTCTTGCAGTTCCTAAATGCCCAGCTAATGATAACTTAACTTATTGAGTGCCATATTATAATTACAGTCCTTCAACCTGATTTTACAGTGTTTTTATCTAAGTCACTTAGAATGTTTTTGATCTGATTCTTGAATAATAGAACATACTAAATGTTTTACAAAGGCTATATATATAATTGAATAGCAATAATATATTATTGAAAGTTGCTCTATAGTAGAAAATTATCTTTTCAGTGTCCCAAGTACTGTGAAGAAGCCATTCCCAGTTTCCTAAAGAAATCGTGAAAATTACATAAATATAAATCCTGAGGGGACATAAGAGATCGTCTGAGGTGGGATGTAGCAAAGCAGATCACCACTGCAGATATTTTCTAACCTCTTCTTTAAAACCTCTGGTGGTAAGAATCCCCACAGTCTCCTCAGATTATTCTAACCTTATTGAAACATTTTTCCTAGCAACACCTTCAATCTGCCTTCCTGCAAAATAATTATAATTCTTGACTTGATCTCAGTGAGTACAAAGAAGAATCGGTCTTTGCTCCTTAACAGACCTCGAATAAAAAAATCTCAATTCCTGAAGCTTTTTCTTACAGGTCATGATTTTTTATTTTTTTTTTTTAATATTCTTCTTCACCTCTGAACCCTTGAAACTTATATATGTGATATCTGTATGTAGTGGTCAGGGACCACAGTGCCATTCCAGCAGCAGAGGCCTGATCTTTGTGCCATGCTCATACAGAAGGCCCTTGATATAGCTGTGAACAGTACCCAGAACTTCCAAAGGGCAAGGAAAAAGTGGTGCGACACAGTGCTGCCACCATCACGTCCTCTATGTGCCTTATCCACTTGATCCCATTCCACTTCCTCAGCTTACTGGAAATTTTTTTTTTCTGTTTCAGTGGAAATCCCAACATGTGTCACAGCAGCACAGCCAGCTGGGAGAGAGCAATATTCAGCTTTCGTTTCTCACATGCAACAATCTTTTTCCTAAATTTCAAAATAGCATTTACTTTATTGGAAACAGTATGGTTTTCTGGACTTATATTATTCTCACAGTTTATGGTGAGAATATGGTGAGAATGGTGAGTTGTGGTGAGTTACGGCTCACCACAACTCCTGAAACATTTCCCGTGATACTAGTGCTGAGCCAGTTACTCCGCACTTTGTGTTTGTACCTTTGATTCTTCCTACTAAGTTTACCCTTTGTACTACCTTTATCATATTTCACCTTATTGATCTATCTATTTAGCAAGAGCACTTTGAATCTGAACCTGTCTTGTATCACTCTTACCTCGGCCAGGCTGGGTACCCACAAAAGCCGTTCTCTGTGCTATCATGCAAATTCATACTGGATGTTCACCAGCCCAGAGGAAAGACAAATCCCTTGTACCTCACCTGAGACCTCCTCTTACTTTTAAAATGTGTCATTAATAACAAATTTGGGGCTATGATTTCTAATTTTCAAGATGCCATGCTATAGTTGAATTTCTATTTTCTTTTTTTTCTGGGAGGATGTCAGGCATGAGGCAATATCACCGGAGTTACTAATCATGGATACACCAAACCTACTGCTTACTGCTGGGCCAGCTACTCTGCCAAAAGAGAAAATTAGATTAGCCTGATAAACTGATTGTAAATAACCAACTCCATAATCTCCCTCAAAATAAGAGGGAGACCTATAAATTTCCTGTACCTTTCTTTGCCTTCTCCAGACATCTGGGACTCACCTATCCTCCACAAGTCCTCAACGACAAAAGCTTGGAGACTGCCACTCTATGTACTGTAGGATTAATTCGAACAGGCCATCAGGACTTGTGTAACCGTTCTGCCAGGTTTAGATTGTCATAAAACAGAACGGTTTCAACATTAAAGGGGTTGCTATAAAAACACTCTCCAGAAATGTGGGAAAATTAAATCTACCTTGTGCACAGCAAGCTGATTTTCCTCAACTGCAACCATGACTGAGTTGGTTTAATGAACAATATGTAATTACAAGGAACAAAGGAAAAAAAAGCATCAACAAGGTACATAAACAGGCTCACACACGATGCCTAATTTCTAGAGAACTATATCTATTTTACAGTCCTCGCCTCTGGTGAGCCAACTGCTAGGCCAGCTGGTAGCTCTACCCCTCCTGCTACCACTCTTTAGTCACAGTCAGGGACCGAAAACTCTTGCTGGGAAACACGGTTGAATTCAAATGGCTGCTGAACTTTTGTGAAAGCAGTTTCCAGATTGCTGGCTGCCATCCCCTCTGGTGTCCCACGCTGCTCTGCAGCCCCTCTGCCGCTCTCCACCCTGGGACCCCTTAGCTCTGGGTAATCCCTGCAGTTTTACTAGCAACTTCAGCCATTCCAGCTCTCACTAAGGCTACACACAATGTGGAAAACTAACACTGACCTCTTGGATGCTCGATTCTTGCACCTCTTGACTCTATATTGGATATTCGGAAAAATTTCTTCATCAAAAGGGTTGTCCAGCATGGGAACAGGCTGCCCAGGGAAGTAGTTGAGTCACTCACTGGAGGTATTTAAAAGATGTGTAGATGTGGTGCTTAGGGACATGGTTTAGTGGTGGACTTGGCAGTGCTAGGTTAATGGTTGGACTTGATGATCTTAAGGACCTTTTCCAACCCAAATAATCCTATGATTCTATTCTTAAACAGCTTCTCACACCTCACACAAACTTCTCCAGCCTCTTCTGTGGTTTCAGGGTCCAACTTTTGCTTTCTGGTGCTAGAAAATATTGTCGCCAACTAGCAAAATCATACTGTAGGTGTACCTGTGCTAGGTCAAAAATCCCATGGATTTGCAGATGCACAGCTCCATTTGGTTGTATGCCTCTTTTTAAAAGAAATACCTCTCAATTACAATAAAACAACATATATAAACTAAATGTTCTTCTGGTCTACTCATTTGATTCTTTCACTTAAGTCCCTTTAGAGGTGACATAAAATATTAACTGAGCACTTCACCCCTGCTGGACTTCCCTTTCCTCTGGCTATCTCAAGGGGGCATGGTTTTCATTTCAGCCCTTTCCCACTATGCTTTGCGTAACTCCAGTAAGTGTTCTTCAGCCTGCTTTTTCCCTGTCCTGTCTGTGTTCCTGGCACTTTGCTGTTAATATTAATTGTATTAAGCACTGGGTCATAATTAAACCTTTTTACGGAAGGAGGGTAAGAGAAAGAAGAATGTATTGAAACAAAATGACCCTTGAGGCTTTAGCCTTCTGTGTCACTCTTTACTTGCTCACTTTCCCCGTTAAATAATGAGCTGAATTTTCCTTCATCTTCCTCTTAGGTCTAATGTCTTTTGCAAAACCTGTTCTCCTTTCTTGTAATGTCCCCTGCTAGATCCAGTTCATTTTGTATCTTTGCCGTTCTTCCAAGTATCTTCATCCTGGCAGAGGACAGTGATTTTACAGACTGTGAGTCTGGCAGAACATCAGAAAGGGAGATTTAACATAATAGCTGAAGTCACCACCTCATCAGAGTTTGTGAGCTTCAAGACTACTCCATGGTGTAAACCCAAATGTGGTACGTGGGAATGACTTGGAGAGATGTGATAAAAGCGCATTCCTGACCTGAACTGAAATGCTAACATAGATTGCCGCAGTAGCAAAGAGACTGGGGTTCTGCAGGGAGCTGAGGGGCTGACAAAGAGATAAATGGAATGATATGGCAGAGAAACCTACCTTAATAACAGGATTTAATTGTTCACCCCCTATGAGCGAGCAGCAACTGAGCCGCACGCAACAGAACCAAGAAGCAAGCAGGATGGAAAGGCTGGGAAAGCAGGTCTGAAAACAACATGCATTTGCCCACCACAGCATATTACCACTGCTGCTGAAGGTTTGCCTAAGTTTATTCTGTCATACTGCCTTCTGCCAAGGACTTCTGCCTTTTACAATACTGATAGCTGCTAAATGCTGCCTTCTTCACAAGCAGCTACTGTGTCTGGCTGGAATTTATGCTTATTGCTTACTTTCCCCCATAAGAGTTTATTTATAGCTTCCTGGTTAAGCTGCAAAGATCAACTCACAGGCCCAGTTTCAAAACAAAAAGGATAACGGGGGTTCTCCTTCCTTCGGTTTGGTTGGATAGGGCTGCTCAGAAAGACAGGGAAACATGTGCCATGTAAAGGAAGGATCTGTGGCAAAAATCTGGACAACGTTAAGTTCTGGCCTCACTGACAGAGACCCTATGACTCAACATCAATGATATTTTTTTTTCTTTTTCCGGTTACACTGATAGCTAAGAGATTATATTTACTTTTTTCTTATCATATCTCAGGTCCACCTTAAAAATTTCTATTGTGGAATGGCAGTGAAAATTATTCAGCAATGAGGTATCTTTACAGTCATCTTAATACCTAAAGATGCATTGAATCTTATTTTCTCCTGCATTAAACCGAGTCACAAGACCTATTCAGAATTTGAGAGACTATCCAATGTAGCACCCCCTGCATCCAAGCTGGCAAATGTCATCTCTTTATCAAAGACACACTGATGAGTTCAGAGTTGCTGAGTTCAGTGCCACAAGAATCGTTTATTAACCACACTGTTATAGACGATGTTCTGAAACTGCCCTTGGTGTGATATTGCATGCTTAAAAATGATGTCTCAATCTAATTAAGTGTGTGAATTTAGATGAGAAAGGTGACTGCAGGCTGTGCACTTCTTCTCTTAACAATGTGTTGAACTTGTAGGATCACATCTGTAATTATGTGCTTGTTTTCTTGTTACTCGTAACTATGTCTTGAGTAGGAATACTTTTAAATTCGCAAATTTTTTCTCTTTCCAGTTATGTAATACATTCCATAATGCTTCCCAGAACTTCCTTTGTAGGTCCAGCAAACATTAAAAAAATCTTTATTTAAAAAAAAACAAAACAAACAATTATGGAACAATACAAACCCTTTCATTTTGTTCCATTACTCATTTTGATTTAAATTCAGGTATTTAGGCAGTATATCAAGCTAAAAAGTCACTAAAATTTAGTGCTTGTATATGAGAAAATTGACTTCTATAGCCATAATCAAATAATTAAACAGATTTAGTTAGGTCAGTATAATTCCCTATTTCTACTGCAGAGTAATTATACTGGAAAAAAGCCACTTTAATTCCAGAATAGACTGTCCACATGGGGAGCTATATTGAAACAGCTGTAGTAAAATAATTATTTGACTACAGCTATGCAGCTCACTACCCCCCTGAAAGCAAGCCATCAACATAAAAATCTTGCCTCTTCCACAGAAGCTCAGCCATGTTGGCTCAATCCTATTCCATAAACAAAGGCAAAGGGTTTTGCCAGCAGAGTGAACACACAATGTGGAGAACAGGACACTTCTCAATTCTGCACTGAGTGGTGAGGCACAGTGATGTACTTGCAGTTTTATACCACTTAAAAGGTTCTGAGATGCTCTGGGATATGGAATGGAGAATGTGGACAGAAAGTGTAGCCTTTTGTGTAATGCACTACATATTTTATAAAAGTGTAGTCCATCACAGAGATAACTCCAGATGAAGGGAGTAGAAGATGGGCTACGGCAGCACTCCCTCCTTCTGCTGCCCCATGGATACCTCTTGCCTGGCAGGTATTGCCTCTTACCTCCACTTCTCTGCCGCAGCCTGAGGGCCTCACACTGAGCAAGCCTCTCTCTGCCTTGACCTTCCAAAGCATGCGAGCCCCTTAGGGGCTCACTCACATCTCAGCTTGCACCAATGCAGGTGCAGAGAAGTGGCTGGTCCTCTCTACTTCTTTGTAGTGCTGTCACTTCTGAAGTCAGTTGAAGAGTGAACAGAGTTGTAAAATTCTGCTTACTGAACTGTGTCTTTGCTTCACTAACATTAGTTAAAATGTTTTAGTATTCTAGACTTGAAGCACAGACTTCGGCTGGTCGATTACATACTATGTGCGTCCAATATCCAATATTTGCAGATGAAGGAATTCTTCCTTCAGCCACACAGGTACTCAGTCAGAGGTATTTCACCTCAAAGGCCCTTTAAAATTTGACTCCCAAGCTCTCCATACGATACAAAAACGCACAGTCCTTGCAAAAGTCATTTGAACTAAGAAGATAAGAAAGCTGGGTCACAACTCACCTCGATCTGTGTCGTACAGGAAGACAAAGCGGTTCCATTCATAATGATCCAGCAAGCTCAAGAGGGCTCCCCGCAGAGATGGTCGGAGCTGCAGCACAAACTGACTCTCGCCCTCCGTGGGGAAACTCGGCGTGATGAGGGAGATGTGCAAGGCGCTGCAGAATGAGGTCAAGGTATGTACTGATCTCTTATCATATAGTCCAAAAATGGCAAAAACTCCTCTAGAATACTGGGAGCAAACTGGAAGAAAAAAAAACAGAGGTCAGGTAGTGACAAAATCTTTAAACATGTACTTATACATTCCAACATCCCCAAGTTTTTAATTTGAAGATTTCCATTTCTGCCTGTATTTAACTATGCACAATTTTCACATGTGTTTCATTCTGGAAACCAATAAATAAATAGCTAAATAACATTTTGTCACTTTTGGATCTTATTCATAGAACATCACATTATCTATAGAGTTTTTACTCTAAAATAAAATATTAAATAAATAACATGGATTTTTGCACACCAGTGAAAAGTGAACATATGCTGTTTTAACCATAGCTCTGCATATTATCAGGCATTGATCATTTCCAGTACCTTAAACAGAAAACTGTTCACATTTTAAAATGTGAAAATTATCACAAAAATGTTACTGACCTTATAAGTGAAATTTGGACATTTTGAATTATGACAATGTAGAGCCTTCACTCCCTTTTAAGCAGGGAGCCCTTGTGCTACATTAAAACTCTACTACAGACACTGAGTAAAAACCTACTTCATGAATAATCTCCTTGACTGTAAGAGAACAGTTGAAGAAAAACGTACTAAGTCAATGTGACCAGACTTTTGCTCCAAACCTTTTATTTCTACTCTGTGTCAACCTCAAAACCAGAAAAAAATGACCTGAATATATATTCTGAGTTTTTATTTGCTCTTGGACTCATTTAAGACATAGAGGAAGACTTTTATTGATTTCAGCAGACTGGATAAGGGCTTTACTGATCTATGCACATAAAAGCAGGCATAAGGGTATTTTCTTGAGAAAATACTGCCTTTCTAGCAACTCATGAAGGGCCCAATGAAAAACATCACACTTTTTTTAAAATACAAACCAACTTATTAGAATTTGTGTGATCATTAATAGTGTTACCTATCCCAGAATCACAGAAAACGGAGAAAGGAACAGTCAGTTAGGAGATCATCGTATCCATTTTCTCCTAAGTACGTATTTCCTATGGTATTGTGTTCCACACCCTCCCTCCTCACAACCCATTCTTACATGTAGCCTAAACATGGGAAAACCTAAGTAAGTCACACCCTTTTAACTAGATGATGGCCTCCTCTCTTCTAGCCTGGAGGTCACAGTCGTCCTGTGAGAGCGGCACAGCCAGGGTACAGCGTACATACTTAGCAAATGGGCTGATTCAAACCAGTTCAGCTTTGATTCTTTCATATTACATTTACTGTCTAAAGAGCAAAGAATACAAATTGTGCATTCTTCTCCTTAGACTTGGGTGATTTATCCAGTTCTGATGCAAGAACTGGAGCAAGTGGCTTGAGGGCAGTTCTGTGATTTTATGTGCTGCTCCACTGTTACACCCCCAACCTGAGGATTTTCATAGCCAGATTATATATAAATAAAGCTTTTTAAAAAGCTTTCTTCCTTCTCCTGAGTTCCCCTTCAATATGTTGCTACACAGATCATACAAACTCTCTTAGTGTTTTCTTTGCTGGACCACACAACATGCATTCTCCTAGACCCATTGAATGACTGGTTTGCCATTCCACTAATCATCCTAAAAAGTGTTGTTCTGTGCTTTCCCACTTTCATCTCATCTTTCTTGAACATGGATGACCATGTTTAGAATTTCGGTTGAAGGCTTTCTATTTCTTTTTACATTACTTCCTCACCTCTACTGCAAAATACTTCTGACATATCCTAAGATCACATTGCGTTTTTCTAAATCTGCACCTCAGTGATGGCTGACGATCATCTTGGGATCAAAATTCTGCTCTTTCTTCCTTCTGGGCTACTTCCAAATGATGAGTTTCTGTTTACAGCATAATATTTTTATTAGTCACCTTTATTCATTTTCCATTATATCACATCTATTACTGTACTCCTCAAAATTATTTACTTCCACAGTTACATTCTTAGCCTGCTCTGAACTTTTATTGATGTCTGTATCTGCCTCACCAGCAAATTCCATCAGGGTACTCCAACTTTTTATCTCTGTGTCTACTGTAAAATCAGTCTCTTAGTATCTTCCTCCTGTAGCTATGTTTCTCCAGCCTGGTACCTCCTCTTCTACCAGCATTTGTTGCCATCTTCCCCTTAGTTTCATGCCTACCTTTTAACTCTCCTGTTTGTCTCTATTTTCATAAATCAAATCTCTTCGGAGCATGTCTATTTTACTTCATTCTCTTGGCAACTGGAAGATATGGATTAATCCCACACTTTCTACCTTAATAACTTCTGGTTGCATTTTATGCCATTTTCTGTCTATAGCCATATTTGAAAGCTTTCTTTTCATCAAAATCTGTTCTATAACTTTACAGTCTATTGATGTTAAGCTGCTAGGTCCATGGCTGCCAGATTCTATGTCCCCCTTTAAAAATAGGTATTATATTTCCTATTCAATGATCATATGTATCACAACTCATTTAACAGCTCTACTAAGAAGCACTTGTTATTGCATTTGACCTTCAGTAAACCAGTTCTTTAAGAACCACGGAAGAAAGAGGTGATTTCCCTATTCCCATTAGCCATCATGCCTTTTTTAAGGTCAACGTCCTCCTTGAGTGAAAATCAATGTGAAGTATCTATTAGTTTTACGTCTCTAACCAGATTTTCTTGTTCTTCTGTCCCATCATCAATATGTAACAGCTTCAATTATTTGCCTATTTCCTATCTTTGTATTTAAAGATGTAAATGACCTTCTACTGTTGTTTTAATGTCCTTTGCAAGTCTCAGTTTTCACTGGCAGCCCTAACTTAGGCTCTCATTTCTGCAACAAATGTCCTCTATACCTCCTGATTTCTTCAACACAACCTTTCTTACTAATAACCCTTTTTAAACACTTGTTTCGTATATCTTTCTTGTATAATCATTCATTCAGTTCTGGAGTCACATCCTGCATGTTACTTTCCCCTGCAAAGGGATTTCTCAGTGTTTTACAAGTGTTTCTGTGAGGAAATGGCAGACCTCCTCTATTTTCAAACACAGTCCAGTTAACTTTGCCAACTAAAACAGTTGAATGTAAACCTTGTGTAACTAAGTCATAGTTACTTAATTTATTTTCTGTTTAGAGTAGACCTTTGTTAAGGCCCTGCATTGCCTTACTTCTTTGCAGTTTTACATGGGCAAAAGGTACTTTTCATAACACATGGTCCATACAGTAGGATTCTACAAGATGAAAAATTCAAGAAATCAATATCAAGCTGTGAAATTGTATACTTAGTGGAGTTAAAGCTCAAATTAATTCTCAGGATGGAGAAAAAAAAAGAGAGAGAAAAAGTCAAACTTGAAATTTTATTAAATAACATGATATGACCCTAAAATACTTTTAACTAAAAATAAGAGTAATAATTCTTCGCATTTTCAAAGCAAACTGTCCTTGCCACAGCCTAGATCCAAATGCAATAAAACATTATCTGACTATCATTAAAGTCCTGAAATAACCAATCCAAGAAAACTTGTGCTGCTATACTCAAGATCAAGAGTAAGAAGTTACTGAATAGTGTCCTTCTTTGCCCCTTGATATGAAAAAATGCTAAGATGAAGGTTATGAGATTTTTTTCTTCCTCAGTACAATACCCACAGAGAGGAAAAATGCCTGTGACGCTATGGAGATTAGGCTTAAACATATGCAGAGATGCTGCAACGCTCCTGAATCAATTTTACAGTAATCAGCAGCGACCACAAAAATCAGCAAAACCATGAGGATTTGCATTCTGACTCACTACTGTTCTCAGAAAATGCCTCCAGGCAAACATGACTACCTGGATGTCCCAATTCTTTATCTATTTCTCTTACATTTCTAAAGGCATTTTACTTGTTATAAATGGACTAAATTATGCTTGGTAAAACACAGTCTCATATTAGCATTCTAAGAAAATTTTGTTCTTATAAAAACTTTGATTTTCTCCTGCAAATTTTGCAATGCCATTGACCTTACCAAAGATAAGATGAATGTGGAGGTCAGACTCCAGAGAAGATGTTGCAATGCACCTTAAATAGCCAAGATAATGTTATTGCAGTAGCTGTAATATGAATTAGATATGTTCTATTCTAGCAGATTGAACTATGTGATAGTACTAGCACTTTAAAATAATAGGTGAGTCACGAGACTTTCAGTTAAAAAAAGAAATCATAATGCCTAAATGGCAAAAATTGTACACTGCAGGGTTTACTGAGACACACAGTCAAGCCACATGCAGTCATCTTTCTCTGTGAGAGAAAGACTTCCCAAAGTCCATGTTATTGTTCTAAAGACAAGTCCCACACTTTAAACACAAATCACTTATTGAAAAACAAAAAGCAAAAAATCCCAATGTCT
Organism: Mycteria americana; assembly: GCF_035582795.1. Taxonomy (NCBI): domain Eukaryota; kingdom Metazoa; phylum Chordata; class Aves; order Ciconiiformes; family Ciconiidae; genus Mycteria; species Mycteria americana. The sequence goes on from NC_134365.1 coordinate 205,623,783, forward strand.
TCTTATTCACTGATTTCCAGAAGTTACACCCATATACTTTAAATCCTCTAAACAGGCACGGGGGAAGTCAGAGTCCAAATACAGCTGTAACCATAACCATGAAAATGACACAGAAGTGGTCAAGTGAAAGTTTGTAAGAAATATGTATGTACAAATACACATACATATACATACCTGCACAAACATTTACATGATATTGTTCTTGTTTTATTATTTGGTCACACCCAAAAGCTTTGTTTCTTCAAGAGATGAATAAAACACTACTCTAACAATATATTTAGAAAATGAAGTCCGATAAGCAGAGCACAGCTCGTCTGCCAACGGCATTACTTTTGCTTGACAGCCTATATGGGGCCTATACCATGTAGGTAGGAATCTGGAAGACCTACAGTCTAACACAGAAGTAACATGGTAGATCTTGCTTCAGAGCCATGACTCACAGACCCTGAGTCTTCCAGGACACAAGCTCTGTGACGAGCGTTTTAAAATGCTTTTTCCTAGGTTGTAGGCTCCTGTGTGGGAAGCCCTGGCACAGCTGGCTGTTACAGATATACTGACAGGCCCACTGATCTGCCATAAACTCACAAACTGTGGAAGCACCAAAACTGAAAGACTTGGAGCGTTTTGCATTATGGAAGTTTTCCAGATATGAAGACAGTCTTTCATTGCTGTCTCTTCATTTCCTCCTATGCTTTGGAGATCCAAACAGGGAGTGGGGATTGTGTTCAGTCCATAACAACTTGTCTCTGCTGCTCCTTCCTCCTCACGCTCTTCCCCTAACCCAGTGTGGGGTCCCCCCATGGAATGCAGTCCTTCAGAACTGCTCCAACATGGGTCCTTCCCATGGGCTGCAGTTCTTCAAGAACTGCTACACTGTAGGTACTCTCCGTGGGGTACAGTCTTTCAGGAAAAGACTGCTCTAGCGAGGGTCCCCCATGGGCCACAGCTCCTGCCAGAAGCCTGCTCTGCTGTGGGCTCTCGGTAGGCTTCCTTAGGTAGATGCCTCCGTAGGCATCTACCTGCTGCAGCATGGGGTCCTCCATGGGCTGCTGAGTAGGTATCTGCTCCACTATGGTCCTCTATGGGCTGCAGGGGGACAACCTATGTCACCATGGTCTTCTCCACGGGCTGCAGGGGAATCTCTGCTCCGGCACCTGGAGCACCTCCTCCCCCTCCTTCTTCACTGACCTTGGTGCCTGCAGGGCTGTTTCTCTCACATTTTCTCACTCCTCTCACTGCTCCTATTCAGTGTTTTTTACCCTTTCTTAAATATGTTATCACAGAGGCACCACAGCATTGCTGATGGGCTCTGCAGCTGATGGACTCTTTGGCCAGCAGTTGGTTCGTTTTGGAGCCAGCTGAAAACTGGCTCTGTCCGACACAGGGGTGGCCCCTGGTGTCTTCTCACAGAGGCCACCCCTGCAGCCCCCCCCCCCCCACCAAAACCTGTCCACAGAAAGCCAATACACCTGGTAAACTCCACACAGCAATAGATTTCAAAAATATATATAAGCAGTTACATTTCCCTGCCACCACAATAGTATATGGCGGCTTTCATTTGAGGTTGTCATGCAGTGCTGTCAATGATCCATGTCCTCATGGACCACAGTCATACACTCTATTTTGTTCAGCTGCTGTGCACCTGTATTTGCCAGCACTGATGTAAAAGTACTGGGCAAATTTTCTCAACCTCAACCTAAAGAATTCCTTCCAAGAGGAATAGCCTAACCATATGGAGATGCAAGCTCTACAAGTGAGATGAAGCACAGAAGGGAGAATCATTTAATCTAAATAAGGACCTGCCTCCCAAGGTCAAATGATTTATCAATTTATATGCATGAAAACTCCAACATTTGAGACTAGATTAAGTAATATTTCTAAAACGGCTTTGAGATTAGAGTTTCCTGTTCAAATGTCAAAACACGATTCTGTTCATTTTGCACAGAATATCCCAACACTCTTTCTCCTCTGTACTCCCTGATCCACCTCCTCATCACTCCACTGACCTCCACTTCCTGGAAGAGGAGGCAAGGCCAGTCAGGGGTCTAGAATTACAAGACAAGTGATCTACATTCATTCCCATGTAGTTTTCAACTATCTTGCACCCAAATCCAGTACAAATTTGATACATATATGCTCTTCCTCTGGGTTGTGTTTGAGACTGCTGATTTTATACTAAATTATGCTGTTGTGTTAAGAAAAATTCCCAGCACTGAAACCAACTTAATGAGGTACCTTCATGAATTAAATCATTGATATAAGATGACAGATAGGATTATAAAAGATAAAACAATGTTACATAAAGTGGGTAGATGAAAAACATTATAGATGTATTAGGACCAGTTTACTACTACCTTAAGAACTGTCTTGAATAGAAACAGTATTTCTAAATATTGCTATCCAAAAAAGGGGAAAAGGGAAACAAAGAGTTTCTTACAAATTATATGGTTAGATTTTTTTGTGTCCAATGAAACAAGCGCCCATCACAACCTTGTTCATTTTCTATTTATAGACCCTGCACCCTCTAAATCATCATCTACCTTTGTCTTTTGATCACAAACTTCTTCAAGCAAAAGAATTATCTTCCCCTGCATTCAGGAGGCATGCATCACACTTTGGGTAGCATCATGCCTAAAGCGTTACAACTGGAAATAATATCACATCATTACTTTAACTAAAATCAGTTTATTCCTCTAAAATTTAATACAGTATTAATGATGGAGGTGAAAAAAAAGAGACTAAATTAAGATCTTTCCAGTTAAAAAAAAAAACTGAATCACAAACATCACCCTCTCAAATATTTATTCCTCTCAAATGTTTATCCTCCTGCGATGTAACTGCACAATAAGAAGTCTGGCATGTTGGGCACTGAACCTCTGAAACTAAATTCATACTCTGGAGCAAATCACATTCCTATGTCTCAGTTCTCAACATTTCAACTGTCTGCTCTATTTTGGACTATAAGCACTTCACAGGAAGGCCAGTCTCCTATTAGATGTCTGTAAAAAGTTTAGCACAGTGGTCCAACTGTCTCACCTGTGGCTTCCAAGTGCTACCCCAATGTGTATAAACATTACACCTAACAGACCTTTATCTTGCAATTCTATAGTAAATTCTGGAACCCAAAAAACATGTAAGGACTTGTCCTAAAGGTCAGTGTGTTTAGTTGTATGCATAAAATTAAGCACGTACTAAAGAGCGTGCAGGGATATTTATCTGGAGACCAACAGATGGATCCATCAAACTTGAGGGACAGAAAATTCACGAGTGTCTTTTACATTTAACCCACAGCAATGGGTTACTTCTAGTACTCTATAAGAAGTGACTTGCCAGCTCATTTAAAAATACTCTCCTAGGAACAATTAAAACCTTGGTTTAATGTGCTAGATCAAATGGTAATTTGGGAAATGCAGTTTTGTTTGTGCAACTGCAGATGTGAGAACATATTGCAAAGCAAGATACAAACTTGTTACATTTTTTAATTAATAATTAAATTTCCAGAAACAATTTTTGTGAATCGTCTCTAAAAGACTATTTCTGCTCGAAGTCAATTCCTGAAACAATAGCAGAAAGTGATAGTGCATTTCTTGCCTATTGAATGGAAAATGGAATTGAATTAGCTTAATTAACATGCACAGTATTTTCTTTTTTTAAAATCAATTTGAGCATCGTAATGTAGTATTTCGTGCACGATGTCTTATACCAGATCACTAAGTTACAGAACATTAACTTTAGACGGTTACCCTGAGAGATGCCCAAAATAACAGAAAAGAGAGGGCCATAGAGACTGGACAAGACTGACTTCTAGATCCAACTGCTGAACTCTTCTCCATGCTTCACATGGAGCAACTTTTGCTCTTCACAAATTAATACATTAATTAAAGTTTCCTCCAAGCCAATCCCAAAAGAGTTTGTGAAAGGAGTGTGTGTCTGTATGTGTATATGCACACAGGGAGAGTGGAGGGGACTGTCTTACCTGATTCTTACCACCTGAAAGTTAGGTTTTTAAATTATTTTTTTTTGCCTGTCTCTAAAACAGAAGAAGGTATATTCAGAAGACAGATCATCCCAGCTTAAGATGGGTCATAAATTAAGTGTACTGATTCATCCACTAGAGGTACCTATCTCTTTTGGCTGTAAAAGGAGACAATGCAACTATGAAAGACTTGGCATCTACATTTAGATAGCTACATTTAAAAATTGTTAAAAGAAGGCTCACTTTAGGAAACATATCTCTGTTTTTCTCCCCTGTCTATCCCTACATTCAATGTGATTTGGAGCTGCCCTTCTCTGAGGCCCTCCTCATACAACAAGCACAGATCCCTCCCAGCCAGGCACTGCAGGTATTTCTCAGATACAGACCATGTATCTCTATTTTCCTGAAAAGTGCTGACAACTCTCATTTCTTGATGGAGAACACAAAGTAGCTTGGCCTTTCATAAATTTCTATGGAAAAACTGCTTTAATTTTTAAGTACTTTCCATCTGAAAATGTCTGCACCACTAAAGTATTTTACTTTCATTAATATATAATTCCAAATAATTTAAATCCAATGGAACATTTTTACACAACAAGAAAACATTTTCCACTGGGTTTATTTAAAAAATTTCTCTTTCCGTTGTGCCCTGGCTAATCTCTTTGATAGAACTCCCCTCATGAATTTCACATTTGCTGAATGCTAACAAATCTTTTCTCATTTTTAAAAGTACTTTACAGCTCTCTCTGCAATAAATTATCCAGTCTTTGTGCCTTTGTCCTCCAGTCCTGTGCACTCCATGGATCTGGTATTTATAGCTGTCTGGCAATGCCCATACACGTGCATTTCCCTAACTCTGCCAAAACTGCCTCTTTGAACGCTCTCCCATAGAGAATCCACATGCAGCATTTACCTTTCATAGTCATATGAATGAGAATCCACATTGGTACAGAAGTTCTTTTTTGGCTGTTTTTAAGAACTGATAAAAATATCAGTACCACATGAGACTGCCAGGCTTTTCAAAACCAAGTTTTTTAAAAAGTTAAACATGAAGGTTTTGGTAGAAGGCTCCCATGAAGCTGGCAGGTTTTCTCAAGGACAAAATGTCTACGGTTATCTTTTTTTATTTATTCCCCCCCTCCTTCACCATAGAAGCTTAGAGAGCCATAACCGATTGCATGGAAATTAGACTGGACTACAGTAACAAACTGGTTTATGGAACCAATGATAAAACTCCCAGTTGCTTAATTGAGGTCAACCTTTCAACTCAGATACCCATGTGGTGGTTAGAGATCTTCTTGCAAAATCATATCACCTCTTCAGTTTGCTAGCTGAGGGAAAGCTCATCCTCATTAGATGAGTATCTAGAGAAATCATGATCTATAACTTATCTAGATTGTCTGTGTGATTAACATTTTTTTTGCTTCTGTGATTAAATATTTTTTGCTGTTCTTTGATTGATTCATTTCCTTATGAGACGTATTATTTCTTTCAGTTCAAATCTGAACTCCATCCAAACATTGCTTTGTAGAGAAAACAAATTTCTTTGCAGCTTATTTTTCCCCCCAAAACGTAAGATTTTATAAAACCTGCCCCCATATCCCATTTTAATGAAACAGAACAAAGAGAAGACTGAATTTTGTTTTAAGAAGTAATCCTTTGATGGCCCGATTCTCTACAACATTAGCTTTTTTCTTTTTACCTAGAAAAGGGAGAAAATAGGCACATTTAAACAGACATTTTTCTTTCCAGAAGAAAAGGAACTGAAAAAAAAAAGTATGATTTTAAATAGAAGGGTATCTTATCAAATGTGCAGTTGATTACATAAAAATAGCTTTTTATACATAGCTATGTAATCACAGATTTTTCTTATGCAAAAGAAGAACTATTTGTAGCTTTCGGAAAAAAATAGCAACAATATTTTTTTTCTTCATTTTGGAGAAATACATGTTAATTTTGCAGTACTCCTGCGAGCAAAACTGTCATTGATGGGAATTAACTGAATTTCACAGGAGATGTGAGAGGTGGAACCATACAGTATGGCTCCTGACCTAAATTGTTTTGATGGATGCATTATCATCATTTATACCTCACACTTTGAACCAGTGGTGCTTCTTTATGTCAAACCTTGTGTTCTAATTTAACTGAACTGAACCAAAACATGAACTCCACTGTAATTTGAGGAAGCTCAAGTAAAGCATTTTTTAAAGTATCGGGGAAGTTTGGTACTAAACTTCCATGTGACTTTAAAAGGGGATTAGTTATCTAACTTCTCCCTCTGACTTAGGAAATGTCTCCCCAGATCTCTGAAACATCTGGGGAAAGGAAGGCAGGAACTCATGAAAGATGTGACTAACTTGGCCCTGCATGAAGATGAAGGTCCTTAGGTGGTTGTCATTCAAAGCTGAATGGAGATGGGGTTTTTTTGTCTGGTTTGAAGTTTTATTTTTAGAATTAAAGCCTGTCCCGAGGGGAGTGATGTCATTTGATCCATCACTGGAACTCTATTTTTCTTTCACTGGTGAGTCTGTCTCCCAACTTCTTATTCTTCCTACCTTAATCTTCCAGCCAACGTGAGTTGCCCACTGAAGTGCAATGCTCTCTGTCCAGTCCAGGCTTTTGAATGTTGGCAGGGGTGAAGATGGGATTTTTGCTACTTTCTTCCCTCAGTAACGGATTTTGCACCATCAAGAGTCCCCTCACTAGCAACTTAAATCATTGCTTACTTTGATTCATGCTATTGCGCAAGGATACCTTAAATAATTTTTCTTACTTTGCTGTTTACCATTTAGAACAAATGAAGCCATGGATTCCTTTTGGCCTCAGTAAGATCAACAGACATCCACCACACCATGTTGATTAACTAACATTAAACACAACATTGCTTCCTTGGCCACTCTTACATCTAAGTATTTTTAAAGAGCCAGAAAACATGGTTTCTAATTTTTTAAAACAATGTTAATGTTTTACAATATATAACCCATGGGAAATGTTTTTCCCCATTTCCCATGGGTTAATAAAAGCTATTATCTAATTACACACACCCTAACTTGAAAAAAAAACTTTACAGTTATTTTTTGGTCACAAGAAATATGGGTCTTCGGGACCCATAAGAAGAGTTTCTGAATACTTTTGATAAAAACTGTTGTTTGTCCTTTCCTTCCTTCCCTTTGATGGTACGAAGCAGAATTTGTAACTAGTATTACTGTCAGATAAATGGAACACAGTATCACAAGATTACATACAACTTGGTCAGAGAGAAAAAACTCCTCACAAGATCTAGAAACAAAATTCTGCTGCTGCCTTCTGCAGTCTGTGACTATATTGACAGAACAGCAGTTGCTGACAAAGTGCACAGGGCTCTGCTGAAGCTGTTCCCAAATCAGGGGGTATCTTCTGAGCTATCATTTCAGGGATCAAGATATATGAGGTGCCAATTGTTCTATTAGTTTTCTTATATTTGAGGACCTTGGTTTTATTTATAGTGGGTAAGAGATTTCCATGCTTCCATGATTTTTCTTCTATGTCATAGTGCAAGTGTGTTCTGATGAGTAAATAAATTCTAAAAATAATACAAAATTTACTTTGTCATGAACATCCAAAATGTACTTTTTGGTTGTTTGGGTTGTTTCTTCTTACACATCACCATGATGGCTTTCCCAGAACACTTAGGTGTTTCTGACAGCCTAGAATTACCCCATAAATTGTGTGATCGTATTGTTTTTACTAGCCTTGATCTAATGAACTGGCAAATGCTACCTGGAGAGACAGACACAGTCTAAGTGAAAGGCAAGGAGTTGGTAAATTTTCACTCTAACTCCCATTTTAATTTCCACTAGCTATAGACATGTCACTTACTTAGCTTTTCTGAGTTTTCCAATCTGAAAACCAAAGATTCTAACACTTAAGTTCTTCACATAGTTGGAGTAATGAATAAAATCTTTTCAAAGAATCACTAAGATGAATGTAGATACCCTTATTATCCATCATAGGCCGGTTCAGCAAGAATTCTCTGAGATTTATTTCATCGTTCTGTACTTCATACTTCAGCCCTCCCCCAAACATCCTAGGCATTATTACTCTTAACTTCACAAAAGCAAAACCATACCAAAACCATACCATACCAAGATTTTCTCTCCTGCTCTTCCCAGAAATTTGGGTCTCAGCCTGTTTGGGTGACTATATACATCTGGGAATTATGGTTACTTAAGATATCTGACACCGACATCTCAAACAGATTGTGTTTTCATTCTTGTACTTGTTCCTTTATGTTGCCTTGTTGTTTTGATCATCTCACTGCACTGAAGTTTTTTCAGCATCTTGTAGCTTGCCTGTTTTCCCCAGATAATGCTGTGATCATAGCTAAGGGATTTTTCAGACGTAGATTCTGCTTACTATGGACGTGTCATGTCAGAATGACATTAGGGAATTACTGTCTGTGGAGGGGCAAAAGTTCAAAGCTTAAGAAACCCTGAGCTATCTCTTTTCTTCCCCCCCCTCCTTTTTTCCCCTGTGTGCCTTGTAGTTTCTTCTCTATTCATTTTAAGAGAGAGCTGCTTCTTAACCTCCCACAATTATGCTGGTGAGAACTGACCACAATACAGTTGGGTGGTTTAAAAATCAAATGCTTGGCATGGATTACTGCAAATGCATCTTCCACTGTCTTCCCTTTTTTGTCACCAAGTTGTTTCTTCTTTCTCTGAAAAACTAATCTTTCCACTTTTTTATGTATAAAAGGCATTTTTAAATAGCTGTAGGTCTCACATAATAATTAAAATAATGAGAAGAAGGAATTACCTTTCAAAAAATAAAATATAAACGACCCAATTGACTAAGGTTATTTAAAGTGAAAGCCATTCACGTTCTAAATGGAAGACCAACCTCATCAGATCTGAGTGCAAGATGGATTCTGGCCATGCCCCTGTGTTTAATGACTTCAAGCTCTAACTGCTTGATATGAAAAGCAGGTTTCAGTGTCAAATGCCATGAATGAAGTATGCTTTCTAAAGAATTCTTTTCAGCTAAAACAAGACTTAAGAAAAGATTTAATACATGCATAAATACATCTATGTCTTATACATCATAAGAATATGTATGCATCTTTTCTATTTCTGTGGATCACAAATCCTTTTATTCTAATGAAAACTGTACAGCTTTTTATTTTAAACACATATAAATCTCTACTATAAAATGGGATAGATGTTAGCTTAGATGTCTTTACAAGAAATAGGCTGATAAGCAAAATAAAAGTACATAACTTCGTAACTGTGGCTAACATATTTGTCTTACTTATATACTTCTCCATGTTTAGTTTAACAAGGAGAGTTAATTTCATTTCAGTTCTGGGGCAGGAGATACTTATGGAAATGAATGTGCTATTGTCTGAGAGCCTAACAGCTGATGAGAGGAGATCGTTTATGTTGTCTCATAAAGCATAGTTACCACCCACAAAACATTGCTTCACATGAAATAATTACGTTGCAAGTTCTGTTATGAATGAGCATCTCTTTTGTAACTCTGTATTTGTAAAACATCTAACAAAATGGTATCTTTATCCAAAACTGGAGCTCCTAATGGCTACCAGACTAAAACCAGCCTGTCGAATGTAGGTAAAGGTTTTGAATGCTTGGCATGACCTATCACCCCTTGACTTAAGTAGCCATTCTGAAACACAACACAGCCCTTCAACAGGCAGAAATTGCTTAGCATATCTCATACTCTCCTCTAAGAGCAAAACTGCTAACTTGCATTAAAATCAATTTATGTCACTAAGTTGCATTATTACTTTGTTGACTACAGTAATGCCAGAATCTTTCCTGCAATCATGGTTTTCTCTCACGGTATTTCCGAATACACAAAAAGATAGCAGTACAACCTACTGGTTTAAAAACCATAAACCCAAAGAAATCAAACTGCATCTCAAAAACTATCTGCCCATTGTTCTCTTCAGGCACGCTGCGATGCAGATATTTGGGTTCCCTTCCTGCTCTTGGAATAACAATCAAAAATGCTGTTTCCATCTCTCTTCTTATGACATTGTCAGAGAGTGAGCTTATAAATGAGAACAATAATCTATAAAGCATAATAAAAAGATGGCAAAATATATTCAGAACCACTTAAGTGAGAGGGCATTGCTGGTCAAAGCCTAAAACAGCTGTTAATATTCAGTTTTATGCACCACTTCACACCTTTCTACATGTGATGAGTTTTCTTCATTTCTCAAAAAATTTACCGTCTGAAAGTAGAGATCGTGATTTCTGTACTTGGAAACTGCCTAACAAAAAGAAAGTAGTAACAGAAGTATGTTTTTCAGTTATCTTCATTTCTTCCTGAGTTTTCAGCTAATCCTGTTTCCTCTATGCCAGGTTTTCAGGCACCATCTTAAGTATTTCCATAGCTTCACTAAATTAAAACAGGAGCACAAGCCCTCTCATTTTGTCCTCTCATATCTTTGGCAGGAATGGGGCTTCATCCACAAGGCATTTTAAAATGGACTATCTATAATTGGGATTTCTACAGAGCTGGGAAATGTGCTGGTGATGGTTTTAGAAAAGAAGACAGATAAGAAGGGAGCTGAGATTGGTTGGCTGGCACCCTGTTATCTCTATGAATGGACCAAAGGCAGGTGTACTATGGGGTCTGGGGGAAAAGGAGGCAGATTGTCAAACAGAATTTGCCATTACAAAATATATCTCTCTATCATGGTTATCACAGGAGATTTAAAATAGCTGTCACCGTATGTAAACTTCTTTTGGTGTTCAAATAGTAGCCTTCTCAAATGAAACCCTTGTTTTTAATTTTATTTTTGGACTGTAGGACTGGCCAAAGCAGAGTCCTTCACTTCATTGAACTGTTTGATCAACAAAGTGAGCAATATACTCCAATCTTCTTTTATATATCAATCTTAGTCTGCAAAAAAGACCACTGAAAACTAATAAAACATTTAACAGCTTGATGTAAATAATGCAAGAACATGTCTTTGTTGATGTACTTAAATTAATTTGCTGTACAGATTGCTTTACAAATAACAAAATAGTGTATATATCACCCCAGGCATTATGTAAGGCTAGTAGCTTCCATGCTGGCATTTGCAGGAATAAGCAAAATTAGTTCAGCACAGTTCACAGCTGCGATCACTGGAGTAAAGCTCAGGGTCTAGGGGCCGCTAGCTCTGATATTGTACTAAAAAGGCAGCTGTACTTTACTACTGGTCCACTGGGCCTGATGCTAATAATTTTTAAATGGCCTGTTAGTTACAGCAGTGGCCTCAAGCTACCTCTTATTTCAAATCCTATTAACATTTGCGTATCTTTAAACTACTTTATTGTCTTAATTAGCATATATTCATTCATAATTTCCAGATATTCTGTTGCTATATACAAAAAAGAAAAACGACAAAAAATCATTAACAGTGGCTGAACAGTTGGTGGGTGAAATGCGACTGTGGTAACGCGCACCCAAACCAAATCAATCACGCAAAACACCGAAGTGCAGAAATGCTTCTGTACGTGTTGCTTTGCTCCGCAGTGCTCTGCAGGATCAAACTGACTGTCTTAGGATAATGGATGGGGTATTGCTTATAGGCTTATTGCAGAAAGGCAGACCTCTGTAGGTAGAGTTTTTAAAAAAACTATGTTCAACCTTTTCTTTTTAGTTATAAACTTAGATAAAAAAATAGTTTTCCACAGTTTTAATGATTCCAGCAAGACCTACTCAAAATAGTTGTTATAAAGCAAGTTCTTCCTTTCTCTCTGAGACTATCTTCCTCACTCTATGTTCTGTTTCAGGAAAAATTTCATTAACAGAAATGGAAATTCTTCCTAAACAAGGATTGCAACACATTTTTTTAATGCATATATACTAGCATATTTATTAAAAGTACCTCTGCCATTAAAACTCATTAATTTCTGGTAGCCCAAAGCTACCACATTTTTTTTTTTCAAAAGTCACCTCATATTTGTCTTGAAAATGTTTTATAATCTTTTAATTTCTAACATACAGAAAACTCATTAGTAATTAGGTACCACAATGATTTTATTATACAAATATGCAATTACTGGCCAAAATCAACTTCTGTAAATAATCATTCTTCAAATTCAGAAAATGCTGATCATGCTATGTAAAGGCCTTTTCAACCAACCAAAAGTTTAAATGAAATGTAGACATCACATACCTAAACTCAATCAGTCAGAAACAATGTACAGAATAAAGCATTTTTCTTTCCTACACGGCTATGCAGAATCAAACTGACTGCCCTTACCCTGATGAATTTGTTTTGTTTATGGCTACACAAAGGAACACAGACGGTACTAAAGGTACAGAATCAAATATTTTTTACAGCTTCATTTGAAGTGGAAGAGTTGCTGTGAAAAAGAAATAATACATAGAAGCACAGAAAACTTGTCTTTTTCAAAACTGCCTTTCTCTAGTCTCTTTCTTAGGCTATTTTTGTGGCGTTTCTACAGCAGGTCTGCTTCTATACGTACACAACTCAAAAAGAGATGCACCAACTACTCTTTCGCCAGGGATCAAATACAGATAACAATCATAGAATCGTTTAGGTTGGAAAAGACCTTTAAGACCATCAAGTCCAACCGTAAACCTAACACTGCCAAGTCCACCACTAAACCATGACCCTAAGCACCACATCTAAGTATCTTTTAAATACCTCCAGGGACGGTGACTCCACCACTTCCCTGGGTAGCCTCTTACAACGCTTCACAACCCTTTCAGGGGAAAAACTTTTTCCTAATATCCAAACTAAACTTCCCCTAGCGCAACTTGAGGCCATTTCCTCTTGTCCTATCACTTGTTCCTTGGGAGAAGAGACCAACACCCACCTCTCTACAACCTCCTTTCAGGCAGTTGTAGAGAGCAATAAGGTCTCCCCTCAGCCTCCTTTTCTCCAGGCTAAACAACCCAAGTTCCCTCAGCCGCTCCTCACAAGACTTGTGCTCCAGACCCAGACCCTTCACCAGCTTCGTTGCACTTCTCTGCACACGCTCCAGCACCTCAAGGTCTCTCTTGTAGTGAGGGGCCCAAAATTGAACACAGGATTCGAGGTGCGGCCTCACCAGTGCCAAGTACAGGGATCACTTCCCTAGTCCTGCTGGCCACACTATTTCTCATACAAGCCAGGATGCCATTAGCTTTCTTGGCCACCTGGGCATACTGCTGGCTCATATTCAGGCGGCTGTCAAGCAATACCCTCAGGTCCTTTTCCGCTGGGCAGCTTTCCAGCCACTCTTCCCCAAGCCTGTAGCGTTGCATGGGGTTGTTGTGGCCCAAGTGCAGGGCCTTGCACTTGGCCTTGCTGAACCTCATACAACTGGCCTCGGCCCATCAATCCAACCTGTCCAGGTCCCTCTGTAGAGCCTTCCTACCCTCAAGCAGATCAATGCTCCCGCACAACTTGGTGTTGTCTGCAAACTGATTGAGGTTGCACTCGATCCCCTCATCCAGATCATTGATAAAGATATTAAACAGGACTGGCCCCAACACAGAGCCCTGGGGGACACCACTTGTGACCGGCGGCCAACTGGATTTAACTCCATTCACCACCACTCTTTGGGCCTGGCCATCCAGCCAGTTCTTTACCCAGTGAAGAGTACACCCGTCCAAGCCATGAGCAGCCAGTTTCTCCAGGAGAATGCTGTGGGAAACCGTGTAAAAAGCTTTACTGAAGTCTAGATAGACAACATCCACAGCCTTTTCCTCATCCATTAGGCAGGTCACCTTGTCATAGAAGATCAGGTTGGTCAAGCAGGACCTGCTTTTCATAAACCCATGCTGGCTGGGCTTGATCCCTTGGTTGTCCTGTATGTGCCATGTGATAGCACTCAGGATGATCTGCTCCATCAGCTTCCCTGGCACTGAGGTCAGGCTGACAGGCCTGTAGTTCCCTGGGTCCTCCTTCCAGCCCTTCTTGTAGCTGGGTGTCACATTTGTTAAACTCCAGTCAACTGGGACCTCCCCAGTTAGCCAGGACTGCTGGTAAATGATGGAAAGAAGAATTGAATAGGGATAGGGAATCCTCCATAGAGGATTACAATAGAGGACAGGGAATCCTCCATATCATGCATCCTGCCTGCCTGTTGGGCCTCTCTCAGGGAAGGCAGGGTGCGATTCCAAGTCTCTCTCTCACACTCCCTGATACTCCTCAACCTACTCCCCTCCTCCCAGAGCTCTGTCACCAAGCGGAGGAGTTCCTCTACCTGGGCGCACCTCCCACAGGTGTGCTCACTGCTGCGTCCGATACTGTCTTGAGTCGGGCACACCCTGCAGCCTGGCACCTGGCTGGCAGCATGTTCCCACCGGGCCTCTGCCTGGGAAGCTGCGTCAGTTGTGGTGGGTGCAGAGCTTAGAGAGGCCATGGCTTTCTGCTGGGTGGATACCATTGCTCCCTGTTAAGCTGGCAGAGCTTCAGCACCCTTCCTGCACAACCTTCTGATAAGCTTCTGTGCCACGCCCTTGCTGACACACCATGCCCTGTTTGCCCGCCCTGTTGATGGTGCTCCTGGTCACTAGTGCTCCCTATGGGCTTCTTTTATATGTGGGGGGGGGGGGGGCTTGGCTGCTGTTGCTCCTGGCCCCACCCAGGTCTCATCAGCTGCTGTCGCACAAGCTGCAGGCTCCTGGAGGCTCTCTCAGCTCCCCTGGAGGTTCCCCCAGTTCAGGAAACCCCCCTGTGCACCATGCTAGAGGCTCCGCTGTGGATCATGCCGGCACCGGAGCTGCTCACCTCAGTGACGCATTTTACTTCCTTCCAGGTTTTACTAGGTTTAATGTGCATGTCACTGAAATCACACTGAGGAGCTACAAAAAACCCAGTCGTATTAATGTACTTCTTGTATTTCCCTGATTTTCAATGTTCGGATCATCTACTTCACATCCATGCTTTGCTGGATAATTCTTCCTCTATGTAGAAGTACAATACTATCAAGAGATAGTTTAAACAAACTAGCTGCTTAATTTGCTTGTTTCATTTCCTCTATACTGAAGAAAAGAGGGATGGCCTGCCAGCTGGTGACCTGTGAGAATAGGGAGGACTGCACTGGAGGCTTAAAGGAATCTCCTCCAGCATCACATTTCTTGTCATAATGCTCTGATCTCAGTGCTGACAAACTCAGCACAACCCCACAGGATTTCCTTACCTTGCTACTTTTTATCCCTGCGTTTAATTGAGACCAAAATTCAGAAAAAGCAAAGAGAGATTTCAAGTGACCTGGCTGGAAGGTAGGAACAGGATCACAGGATGATTCAGGCTGGGAGGGACCTCAGAAGGTCTCTGGTCCAACCTCCTGCTCACAGCTGGGTCAGCTCTGAGGCCAGACCAGGCTGCTCAGGGCTTCACCTGGTCAAGGCTGAAAACGTCCGAGGACAGAAACTGCACAACATTATCTGGGCATCCTGTGCCGCTTCCTGACTGTCCTCATGGGGGATATTTTTTTTATATCCAGTCTGAACCTCTCTTGTTTCAGTTTATTTTCATTGTCTCTCATCTTCCCACCCTGCCCCACTTCAGTAAGCCCAGCTTCATCTCCTAGATGACCTCCCTATAGGCACTGGGGGCCGCCGTTAGGTCCCTGTGAAGCTGTATCTGCTCCAGGCTGAACAAACCCAGCTCCCCCAGCTTCTCCTCACAGGGCCAGTGCCTAAGGTAGGTAATAACTTCCCATGATCCACTGGCTCAGCTCCTGTTCATACAGCTCAGGATACTGTTGGCAAATAATCAAATATTGCTTCATAAGCCGTCCTCTATAGATTACCTGTAAGACATCACAACTTCCATTGGCCATTGCAAGCAGTAATTAACTACTATGCATAAAGTCAGCATAGCTATTAGAAAAAAAAAACCCCAAACCTTAAAACCCTAGGCTATCAATGGTAATATCAATGAACACAAATGTACACATACTTCTGAAAATGTGGGCTTAAAAGTACATCATATTTGCACTTGATAATCACATTCTTCTATATCGTGACAAATTTGGATCAGCAGTAAGGCAACTGTAGAAACAAAATGAAAGTCATGCCTGCTTATGCATGGATGAGCCTATGACATAATGTTATTAACATAATGAGGAACATGTTTTATTCCCAATTACTTACTAAAAACAGAAATACTGACTGATCATTTATTATTGATTGGGTGCACTATGAGGTGTCACAAAAACACAACTCCAATTGATTAAATAATTGCATTGCCATAAAGGCTAAGGGACAATATCCCACTCCCGTGTGGAGTCACCTTGCTTGAAAGTCAGTGGGAATTGCTTGTGCACATCCAAGGGCAAAATCTAGCCTGAAGTCATCCCTTAGCATCAGAAAATAAAACAACATATATCAATGAGTATTTTAAAAAACACAATTTGATTATTTGACACTGTATACAGCCTAAGGCGTAAGTCTAGACATGTCAGAATAAGGCTAAAGCCTTGCTCTAGAGCCTATATGTCATCCTGTTGTACTATTGTCTATTTACTGTCACACCTTCATATTACGTCAAGCAAGTAAATGGTGAAACAGAGTTGTAACAGAATACTTGTGGAAATCAGTTCCTGCACAGGCATAGCAATCACTTTATTAACAAAATTAGGAGGCTACATAGACATAGGACTTAGGTCTATAAGCAGTCTATGCACTGAAGTTAATGGGAAGATTGTGAAAAAATAAATGCAGGTCTTTGAAATATACTTCAATTTAGCATTTAAGGAAGATCACACAGATGTATGTCAGATTTAAGAGAAGTTTAGATTCACCAACAGAAGAAATGGAGTGGTGAATTTTTCTTAACCCTGACATGTATATTTCCATGAAGGATAAGACTCCACCAGCACAGAGCGCTTCACCATGCCGTGTGTGATGGATACGAATGCTTTTCCTTAGAAATAACTGACTGACTGTTACTGAGGAAAACACCAGCACTTTAAACTCCTCCTGAAGTTTTGTTTGACACTGGGTGTTTAGCACTGAGCACAGTGTTTCAATTTACACTCACCTGGTTGAGTGAAGCAAGGTTATCGCTGCCTTTGATTATAAAAGCTCCTCTGTGAAAAACTAGAAAAGTGCAAGTTGGTTTTTGCAATAGCCCTGCAGCAAAGAAACAGTGAATAATTTGTACAAAACACGCAAGTTTGCTTTTAGTGTAATTCTAATCTTCTACAAAATGCTGAGCAATCAGGAAATCAAGCAGCTAGTGAGATGTGCCTTAAGCGGTCTCTGATACTGAGGGCCCTCTCTTATCCAGAATGCTGCCAATTTTTCTCCTTGTGCTATTGTATGTACCGCATCACATAGAAAAAGACAACATATCTTCTCTCTTTTTCTGAGACTACTGTCTTTAAATTACATTTACTACATTATGTACATTTTTTAGACATATAATAGGAACAAAACAGAAAATGATACAGCACATAAATAATGCGGTAAAAAGGTAGTTAAATGTGTATATATATACACATTCAAATTATTATCTGCTATAATTATTTTTGTTCTGTATATTTAACATGAGAAAAAAGTTATTAGAAATTATGACATTCGTCTGGGTTGGACTTTGTAAACAACATGAAGTTTTTTTGATTGCACAGATGATTACTTACTGACTTTATTTTCTGTAATTTTGGTCTGCTCATCTGTCCTGGTTTCGGCTGGGAGAGAGTTAATTTTCTTCCTACTAGATGATATAGTGCTGTGTTTTGGATTTAGTATGAGAATAACGTTGGTAACACACTGATGTTTTAGTTGTCGCTAAGTAATGCTTATACTAGTCAAGGACTTTTCGGCTTCTCATGCTCTGCCAGGTGCACAAGAAGCTGGGAGGGGGCACAGCCAGGACAGCTGATCCAAACTGGCCAAAGGGCTAATCCATACTATACGATGTCATGCTGAGTATATAAACTGGGGGGAGTTGGCTGAGAAACAGTGATCGCTGCTTGAGGACTGGCTGGGCATCAGTTGACGGCTGGTGAGCAGTTGCATCACTTGGGTTTTTTTGGTTTTCCCTGGGTTTTGTTCCTCTCTCTCCCTCTCTTGTTATTTTCCTTTTCATTACTACTACTATTATTATTATTATTATATTTCAATTATTAAACTGTTCTTATCTCAGCCTACAAGTTTTCTTACTTGTGCTCTTCAGATTCTCTCCCCCATCCCACCGGGATGGAGGGTGAGTGAGCAGCTGTGTGGTGCTTAGTTGCTGACTGAAGTAAACCACGACATCATCTCATGAGCTTCCACATGTCAAAAAACAAGGACTACTAAATAATGTCAAGACAATAAAAATATCTAATGAGCACTAATGGTTCTACTTTCAATAAAAGAGGCACAAGGGTAATGTCACAGTGTACAGTGTGATCATTGTCAGAAGCTATCTGACATCTCCAAAATAGGAATATTATCAGGAAAACATAATTTCTATAAAATTAGAAGTCTCTTCCCACTGCTTCAACTACTAGAAAATGTCCATCTTTTAATCAATAAAATCAAAACAAATTTTTACATTTCAAACAAAATTCAAATATTTTATTATTTTAAACTGACTCAGAAAATTTTGTTTCAGAACTGTCTGTCCTTAGTCATTTCCTTTTTCAGTCAATTTTTCATTCTCACTTGGGATAGAGCTCTCTGGGCAGACTACATTTCCCATGATGGAACACGACATTTTCCCTGGCCTCTTGACCAGGGTCATTACAAGAGCTGCAGTCAGGGTAGAGGGGAGGAGGAACAGTGGAATCAGTCTTTTTCATTTTCCAGCTCAAGTTATTCATAAGAGATTTAAGCATATGCCATCTAATGCAACTATTTGATCTTCATCATATCTGCAATGATTAGCGTATTCACAGAATGCTGCATAGATATAAACAATATCTATGAACAAAGCAGAAATAGGATTTTTGAACATGTGGCTTGGCCAAAACTTACACTAGTGCTACACAAAAAAGCTGACATGAATTGACCAGCCTATCTTTGAGAGCTATGCAACTGAAAATACACATGACATTCAGTGATCATAAATAATACATATACCTTCATCATCGTCAAGAGTTGAAATAAGCACATCAAAATATACAGTAGTTTTAAAAGGACAACAATATGAAGTCATAATTTTTCAAGACAAGAACAGTTGACTTGGATTTCACAAAATACCAGTTGTTCTGCAATTAAGCTTCAGTGACTCAGGTTTTGAACAACTTGTTAGAGCCCTGAAGTGATAATATTATTAAACTTTGGAAGATAATATTTAATTAAGCTGAAATCAGGTATTCACAGCCCAGTGTATGCTTGGGTCACAAGCTGTCCACAGATGGACTCAACAAAGATATAGTAGTGTCATTTATATTGTTAAGCTTTCCTCAGATCAGGAAAGTCTGACTAGCTCCCCCCCCAAATTCAGCTTGAGTCTAAATATTCCCATTTTCAATCACCTCAGTTGTCCTATTGACAGAAGACTCCAATAATTAAATTGATATATTGATAAATAATTAAATTAAATGATCTGTGGCTGTGAAAGAGGAAAACATTGAAATCATCAGAATATAGGATAGCTGATGTAGTAAGGAGAAACATTTATAATTTTCAACCAAGAGTACAGTGCCAGAGTCTGGGAAAGACATTTTATGCTGTTAAACCATTTATAATGGCGGTTCAAGTATAAGGAGAGGAACTGTTAATATATTATATGTAATAATATATAAAATATAATATATATAAAATATAATATATATAATAATTTTTTAATATATACAGATTTGGCAAAAACTGTAGATATAAATATTCATCTAAAAGAAGTGCAAAATGTGAAGTAGGTAGTATAGTTATGCCAGTGTACAACCAAATGTCTGAGGCTGAAGAAAGCAACCTTGCCCACGGAAAACAAAAAAAAGAAGCCCAAGAAGAAAAGCAAGTTTACTCCCAAAGGCAACGGACAAGCGTAGCAAGAAGAAAGCTGGAACTGGTAATGCTGTCCAAAAGAGTAAAAGAGTCTCCAACAGGTTTTGGGCAAGGACTTGGGCATCAACCAGGTTCAGTAGGGTGTGAGAAGAGGAAGAAGTGAACCGGCCTAGTGACAGGACTAGCCCTGTTATACTTAACAACAGCTATGGGGAAGCTCTAACAGTCCACCAAAAGGCAGAGTAATTCCGATAAATACCGAGCAGTAAACCTTATTTAAGAGTTGATTGTGGGGGAAAAACCAGGAGGGAAAGAGAAACTTATACAAGAAGCAGCAGCAGCTTAGGAATCAAATAACACAATTTGAAAAATATCAACTTTATTTATATAAAGAGAGAGTGAGCTTTCGTACACACACCCACACATGAAAAAGCTTTAGCCCAAAACTGCTGGAAAACAGAATGGAGAAAATGTACCTGGGGTTGGGAAGAAAAACATTCCTCTGGATATTTTCACTAAGTTGCGACTCCTTTTATGGGTGCCGGTGCCCAGGTGCTGCCAGGGGCAGCTGCAGGGGCCTCTGTGAGGCGAGGCCGGGCCTGCCCCCTGCCGGACACAGCCGGTTCCAGCCGGCTCCAGTGGCCCCACGGCAGGGCACGGCTGAGCCCAGCAGCCAAGATGGCGGCGGCACCGCTCAGGGCGGGGGGAAAGGACTCAGGAGGGAAGAAGTGCAGCTGAGCCTGGGAAAAAGTGCTTAATTTTCCCCAAGTCAAGTCTGTTTTGCCCATGACAGTAATTGGTAAGGGATCTCTCTCTCCTTATCCTGACACAAAACTTTTAAATTCTGTTTTCTCCCGCTGTCCTGTTGAGGGGGGGAGTGAGAGACCAGCTGGTGGGTGTTTAGCCCTTATCCAAGGTCAACCCACCACACTGTTTATGAGATTCTTTTTTATGCATTTTTAAGAAAAAAGCAATACAAATATACAAAGGGGAGAAGGAAAGGGAGGGGTGAAAGAAAACTCCAAAGAAAAATTAATTTTAAATTTTCTTCCTCAAAGTGTATGCAATCAGAAAAACATTTATAAAGGATGGAAAAGTAGTAGCTGTTAGTCTGCATATACTTAAATAATAGAAGGGTAAAAAAAGATAATTATGCTTGTACAAATTGTACAATCAAGTAGGACAGAATGAAAGTAAGGCATGATTTAAGATGAGTATGAAGGACCTATTCTGCCATTGCAATGCGTAGACAAACTGCCCCAGAAGCAGAGGCAGAAGCTCTGCTGCCTCAGACACACTGAACTGCAAACTAAACACTGGGAAAATTCTGTGAGGTGGGGGAAAAACACCACCAACGTGAAAATACACTGGAAGATCCAATCTGTGTGAATCCATCCCACAACACCGAGGTCAAAAAGCTCCTAAAATACCATGAGATATTCTCTGCACTGTAAAAAACTCTGATTTGTAAGGGCAGTTAAACTGAGTTATTTCAGTAGATGTAGAATTCATGAAGACAAAAAAATGTTTCATGTTTGAGAGAAAAAAGGCACACCTTTAAGTCACTTGTACAAGAAACACAATTCTGAGAGAAAATCCAGCTAATCCCCAATATACACCATTTTCTGCATTAGCAAAGCTTACAGTAAGAGCGATTAATGCTCTGCCACTCTCAAGAAGGCCAAATACTGTCTATAGCTGAACAGTGCCGTCTTCCACCAGTAGAAATTTGCATCAGCCCATCTAAGAGATGAGCTACTGCTAATCCAGCCAATGTCACGTATATTTAAAAGTAAGTAAAAGCCCTTGCTATCAACCAACCTACCATGATGCCCTGGACAGACAGATTTTTAGGTCAGAAGAAACCACACTAGAATCTTGTCTAAGCACCCCCATGATGTGGGTTACAGTATTTTATTTGCCCTGTCTAAATCGATTTATTCAAAATTTGATGGACTTTTAAAAGATTTTTTTAAAATAACATTTTTTGGCTTTTTTTGTTTGTTTTTTAATTGTAACAAAAGGTCAGCCTAATCAAATCTGAGAAAGGTAAGCAGGTATATTAGCAACAAAACGGTTGTGCTTTCAGAGAAAGAATGGACTATAAAACTATGAAGGTCTTTCTTGTTTCCAAAACTGCATTTGAAGTAACACATGCTAGAATCATAGCTTCTGGTAGCAGACACTGTTATTGATCCAGAGCACAGTCTGCAGCACTCAGCCCATAGGCTTTGGGGAACCTGTACATAAATGAACCAGTGCAGAACTCTGCAAATCTTGACTGTGACTGTAAACCCTTTTCCTGTGAGGAATTACACAACTGCAACAGCTTCCATTTGCTGTTGCTCTTTGGTGTGAATGTGGTACCTTATATAAATAATTGCTTGACCTACAATGGTCCTAGATGGTCCAATCTCAGTTAACACCATTGCACAAACGATAACTTCAGGTTAATCTGCCTTATAGTTGTTTCTTTTTTTAATCTTACATACAAAGTCTTAAACACAAACCACATTTAAATTAATCTGTAATAGAGGTCTTAATTTTTTTTTTTAATTTTATTTTGCCACCAGTTCCATACAGGCACCATTACTTTTTCCATTGATTTATTTAAAATCTTCTCAGGTATCGCTACAAAGCTGGTTCATGTTAATAAGGCAACCAAACACATCATATTCTACTAACTGGGGTAAATCCTCTGATTAACCTAGCTTTCTTCCTTGCTAGGCTGAATCAATGCTTTTATGAGTAGCTCCTGCAGGCTGGTTATTGAAAATGGAAGGTGCTTAGCACTTTGCATGCATAGCCCTTTATAAATAATATATAAAGGTCAAACAAGTTATTTATTGGGTCGTTCTGTCCATTTTACATATGCCACTCTGTTTCAGTATTGAAGGTCTGATTTTCAGCTGTTGTAAATTCAAACCAATTGACATATGTTAATTTACCATCAGCTGAGAAACTGGAAAACAGTGAGAAGGGTCATTCTATTTTTTTGGCTCAGTCAAATGCATACCCATTTGACTTGTCTACCCATATTCACTGATTCCCTCTCTTCCGCCACACCCAAGGCTCGCATGATTTTTTCTAAAATTCCTCCTCTTGAAGCCGCCTTTTTTCTCATCTTTTTGCAATTTTGCTTGTTCAAACACTGTTAGGTAAGAGTCTTGTATAGGTGACTCAGAACAAAGCTGCTTCTTCAGTGATAGCCTGCCTCAATTTATTCAATTCCATAAATCAGCCTAACTCATAACTTCACAGTATCTGCTCAAACTCACCATGGCAAAACAGAGCTCTTCTGTTTCTTCCAGGATCGCTTATGCTTCTCTATGCAGTTCTGACGTAGCCCAACATAATTTTGACCCCTTTTCCTCACCTACCTCACCCACACAAGTCATGTCTGATACTTAGTACTTTTTTTTCTCACATTGCATCTAGGATGTTTTCTTTTCTTTGTCCTCCTATTGCGCCTTCACCAACCCGATTCACAGACAAGCCTGCACGCTGGCCTGACAGAGATCACACTCATTCCTTTCTGGTCCATGTAAGAGTCATCTCTGACAGGGTCTCCCTTGCTTCTTCTCATCACAGCCTCACCTCTGAGCTGTCACCAGCCTTCCTTCTGAGATCTCCAGCTGCAGCAAATTAAAAGCAAACAGTCATGAAGGCATTATTCATGCCTTATTTGTTATATTTCTCACAGATATGCCCTCACTTCCCTCCATGCTTCAACT
Source organism: Mycteria americana (assembly GCF_035582795.1). Lineage (NCBI taxonomy): Eukaryota > Metazoa > Chordata > Aves > Ciconiiformes > Ciconiidae > Mycteria > Mycteria americana. Next base: position 205,647,384 of record NC_134365.1, read on the forward strand.
CCAATGGGATCACCGGCTCCGAAATGTTTGGAAAAGCTCCCCGCTCCCTGCCAGCTCTCTCCTGGAGGCACTCTTCTTCCCTATAGCAGCTCTCAGATACGCATGGTAGGGGGCACAGGTATGAAGCTCACATTCATCTAGCCAGAACTGTTGGAGGAAAAAGGCTAGAAGCAGCCCAACATCCTGATGCCACATGCAATGTATCCGGAGCTTCATGAGGGTGAAAGTAGAAGACAGCACGTCCCCGCATGGGGCTAAGAGGCAGTAGAGCAGCGAAGCAGGTGTAAAGCTCTCAAGCAGTTCATACCCAAAGGACGAGCATTTCCCGTCCCAGACCAGCCGGGGCTGGGTGTGAGCATGGCCCTGGGATGCCTGGCTGGACTCGGCAGCATCCACTAGCTCCCACAGCTGTGGGATTTATTTATCCAGTGATGCCTGTGATGGGCAGCCTCACCATGGTCCTGCATACAACCCTGGCAGGGGGCTGCATGTAGGCTTCTCAAGAGCCACAGCTTGGTCACTCCCGACTTAGATGGATTAGTGCAGACAGCAACAGCTTAAATACCACAATGTGTTAAATTTAGACTCAGACAGGAGCAAACCTGTAAATAATGAGACATTTGCCTAGCATCAATCTGACTCTCTGCATATTACATCTGTTCTCGCTGCTTTATGCATTTTTTAAGATGCAGGCTGTGCTGTCCTCTGCATTTCTAAAGGGCTCAGTAAATTTTGGATAATACTGGAATACTAATAGTAACAATAATTATTGCCCTACTCTTATCTAAAATACTTACTGCATTAATAATTTTCCACAGTATCAACACTCTGTAATAATGAAATTAATAACTTTTGTATAAATCATTAGCAATTAAAATTTATTTGTACACTATAATTTGAAAATCTGAGAAATAACATAGTACTAATTAGTGTATGCAGAACCTCTGAATAATGAGTAAAGAATATTCATTTGTCTTTTCTTAATAAAGCCACATTTCTCTGAAACCACACAAACAGTCCAATAAGAAATTGAATTCTATAGAAACAGTAATTTTCAGCACTATCCATTTTTTTCTACAGGGCACCCAAACTCTAAAAGCAAGACACTACCCTCTGCCTTAAGAATACTAAACCAGCATTGTGCATCCAGAGGTTAGACCAGAAAAATCATTCTGTGTGCCTGTATTTTTATGAGAATGGCAGAATATTTTACGTGTATTTTTCTTTTTAAGTGTAGCCGAAACCTGTATTGAACGTCCGCAAACTTTAATTTAGCGTACTGTTTTTCCATAAAAACATAAAGTTATAAATAACATTGAAAACACAATTGCAAATTTTCAAACTGTTAAAACAGATAATTCAAAAATACCTCTCCCCTACTTTATCTCATTCAGAGAATCCACAAATGCATTACATGTCTTCAAAGAGACTGCCTATACATAAATGTTTTGGGACTCTTACATGTTTTTAAAAGGGCCCCTTTCACAAAAGTGATAGCAGCCATAAAGCCTGAATATGGCCATTGAGTTTAATTTACTCTGATCAGAGTTCAAATGCCACATATAGACAATTATGAAGCTGAAATACATTTCCTAACAACTGGAGTCCATAGGTTGCATTACACAACACCTAAATTCGGGAAGAGCAAAGCCTGGCTAGAGTACAAAGTGGCCAGCTCTGAGCTACAGTACCAGCTCTGATTTTCTGGCAAATATATTTTAGGGTTTCAACCAAAGGCAGTACACACATGAACCTATTTACACCAGGGTTTTCCTGTCATATACTCTATTCTCAGAGCTGAACACAGGAAGGTTCCCTATGCCTTTTATTCAATGTGGGCAAACCACTGTAAACCAGCTAATTGTTCCTGCTTTCAAATATGACCAGCCTTCACGACTGACATGGTAAACCAACACGGTGACAGATATTAGCACATTACCAAATCTCTTGATGAAAATATGTGTCTGGGGAGAGGATGATGACAGAGTTTTGCCAACACATGCAAGACAAGTGTCGTGGTTTAGCCCCAGCTGGCAACTAAGCACCACGCAGCCGCTCGCTCACTCCCCCCCGGTGGGATGGGGGAGAGAATCGGAAGAGCAAAAGTAAGAAAACTCGAGGGTTGAGATAAAGACAGTTTAATAGGGAAAGCAAAAGCCGCGCATGCAAGCAAAGCAAAGCAAGGAATTCATTCACTCCTTCCCATGGGCAGGCAGGTATTCAGCCATCTCCAGGAAAGCAGGGCTCCATCACGCGTAACGGTTACTTGGGAAGACAAACGCCATCACTCCAAATGTCCCCTCTTCTTTCTTCTTCCCCAGCTTTATATACTGAGCATGACGTCATGTGGTATGGAATAGCCCTTTGGTCAGTTTGGATCAACTGTCCTGGCTGTGTCCCCTCCCAGCTTCTTCTGCACCTGGCAGAGCACGGGAAGCTGAAAAGTCCTTGACTAGTACAGCAACAACTAAAACATCTCTGTATTATCAACACTGTCTTCAGCACAAATCCAAAACATAGTCCCATGCCAGCCACTATAAAGAAAATTAACTCTATCTCAGCTGAAACCAGGACAACAAGGAAACATAACACTTTCCATATTGTAATTCAGTGTGCTCCAAACACAGATAACCCAGCAGTAAGAATCGATGCATCGCCAGCCATACTGCAATACTCTTTCTAGTACTGCAGCACAGGCCGTAGTGCTATGGGGAGTATCTATAGCGTGGTATGACCATACCAAACTTCTTTTAAGCAAAGAAAGATGTGAATTCATCGCAGTCACATGCCTAGAGTTATCCTTGGAGAATGCACGTGAAGAAAGATAACCAAAAATATTTTTCATTTACTGGCGGTAAACTATAAATTCTGAGTGATGATTAATTCATTGATTCATGAGAATAAAGTTCTCTGGGGAGCATCATCCAGTCCAGACTGACTTTCCAGGTATGCTGAATTTTATATCTGGAGCTCTGCATTATCAAAATTAGAGAGAAAAAATACAAAGCAAAAGTACAAGTGATCAGGTCTCTCTGTGGCAGAGTATATTTGAAGGTTCAAAACCATATTTATTACAGTAAATAAAATTTATTAATATGTTAGCTGTACAATAATATATAGAGAGAGCATCAGGATAAATGACTAAAATCCTGCAGACTGGCTCCATTTCCTGCCATTATCTCATTCTCAACAAAATACAAATACATCTTTCCAACCTAACACATTTTAGGAGACAGGACGAGAGCGGAGTAACTATTTTGGACAGAGACTGCTATTAGCATCTCTGATACAGAGTTTATTCCAGATTTGGTGCTATGCCTCTGCAGATCTCAGATCAGAATCAAGCCTTTAGGCATTAACTGAGATAGATAAACAAAGTATGATACGTCAAATCTAATTATGCTATAAATATCCAAATAAGATCTAGATCTCTAAGGTAATTCTAAAAAGCCTCAGTGACGGAGAGGCAAATATGATTAAGTTTAAACTGCAAACAGCTTGTGAAATATGGGAAATAGCATTACATGTGAAAATATCTGTAGGGAACTATTTTCCTTTAACTAATAAGGCAGGAAACTTTGTGACATAATAAATAATTTTTCCAGTAGCTTAAGGCATCTTAAAGAAAAAGCAAGAGATGCTAAATAAACTACTATACATTCCTTTTTTAAAGCCATCATCAATAATACTTGTTTTGTAATTACCAAGTTACAAAAAATAGTGGAAAGCAAAGCAGTTACAGAAAATAGTGGAAAACAAACTTCTTATATGTTTGTATCCGTTATAATTACGAAATAAGTGGTTAACTTGGTTAATGCTTCAATTTTGTTTGGGAAAATTAAAAACGTAGCTTCCCCTTCTTCCCCCTTCACAATTTTCTTACTGGGGGAAAGCAAGAATAAAATGGCAGCAGATTATTCAAATACAATCCTTTGCCCAGGAAGGCTCTGCAGAAAAAAAATATTTTGTTAAATGCCAGATCTCTGCCATCCCAATTATTACCCACAGAGGCACTGACGTATGGTTAAGTGCACCTAGCTACAACTTTATTTTAAGATTAGACTGAAACTGAGCTTGTAAATGCATACTGAACAACTGTCTGACTCTGCCCTCTAGTCCTCCTGTGTGAGATCAAGTCATAGAAGTCCCTAATGCTGTTATGGCTTTCTACATCGAATGAGAGAAATTCCAAAACTCTGCTCTGTGCTGTTTTCAGGAACAAATTTAGATGCTTGTAAGGCACTCAGAGCTATATGCCATAATTAAATCTATTTCTCTTTGCATTATCCTAAAGCACTTCCATTAACTTTTTACCTCTTTGAGCTATGTATACCAACACTGGCTTACAGGAAACCCGGCCAGCTCCACACTCACATGCACTATGGGAAACCTTTCAGAAGAACCTCAGGAACATCATCTGTGGCGAAATCCCACACATTGCACTTGCCAAACCTCCACCTTTCCCATGCAAAAACTATGCGTGCTGAGGGCCTCTGTCTTACGTTCAAATCCAGTGACAGCAGATATGTTGTATCCCCCCACATAACTTCTTCTTTCATTGATTTAGGTTGGCTCAGTTCATCTATCAAGTGATAAAATATCAGATCACTTACATATATGCATGAGTATAGCTAATACCTACTTAATCTTGATTGTACACTAAGTTCTGTACATAAATCTTCTACTCAGTGATCACTAACTAGAACTTCTTTCAGCTTTGCTGGCTGTGTGAGCACTATAGATAGGAACCACACCTACCCATACAAGCTAAGACTTGGATACAGCTTGTCCATGATGAAAGCCTAGTCCAGAATTCTCCTAAGCTTTCAGGTCCAAAGTACAAAACTGTGATCACAGACTCATATAACTCTAAGACTCATCTTCCAAGTTTGGTGATGTGAATAGAGAAATGTATAGAGAAATGAAACATCAGCTTTGACAGATACAGATTTAACTGCTGGGACAGTTCTGCAGCAACCAGCCTGCCGCCTTCCCACAGTCTGAATTGGGGCCAGTGACAGATGCAGTTGCAGGTCTTCTTCCAGTGCTGGAGGAATATATTTCATAGTTTAAGAAGAGTGAAGTCATGTAAGAAGGGCTAGATAAAGACAGAAACATCACCTAAAGGAACGATTATTCTGAGCTGCAAGAGGAGACTTTTCTGAGCTGCAGAGAGATAAGGCAGTGCCATGTACAGTGACAGCTATGACCCCAGATCCCAATGGACATTGCCACAAGTCATCTTGTGGCTATGCCTGTTCTCAGGTCATTTCATGTGCCTAAGTAGCAACATAAGTGGCCACAAAGGAAATCTGGGATCTGCTGGAAGAGTCCTCTATTATCTTGGTACCCGGGTACCAACATAACATTCTTCACAGAGCCTTTGAGTATGGCTCTCAAACAGAAGAGATCTTGGGAAATGGTCCATTTTCTTCACGCTCCTTCAAGGCATTGCAAAAGAAACTGGAGGCCTTGGACACACTACGTGATTCCTTTATCCTTCAGCTTCCTCACATGGCACCTCAGAAAATGCAAAGACTGAAAAAAGCTCTCCAGCCCCTCCAGCAATGCACTTTTTTCTCCCCATTCCGTTCACCTTGTAATCAGACAGCCTCACAAAACCTTATTGGACAAAAAACATCTGGTAAGTTATGATTTAGGTTAATAATATGACATCTTTAAATAGCATCACAGATGTAAACGGACATGGAAATTACAGCCCTGATCTGAAGACTTAATCTAAATTAGACCCACTGAATAGTGAAACATTATATTTGCAAGAGTAAGTGCTGAACAGAGTGATAGGAGGCTAATTGCATAGATTTATTTTTCAGGGACAGTTTTATGGAGAAAATGCTTATGTTTACAAGACTGTCTCTACTCCTGGACCTGGGAGGATTACAGGCTCTTAGAGTCTGCCCAGGGAAAGTTAAGAATTGAGATATACATTATCAAAGCATAAACATGCAGTTACATTCAAGACTATTAACTACACTGGAATTAAAATATGGTCCTATAGACTTAAATAAATATACATTTCAAAGAGTTCGTTTTTAAAATTTACATTTATTTTAGGGACTGAAATTCACCACTTATTAAAAAACTACATCCTAGAATCTAAGGTCACAGACACGTATTTACTTTGCAGGCAGCTGGAAGAGCTGCAAATGTTATTACCTCAGGCCATTTTTTACCACCTCCATGTTGGACATCACCATGACAACAGCAAAGCAAACTAAATGGAGCCCATGAGTGCTTTCTAAACTCAACGCCCCAATGCAAAATCTTTTTTATCTTAAATCAACAGTGAAGGCATTTCAATCTAACATGGTTGACTCCATGCTCAAACAAGGAAAAGGTCAGGGGAATAAGGAAGACAGCAGTCACCCACGCGCCGAGTTGTACAACGGCAGTCTTAGGCTGTAACATGGAGTTGGGTTACCAGAATTAAAAACATTGGCAGCTAGCTCCAGAAACAGACAGCTGCCATTGCTGGGGAATTCACTTAACACCAATCTGAGGCCAAAACTTCCCAACGCTACACATGAGCAATGTTCTAGTGGAGTCTCCTGATCCATGTCAGGACCTGCTTTGCAATTTCTAGTCCTTGAAGGACATCAACTGTTAAGTCAAGACACAAAAAGTTTACAGACAATTCTTTAAGAAAAGGCAGTAAATTATCATATTTTTCTACTGTTTCATTCACTTCTAACTACATACCTGTATGTAAATTATAATGAATAGCAGCTGATTCAGGGTTCAGCTTTTGTTTCACTTCTGAGATGAAATACAGATCTCTAGATTTTGAAGTCATGAACATAAACTTCAGATTTACGTTTCTTCATTTTGTGTAATGTCATCTTCTTTGTAATTTAACTGCAGATATCATGAGTTCTTACAAAAGCATTTTCTCTCTATAGAACAGTAATCAAAACATGTCTCAGGTTCATAAAGATTTTTAAAGACTTTTTTTTTCCCTGTACTTATCTGGATTTATGCATCCAATTAATTGTTCTGATATTTTGCCTCATGTTATCAGCCTTCAGAATAAACCCATAAAGCTTTTTGTTGTAAAAGCTGTTATTGAGATCATGGATATGTTAAACTTCAGGAAGTTGAGAGAAATTGAGTGTGATTTCTTTCATCAGAAACACCAGGTGCATCTTGCTACTTTTCCATATTATGAATGAAAAGAGGCATTTAATGATCCAGGAAATTTCTCCATAAATATCTGCAAGCACAGATTTTTTTGTATTCGCATTTTTTTTCATTGCATTTGCAATTTCAAAATGCCTCCATATCTACAACTACAGGCAATATTTACTTTACGCAATTCTGTTCATAGTACTTGTCTCCCGCATTCTACATGGTGAAGTAGGCATTTAGTAGGTAGATGTACATTTTATTCAAAAGCAATGTGTAATGGGTTATGAGAATAAAACCCAGAAATATTGGAAGTTCTGCATCCTTAAAATATAACATTCAATGTTATTTATAATTTTAAAACTAAAAAGTTGCCTGCAATATGGTCATACAAAATTGAATGTACTAGTTTCTTCCAGGAAGTACCACTTGTTAATGGTACCTGAAAAAAACCTTGCCTGACAACTAAGTAAGAACAAGCTTCTGGTTCTTAAAGCACCCTGAGCAATGTTGAACACCCAGAATGGTTTCAGACAACTAGAAAGAAAAAAATGTTAAGTGACACAACTATAAAGCTGTTATTTCCTAGAAATAATTAATCAAGCACCAGATATTAGAAATTAATTGATAGCAGAATATCAGAACCCCCATTGAATGTTTTCAGCTTTTCAAGACACCATTGCTCTTTTTTATTAACTGTATGAAAGAATATTTATTTTCTATACATCAGCCCTCTTATTCCACTTTACTTTTTCCTATTACTCGTCATACCACCAGTACCTAAGGAAATACATGTAACTGTCTGAACATATGTTGATTTTAAATTATCAGCAGGAACAGCATCTCTGGCTTTGGTGTGTATTGCTAAGCTGTATGTTAGGATTCATTTTTCAACATATTTACAAAGATTAAGCAGACATTTGAGCCATTTGGACGATTGGAAGGGTAACGTAATTATTTGTGGGTTGAAGTGATCTTTCATTTAATTAAGGTTGGCCCTCATATGTGGATTCAAAATGTGCTCATCGCAGTACCATACAACAAACTTGCATTTCTATTATCTATCATCTGACAACAGCATATTACATAAATCTGATGTTACACAATGATACTGTTATTCAACATGTATTGGCAGTGAGCTATTCAGATAGTTGTTATTCAAATTAGGATGACTATCGAACCTTACTTGTCTCAAGTAATCAAAATGTAAAAGTGATCAAGTGCAGATGCTCCTACCACTTTTTGATAGCAAAGGAAATCTTAGCTGAACCATCTCCACGTTAGTTAGCTCTACTGAATTTACCCGAACAGTTTTGCTAGCTTTCAGATGTAAAGTAAACCTTAATATTTTGAGTTTCTCCCTGTCAGCTGTGGGAGGATACCCTGAGGAGCTACCCTTTAAAGCATCTCCAAACACTAGCGATCTCCTGTTATTTAGACACCCATATCTCCAATTCTTTACATTATACCACTCTCTAGGATTAGCAGGAAAAAGGGTAATACTTTCAATCAGCTGATAGATGAGGAGGGGCTAGCACTGCCGAATTTTCAGTTTTACACCCAAGCCTCTGTCTAGGCTCAGTCAGCAGTTGCTTTATTTTAAAGACTCCTTATTCACCTGCTCTGCTGCAAATTGATAAGACTTATAAATTCCAGTTACCTCTTAGAGGGCTGCTTTAGAGATTAAAAGTATATACTTACTTTGATACCACAGTGTAACTCCCAAAAGGATTAATAGGAGTTAAGTGCGTGGATCCTAAACAGGAGATACTCTACATCCCACTCCTTATAGAAGGCAAGAGAGGAAACGGACCCCGCACACTCTGGCAGGGAAATGTAAAGGTCATGCGGGTGAACTGCTGACTAGACCAGCCTTCACTCCCTCAAGCAAGTATGTAGCACACCTACTATTTTGTTCAGGTTAAGAGTCCAATTCAGAACAAGAAACGGCACCATTAATTAGATACTAAAATGCTCTCATGAGAAAGGGCTTCACTGCACATTTACCCCAAACTGGTAATACAATTCCAGGTTTTCTGGTGTACACAAAAATGACTTTTTTCTTCTTTTAAACTGTAGTTGCGTCTGATTTCATTACTGTATTGCATGTGTTCATAAATCAGCACAGGGTATTGAACCATTCTACTGTTTACTTAGTGCTGTTTACTTCACACCGGATAATGTAAAGTAGAAATAAAACAGATGACTGGTGCTATATAAATGTGGTGATCCATCTGGTGACAACAGGGAGAAAAAGTAACATCAGATCAATTCATATGCTCACTAATACGACGTAGGATATAATGCAACTCAACAGTATTTCTGTCTGTTGCTGAACTATTGCTCCCCGATTCTATATCGTGTTCAGCTTATGAGTGCAGGATGTCATTTTTTCTTTTAGATTGCACACACATTACAGTAACACTAAAAATAAGCAAAAAAAGCTGTCTAGAAGAGAAAATACCTTCATGGAAGGCTATGGAATTGAGCTCATGAAGTGGGGTCCATGTTCAGGATTTAGAGTTTATAATTAATGCAGTCCAAAATGGACACTGGATTTTTTTAGCATCCTAACAATAACTGTTACTCGTTCTCTTCTATGTCAGAAACTTGTGTAGGCAGCATTATGACAAAGCTTTTGCTTTAGCAGCTGCACAAAGAATAAGTAATGAAAAACCGAACTAACATTTTTAGTAACCTGTATATATGACAGAAGGGATATTGTAACTGTTCAAGCAAATAATATGCACTTATGCTTCAAATGAGCATAGGTTTCATGGCAAGCATCTTCTAAATTAACAATGGATAAAACAGTAACAGTGCCACAACAAATGCAAACAGTAGATTCTTTTATTCTCTGAGGGCACTTTCCTAAATAAGTTGTGAACTATCTGAGTACGGGGCACGCTCTTGCAGCTGCCTTCACAGAAATATCTTCTCCGGACATAAAAGTGACAGGATGCCAGACCTGCAAGGCTGAGGATTTGCCAGAATCTCTTTATGCCACAAGTGCATCTATAACACTACTCATGAAGGTGAAGATCTAGTGATGCAGGTGAAGAGGACAGGAGAGGTCAGAGGAGCACATGAAGACATAGTGGAGATATAAGATGAAGAACCTGTGCAAACAACTCAAAATTTTCAAACTACCAGGCAAGGCAATACAGAAAGAAGGACTGTCCTGGGGGGAGAACGACTCAAGGAAGCACATAATCCAGATGACAAGGCAGGAGGTTGAGATGACTTCAGGACATTGGCATGAGAAAAAGTATGGTGCACAGAAGGCACTCTGGAAGAGTGTCCATTCCTATTCTCTACTGAATTCCAAGTCTTGAAAGTCTTGTTCCATTGAGCTATGAACTACCTGATTTACCTTGCAATATGCTGTTGTTAGCAAAGACTTGCTAAGGAATATGCAAAATTCTCAGCATGTTTACACTATTCAGTATCTCACTATTCATCTAGAGTGAGTTTTATCTAACTATTTGCCTTGTATCCTATCTGCAATTATAGTTAGAAATTAAATAAATTCAGGAACACACAAGTAAGCATACAATTTTACAAATAAGTTCGTGTTGGAGTATGGATTTGAGGCACAGGTGCGATATACAGCCAGACCTTAGAAGCAGGAAACACCTCTAGGTCCAACAACCCAGACACAGTCATTGCAGCTGGCACAAACCACAGCCACAGCATAAGAAACCATCTAAGGAGCTTCCAGAACAACGCTATCACGCAGTGAATATTAACACTTGTAAGCCATAAAGCTCCTTTGTAAATGAGGTGTTTCTAGCTGTTTTTTTCGCAAGTTCCAGTGAAGACAACTTGCCAAAACCTTCTTTTCAGGAGGCTGGTCACAAAAACTAAGGTAAAACAACTACTGCGAATTGAAGCCCTCTGCCACTTTTTCCCTTTCACAAATTCAGCACAGCCGTACAGCACCCTTCTCATTCCCTGCAAGCACACAGGAGGTGCATAAGGTGACTAGATTAGATGTCCAAACATATACTTGACCTTGAAACATTATTCATATAATTTTATTGTTTTCATTTATCTTTCAATTACTGAGATATTTTACACTCTCCAAAGGTGAATTATTAAGAAGGCAGAAAGAACAAGTGCTTCCATTTTGTTATGACTCTATTGTTTATTATTGCATTTGTGCAAAAATGTCAATTTTCTAGAGGTTTTACAATGAGACAAATTCAGTACAGACTTATATGGCAAAAGTGAATATAACTACACTACATCTGTACTAGTGTTTTAATGTATTTCCTTACTGATTTTGCAAAGCTCAAAGCATAAAATCACAGGAATGTTTCCTGTAATTTAATAGAGTACATTACCATCTAATTAATATTTAATAAATGCATGGAAGAAAGCTGTGTGGAGAGACAGAAAGGGACACAGAGAAAATGAGAAGAAGGGTGCAGCTTTGCTAACAATATTAAAAGCAATTTATATCCAAGAATACTTATGTCTGTCTTGATTTTTCTTCTCCATAGGTGCTACAGGGCAATTCCCAGTGCATCCTTCAGAAAAATGGACAGCCTCCAAGTTTTCATTCTTGTAAGCATCTAGTCCTGAAGACTACTACCTCAGAAATACCAGAAAGCCGCTCTTGAGCTCAGTTCCTAGAAGCCAGGGTTTTGCCCTTAAATAGGAAGAGAATTACAGAGTGTGTTGCAGATCTTTGCATAGGGTTTACATATTCATGCTCCTGGCAAAACTGAGCTGTTTAACTTCTATTTGTGGATAGATACAGGTCTCTCCTCCATGATTTCATTCATCTTGCTCTGCCTTCCTACTATACTCTTAGAAACATGAGAAATTGCTAGAATTATCATTATGTAGTAAATAAAGAACCTTTGCAAGAAACTGCTGGATGCAAACTACTAAGAAACACATTTACATATGAGGAGGATATAAAGGCCAACACCTCCAAATGTGAATTCATAAAGTCAGACCTGATTGTGAGAGCTGCCCTCAGGCCTCTACACCAGTTAATTTCAGTGGAAATGATAAGAGATTCTCACATCTCCCAAGCTATTCATTTAAATACTTGATATTAGACACCTGCAGTTGAAAATTTAGGCTAAAATATCTATTTTCTTCCTTTCTCATATCAGTATGACTGTTGCATCCATAAATACTGTACAGTTTGGTACCACTACTACCTTACCAATACCTGCCCATATGAGCACTGCTGATTTATTCTTTCCTTTTTGGACTCCTAATCTCTCCATCAATCATCTTGTGTTTTAGCTTACAACTCTCCTTGGGCAGGGACTGGCTTCCTTATGCTGCTATAGTGCCTAGCATAGTGTGTCTTAGAGGTTACCACCTTCAAATTATAAAGACAGACAATAATAATATACAGTACACATGGTGACCACAACCTGTGACTTGTTGAAATGAAATGCTTCCATCAGACCGACTTTTTGGTAGTGAACAACTGAACTAGAAAATCAGAGTGTGACACATTCATGATATGACACCTCGCAGTCTAAATCTTCTTTGATGACTCACATAAGCAGCTCTCAGCTATCTACTTTTCTGTATACTTCATATTCTAAATTCAATATTTTATACACTCAATATTCAATCTTATACTAAATCAAGACTTAATATTAACATTACACTTCTGTTTGACTGGGAAGTTGAATGCATGATAAATGTTATACTTCTGAAACAGAATTTATGCATGAATAATATTCAGGGATTTATACACTGACTCAGGTATAAAAAGTTCTACCAAGTCCAGTTAAAATAAATGGCAAATGGGCACATAAAAAAACTTGTTGAGCTGCTCTAAGTCCTCCAAGTAAGTCGTAAATGTATGTGATGGTTTCAATACCTTAGCATCCAAAGAGAAAAATACACAAGGCAGCCAGATTATGCAGAAGTAAAACCTCCTTACATACATTACTGTTTTTTTAGCATAATGATTTACACAGTGTATCCATGCTACCAAAACTCCAAAGCCCATACAAACCAAGAGCTACCAGGTATAATCTCAGCCATACTCACAAACATGGTATAAACAAAACAGAAATCTCAGTATAAAAAGGATAGTCCTTCTAGCTCGATACCACACAGGTTTTATTTCTAAGGATTAATCCTTTAGCTCCCAAGAATCTACTGGGATCTAGCAAAACAATTAAAGCATCTGTTCCCCCACCCCCCCAAAAAAACCCACAATGCAATCTCGCTTGCTGCATGGAGAGTAAGTGTTGATGGCATGTAGTACATGATGGCATGTACTGTTGCAATAAAGATAACTAATCGTCCTATAAATTATTATATAACAATTTGAGTCACATGAGCTTACTCAGATACCTCTACCAGGACAAGCTCAGGCTTTCCCTGTCAAAACAGTAAGAACCCAAGCTCCCATTGTACAGTCTCCAAACCAGAAACTCAAGCTGACGCTCCCCTGCCTCGCACTTCCTACAGGCACATTTGGCCAAAAAACCCCAAAACAATATAAGAAAGAGTTGCATACCACTGATGTGGCTCTGACAGTGCTTTATACCCACCTTGTACACAGCAGTGCAGAAGCTCGTCTTTCATGTCTATGTATGGCAATGACAAGCAGTGAGGCCTGATGAGGATCTGAGGTGACACGCCAAGACGGCACATCAGGATATTTTAAGACTTCAACCAGGAAAGTACATTTCTGGCTCGCACCGCAGCCAGACAGCCTGCCCTGGCAAGGCTCGGGGCTGGCGCCTGCAACCACATTTTAAGTGGCTCCTACCAGGAAACAGGGGAGCACGTCAGGTATTAGAAAGATTTCATAATGCTCCTAACTGCTAAGCAGGCCATTGCTGATGAAGAACTATGAAGCCAAAATATTGAGTTCTTGCTCATCTGCATTTCATCAGAGACAATTTCATTTGGCTTTTAATTAGATTAAATCAAATCAATAGTGGACACAAAGGTCATCTAGTTCATATCATTCCTCCAAGACTACGGCCTCGTGTTACTTTTATAATATATTATTCCAAGGAGATAATATTCCATTTTTAATATTATCACTAGAGTTTCTGTAATTAAATAATGATGGTTTCCTAACACCAAATAATACAACATCATATCTATTCAAAATACGGAGGAGGACAAAAGACATTGAAAAGCCTAGGCGTATTGTTGAATAGTGTGCCCAGGTATGCGAGACCGTCTCTCTACAGAGCATATATAATAGAAATTTCAAAAGGCAAAGTAACTTTAATAGTATCTTGGTTTTACCCAACTCATAAAGGCATTTTCTCTGATAATGCATTTGTTTCTCCAGACTGAACATGGATTTTTTTTTTTTAAATTGTAAATATGATTACCTTCCCTTGCCACAAGGAAATATTCATCTTTATGATACTGATACTGAGAAAGTTGTCAGTTAAGGAGTCTAGCTGTGCTATCTTAATGTGCTTCTCCTACTAGGAAACATACAGCATAAAGCAGGTTAGAAATGGCAGATATTTTTGCAAAATTTTTTGGAAGAAACTTTTGCTTCGTTCAGTGGAGAAACATCCATCTCCTTTCCTTTCTTTCGTTAAAACAGTATTTTAAAACAGGTTACAGTACGAATTTCAATTTTTCAGCTCCAAAAGATGAAAACACAAACATAAAAATGTATTAATCCAAAGTAAAAATCACCAATTTTAGTTGAAGATCTTAATTTTGCTCATTTTTCAGAACAATCCACAGAAATCCTTTGAAAAAAAATACACATTTTGTTCCAAAAGTCTCTTGTCAAAAATAAAGTATCTGGAAAAATATCCCCCTTTTCTAGAAAACCCCAGCACAAAAAGACTTACTATGATTGGCACCTATGAAGTATATACGAATTATGCTACTTTAAACACCCTATCTCAAAGCCAATTATATAAAATGTAAATTTGTTCATTTTGAAACACACATACACTTCTTACTCCAATTCAGCAGCAACACTAGAACCCTCACTGTAACCCTGAATTCACAGATCACGTTCTGACTTCCATCTGGTTTAAACAGTACTTGTATTAATTAAAATAATCTTCAAGCAAGACACAGCACACATTTCTTCATTCATGAATGTACTATGCATGTTAAATATCAGGACTGAAAATTAAGCTCTCTTTTAGCTATATGTGTAAAAAAAAGTTTCTATCCATTACACTAAGTGAAAAAACCCCACTGTTTCCACACTTGGAAACCTCAAGGTTGTTGAGAGTTTATTCTAGCTTCACAAAGAAGTCACTTCCAGTTAAGGCAAATGCTAGGACATTTGAAATCATAAAACATTTTATATTAATTGTAATATTAATTTTAATGAATCCATCTGTTAATTACTTTGAACATTGCCTGAATAAAAACATGACTGGCATTTCAGCATTATTACTTTGCTATAACAATATTTTATGAGTCTGAGTCTGGCAGTGCAACCTTAAGTACATGATTATCACTCCAATACTATAATGAATTTACGTTTAGACAGTGATTTAGTTCGATTATCCTTTGTCAAGTCCACTATGTGTTTTACTGAACTGAGGAAACAAGCTGTCAAGGAGTTCCACCTTGGAACTGAATAAAAAAAAATTCTTATACTTTATGTTAGTGAGATTTTGTGCCTGTTTCAGTATATTGATAGGAACATGTGATTTTTTTTTTTTAAATACTGTCACTTAAGTTACTATTTTATTCACTTCAGCTAATTTTATCCTTTTTAAATCCATCACCAATTTTAATTTTGAGGTACGACTTTTCTTCAGCAGTGAATTCCTGGCATTATTCAGTGGCAATACCACACTTACTGCCACCTACACACGTTAACATTGCCACATATGGTCTTTACCTCATATTGCAAATCTAACCCAGCATCTTGAAGTAACAGATTCCTTTCAAAAGTCCACAAGGTCTGAGCCCTTGCAATTATATCACTACAGGCAAGAAACAACTGTATACATATTCAGCTCTTTCTTCTTAAGTATTACACTGACCTCCCTGACGCTGCCTAGGCTTAGCTGCCTCCAACCAGGGCCTTCATCTACAATTAACACTATAAAAAGCAAGATGCTTCCACCTGAGGTAGCAGCACTGAGATAACCCATAACCTGCATTTCCACATGCAGCATCCCATCCCAAGCTGCTCTCACTATTTCTGGTACTACAGAGCTATTGTTAGTCACGGTCCTCTTGTAAAACTGACACGATCGGACAGTCTGAATTATTGCCCAGAGCTACTTATGCTGCCCTCATTTAAGAACTGTATCTAAGCTCTTCTAATTTCTGTGGCAAGCACAAGTACTAATAGCGTTTGGCAGTATATTTATTTGATAGCTGTTTGCAGCTACAGTAGTCATCACTGTAGAGAAATGACATGTACCATGGCCCTGTATTTGACTTTTTAAAAAAAGAAAATACTGCGTAAATACAGTGCGGTAAATATTGACTTCCTATTAATACCACTTTACGTAAATGGTATTTTCTGTCTGTGAGCTTCCTCACTGACTGTTCTATCTCTTCATTAATTTGTGGTACAAAGAAGACTGAGTAATGTTTAATTGCCACTTGAATTCCAGGGAAATCTGGTGGAGCCCCACTGTCATTTTTTATTTAAATATATATTATCTTGTCAGTCAACATGGCATAGTACAAGCTTGTTAATGTTATAGTCTACAGACACTGTGATGTATATTTTAAAGGTTTAAATTATAATTTTTAGTCAATAGAGCACAAAGAGATGCAATCTTTAGTAGCACATGACAACCGCCCTCTAGACAGGCCCCATATGAGTTACAGAATAATTCTCCGAATTTCTAGCAGTGCTGAGCACTGACTCTAGTGCAGTGCTGTGCTCTAGTGCAGTGCTCTAGCACTGACTCTAGTGCAGTGCTCTAGTGCACTGGCTCTAGTGCAGCCACAGTCACTGCACCTGCAGGGTCCATCAGCACGGAGCTGGGCCGCGCTGGCAGGGACACAGGCAGACACGCGGCTCCACTGCCTGTCCTCCCCCTGCCTCTTCCGCGAGCACGGGGATCGGAGCCTGGCAGAGGCATTTACCAGGTATGATGTCTGCAGTTCAGCACTGCGCTTCTTCGGTTTGTTCTTTCCTGTGAGGTCTACTCAATTTTAATTTCTTCCTCTACATCTCTAACTATACTCATCTAATCAATATGATTAAGTATACCCCTCATGGCTTAATTTGGAGTGTACTGGTGGGCACTGGTCCCAGTACATGAGAACCGATTATTTGATTTGTAAGGCATGACAAATCCTCAGTGTACAACCACTGGGACTAACAAAACATAAGGTAAAGCTTTAATGCCCATTCTACAAAAATCATGATGTATAATGGTAAATTACACGAAACTCAGCATGTGGGATAGCAGAGCACTCCGATGGTTTAAACTGCTTGTGGACAGCCAGCAAACACACACTTCAGCTCATAATGGTCTAAAAAACATTGTTGATGTTTATCAGTCAGTAAAATGAAAATATGATATTACAGTTTTAGTTAATATCTTACTTGCTCTTTTAAAGCAATGCTTACTAATTAAAGACATCACTTGTTCAGATTATTGTCAAAATATTTATATAGTTAAATCACATATCATAATCACACAACAAAAACTATACAAATTGCCTGTTATACTAGTATACAAGGAATTGTTTAGAAAACAAAATATATTTGCATTATTTTTCTACTGTGAAAACATAGGTTTTAAATACATATTTCATGACCCTGAATTACTTTAAGCTCATTAATAGTTCAATTAAAGACAGTAGGACTGCCAACTCGCTCAGCTGCTACAGGTGGGAGTGGGTACTTGAGCAGGGTCACAGTAATGACATGCTCCATTTCCCGACACTGAAGCCTTAAGGTTATGGCATCAGTTTTCCTTGGTCAAAAGCTGACTTTTCCAGACAGAAACCTCCACTGCTCTTAGTAGCTATGTTATGGGGTCCTAGCAGAGACCATCCAGAAGCCCTGAGGGACTTTCAAAGCAGCAGAAAACCTGTGTGTCCTGGAGTACGTCAGATGTATGTGTGTTAAACACAATGAATCTTGTGAATTAAACACAAGGAAGTAAGGAAAAGTATCTATGTATGTATGAAATAGGCAGTGGGATTGCCCCACTCTGGCCCCATTTTGCTGTGAGGGAGATGTTTCTTGAATGATACTCAGGATTAAAGGTCCAGAAAGTACAGGGGGAGTGTGGTTTAATCCTGTGATGCCACAGGCAGATCCTGAGTGTTGCACATCTCAAAGCCGGTCCAAGAGTGCCAACCATCGGCAATAACGTGACCCCTCCGAGCATGAAAATTTCTTACCACAAACAAGAGCTAAGGGCTTTCACTTCCCACAGGCTCCTTAGCCCTGGCTCTGCTATGAGATGAGGAGATCAGGGATAACCCTTTAATCTCCATCCACACTTCTGGTGTGGAGAATACATTTACGTGGGGTGAAGTTGTGTACCTGAAAGGGAGCCACCATCCAGACCAATGGGGCTACTTCTTTCTTTCTTCTGTTCTATCTTTGGGATCTGGATCAGACCATGGATTATTTCCTCCAGTGCCCAGAACTGGTGAGGGCTCTGGACCTACAGTCCGACAGCCAGTAAATGGTCTAACGCCAGAGAAAATTCATGCCTGGCTAGTTTGGTCTGTGTAAGCGTTCCCATAAACATGTTGAACTTTGTAAGCATAAACAAAAGGAGCACACCTTGCACACAGCCTTTATTAACCTCAGGAGTCCTTATTTTCCCAAAGGATTTACAGTGACTTCCTAAAAGCGTCAAACTTGCGTAAGAACTGACAACGGGGGAACTTAAGCAAACTTGCACGCACATGCATGCCCGCATCTGTAAACATACAGATGTATATGCACATGTTGCTGTAATTTATAAGGAATTTTTTTCTAGAGAAACCTTCAAAATAGAAAAACAGAGACAAAAGACTCATATTCTAAAGTATCTAGTGTAAAAATAGAAAAAGAAACAAAAGTAAGTCTCTTGTATTTCCCTGCTCTAAAATTTACATATTCACTTTGCAAAATCCTGCAACACAGAAGTACTAAATTGACATTACTTTCACAAATAAAGGTGCACCGCTCAGGACACTAATTCAGCTGATCTCCAATACACGGAGAGGGACATCACCCAGAAGAGTCACTGCAGAACTGGTGAAAAAAGGTATCCAGTTTGTCTGGGCTTTTCCACATACTGTTCATTCTCTTCACAGCAGTGGTTTAAATCATATATTCCTCTAAAAATCTGGGGAAAACACAGAAATATCTGTCTGGAAGTTAGCCCTTAAACCATCAAATCAAACCCCGTAAAAATACAGGCAAACACATGAGATAAGCCCTTCCATAAATTGGAAGAGACCTCAACACACCCAGAATTTATCCTTTCCTTAGCACTAGTCTCACTGGAATATAACAGCAAATACTCAAGCAAATTCTAATTTAAACCCAACTATGCAAATTGAACAGAACAGCAAGAAAAAGAACAACTTACCTCCTCCATTATTTCCACAACTTCACAGGATTCAGAATACAGATTAGGGGCTAACTTTTATTCTTAATGAAAGCAATGACATTTTGGTAGACTACTTTTGATGGGAGGATTAGAATCACATCTGCTGTGCTTCTACATACGAGTAAGCCTTGAACTTCCTCAAATACCTGTGTAACCTGAAGATAAGCACTTCTGAGGCAATGTGATAGACCAAGCTGCTACCATTTTCAGTGGAACAAAACAAATCACTTTGGACTGTAGTGGACTTGGAAGACTGCTTGTCTTCCAAGCACTTTTTCTTGGCTTCCTCCGTCATCTGAGGGACACGCAGACCAAACACCAGATGTTTCCTCAAATTAGCTGGTCAACTGAAACTGATTGATGATTTCACGCTCTGTTAATAACTAGGTGTTCCTTATCCTAAACATATATCATTCAATAACAATGAAAAAACATTTCATTTTATGAAGTTATTTTTAATATTATTTGTTTGAAGAGACTTAATGAAACACTGTAACTTATGTGGAAAATGATAAAACTCTAAACAAATACCGTAATAACATGGAAAGCCTTATGTTGGTGAGTAAATGAATTACGAAGCCAGCATTTACAGAAAGCAATTTGTGTTTGCTCTTAGAAAGAATCTTTGGGAAGTGAAACAATAAACACTGGAAATTTAAGCCAGAAAGGTTAACTGAACTGCCTCAAAGCTTCCAGTTGTTCTGGGGCAAAAAAAGGTTTAGAATAAAGATGAAAGTTCAAAAGAGCAGTGAGCACCATCCTTTAAACTATCATTCTCATCTATCTTTAACTTAAAAGTTGAGAGGGATAAACTGTTGTCCACAGTAGCATGGCTTATGGAATATTTTGCAATCTCTTTAGATGTCTTTGGAGCTCTGTCTTTGAACATCTTTGCTCCAAGGGCCAAAGACTCCTTGAGCGAACCCAGTACCAACTATTCACCCTGCCACACACCACTTCAACAAGTGGCTCGTCACACCTCTCCTTTCTCCATCTATTCTCCTGGTGACCATCTAGTGAAAACTTGTGCGCACACAGCTGGAAGTCTGCAGGGGTGGAAAATTCATCTCACCAGCCACTCTACTGCAGGAAAAGATTGTGTCTGCGTTGGGTGGTAAGTGTCTGCCTCTACGCCAGTGCATGGCTGTGTTGTGGATGTTAGCAATGCAGACTTCAACATCCATGTCAGTACTGCCAAACTGGAGCGATGTGCCATTATGATTTGAATCCATGGACCTGTGACAACTTCCTATGACTATCGTCTTACTGGAACGACCACCTATGGATCGCAGTGTCCCTGAGCTGAAATTTTATCCCATAGTATCTTTTTTTTCCTCTCTTTCTATGGAACTGATTGCAATTTCAAAACACAAGAAGGGTTAGTTTGCAGTCTAAGTATGCAAAAATGAATTTCATCATATAAGCATCGTTGACCATTATCACCAAATGGCAAAAAAGGAAGCAAAATATAAGGTCTGCTAGCATACGTTAGAAAAGAAGACAGAAAACAGTTTATTTATTTGACTATTAATTCTGAGGTAGCAGTGGATGACAAAACCTAAAACAAAATGTATTTGCATTTCTAGGTAAAATGTTCATTACCTTTAACTGAACATGACGGTTCATTTTTTAAGCATTTATCTTCATCCATACTGTAATTTAAATGGAAATATTTTTACAGGTCATATAGTCTGTTTTTTGGCAGGAACAATAATTTCTTGAAGCTTTCTACATTTTTCTTGAAAAAGCATTAATTTCTTAAAAAACAAGGAAAACATTAGCACTTCTGTCCACACAGAAGTCCCATTTCTTTATTGTTCCCTAAAGTAAAGTAGCTAGAACACTATATATGTAAGCAGCACCTTAAATTGCATTTCTTTGTTCTAATTCTGGTATGTACTACCAACTAATAATGCACATCCGTGTTCATTAGTGCTCTGCAGTAGGGTCACATTGGAAAGACCTCTTCATTACTCATGCACTGCTTGTCAGCACACAGACTGGAGCAAGATTACTAATACATCTGTCTAATTTTACTGAGAATATTGATGTAAAATCAGTCTCATCCACTGTCTGCACAATCAGAAGCCTGTCTGATTGGGGAAAAAAAAATCTTGTTTTTCTTTTGAAACATCCTAGGTGGTAATGAGGAAAGGATGCGAGTGGTCTATTGTGCTGTATTTGTAGACTGCAATAGTTATCCAATACCTTTATTTCGCAGATTACTATATGTAATTCTGAAAATTAAATTCCACTAAGGGACATGTGCTAGCTTTGTAGAGGAAAAAAGAAGGGAAAAAAGGAGAAAAAACTGCACATCCTAGTAGATTTTCTTATATGACTTATATCACTTTTA
Source organism: Mycteria americana (assembly GCF_035582795.1). NCBI lineage: Eukaryota > Metazoa > Chordata > Aves > Ciconiiformes > Ciconiidae > Mycteria > Mycteria americana. The sequence goes on from NC_134365.1 coordinate 205,669,407, forward strand.
AAACTTAAGAGAGAGCCCCAGCTTTGTACCAATTTACACTAGCAGAAGTTCTCTCCCCATCTTATCATTTGGTATGGCATAAAAAAGTTGGGTTTTTTTAAATGGCTTTTACAAAATAAATGACTGTTAAACATTAATTAGGTTGATATTTAGCACTGAATATGAACATTCGTGGTCATTGTAGCTGTTTTCTGCTGCTTCAAAATAAACCAACAAAAGGCCCCCAGTATCCAAGCAATTTTCTCACCTATCGTGGGTATCTTGCTAATTAGGAAGATGGTGATAAAATACAGAGTGGAATAAAATACAGGGAAAATAAAACCTAAATGATCAAATTACACTGTCTGTCATGAGGATTATTTCTTGTTCTCTATTAGGTAGTGTATAAGGTTGAGATTAAAGCAAGCAAAGGGATTTCTACTCTTTCTCAAGGAAAGTAGAGTTCTAATAACTAGTAGAGAACAGCTACCTGTAACATTACAGGGTTAGACTTCTACATCTCAGCGCTATCCCTGCTCACTGCGCTGTCTTGCTTCACTGACATAACATAAAATACTATGCTCACTTATTAAATCATTTGCATTTTGTGATCGTTCATACAGACATTGCAATATCCTCTAAGTTCTGGGCTTACTTATCATAAAAGTACAGTTTCCAAAAGGAAGTCTTCAAACACTTCCTATGTTTCAAAATATTAGTGCAGTGGTTTCAGGAAAAGAAGTCACAGATATTACAGACAATTTTACTCTGTCATTTTGATCTTCTTTTTAATCAAATCCCACCTCTTCAAAGGACTCTGACAAATCTAGAGTGTCTTCAAGAGCTAGTTGTTCGTCTGGATTTTGATTGACCGAGCAGTCACAAAAATCGTAAGGAGACAGAGAGTATTGTAGCAACTTCATAGCTGGGTAAAGAGTAGAATTTTTAACAGTTAACTGTATATTTTTTGGAATTTAGTATGACCCAGTAGTGCTACCACTTGGATTATTCCGTGCCATGTACCAATGGCATACATATTTTGATTATTTGCAAGACTGGAGTACACCAATGAGCAGTACAATACAAATGTTGCCATCTGAGACTTCTGAAATAAAATTAAACTTTACGTGACTTTTCTGAAGATGCAGGAGGAAAACTGTCTGAATAACTTTTTTTTCAGTTTGCTTGCAATTCTGAAAATAAAATCAACATCTGCTGTGGATGGAGATAAAATCCTTTTTTTCTTTGGACAATGAAACAGAAATATATCTGAAGGTAAAAAAATCTTCTGGGTTTGAGTCATTTTGGAATTTCAGAGTTTTACACTGAATTTAAAGCAGATTTCAAAACAAAAATATCAAATCCTAAAACTGGAAATTGGTATTTAAGCATATCTAAGAGAGAGAGGGAGAGAGCAAGCTGCCAAACATACTCACAAAATGTAAATGGATTAATGAAATGTCTCAATATCAACAAATCTCTATGTTTGGCTAAATGATATTTTGGAGAAAACATTTTGTCTAGCTTAATCAGTCGGCTTGATGCAGCTTTCTGCATAAATTCTGAAAAGAAACTGCCAGTAGCTGAAGATTTGTCTCCTTCCCATACATTTCATAACTCAAAGAAGGAAAGACACTGGAGGTCATGAATATGATGTCCCCCTGGCCCCCTTCCCACCCCACGATGCTATGGACTTCAGGAGGATACATGAATTCAGAAAGGGATTAGGCAAAGTCATGAAGGACAGATAAACTGATGGAATAAGTTACCATGGCATGGATATACACATTGGCTCCAGAAATCTCTACACTCTGCCAGAAATTGCACAGGTCACAGAGCAATGATCGCCCTGTACAGGCCTTTTTTTCTATAAATATTCTCCAGTAGCAATTGTTAGAGGCAGGAATGGCGCTTAGATGGACTTCGGTCCAGCTTGCACAACTATTCTCACATTGCAGTTCTTTGGAATTGCTTTTCTTACTTTCCTATTTGACTCACGGCAGTAAATCTTTTCCATCTGCTTTTTGCTCTCTTTTGTTATCTTGATTGAAAGAGACTACATTATCAACAGGTTTTTCACCCTCTCCCACATCTGCCAGCCCTTTCCTTTTAACTATTTTTCATCTCCCCATTTCACTCACTGCTCCTCAAAATAAATTAACTAACTTTTTTTTTTTCCTTTTTTTTTTCTTTTTTTTTTTAACCAGAGTAAAACAAATGGCTTCCTGTTTGAGAAGGCTGCTTTCATTTTGGTTTTGACATATTTTTCTCTAAATGAAACTAAAATTTTACTTGATTCTAGGTCCTGCTTCACAAGTCTCCAATTTGTGAAGACTTTGGTGTGGAGACTACTTTTCAAACTGAAACCCAAACTACTAAAATGAAAACTTCCTAAAAGAAAAGAGACAAGAGCCAATGTAAATTCAGATGAATGCCAATGAACTCAGTCTAATTACATCCATGTAAAGACATTTTCATTAAAAAAAAAAATTAGTCTAAGAAAGAGGAGACTAACATCAAAGGCCAGCAGTGTTGTGTCTTGCTTTTTTTGTTGTTGTTGGGGCTTTTTAAAAAAAGAGTTTAAAAAATAGCTACTGCCTCCACCCTGCAATGCAGGCAGACTTTTAATGTTCCAGGTGGCAAATAATTCGAATTATGTTTCGAGGGTTGCAAGGCACCAAACACTCCTAAGAATTTTGTGGTACTGAAAAGTAATAAAATAGAGAGGAAATTGGGCTGACACAATCCCGGAAATACAGAAACGCAGATTCTTTCAATAAGGGCAGCTGACAGACCTACACTCTTATCAGTGTTCGGCAGGTGCTTTTAGGTTTACTTGGGTTATTGCGCTCAGCCCTATTAACCTCTACTGCGCCTAGATTTTACCTTTTACAGTCAAGATCACGCAGGGATGTTCAGGGCAAGTAAATAAATAGAAACCGCCAGAAAGTACATAATTTCTCACATCCCTAATCTTCCTGCCACCCCCAAAAATCTCCTCACTGAATAAAATAAAAAATGTTGTGTTATCTCCTAAGCATAAGGAAGCAGTCCATGCATGCCAGGACAGCAACAAAACTGTAGTATAATGTATTTCCCCTATTAGTTGTTCCCTGTGCAGGCTGCTTCTTTTTCAGGGCTCCCAGAGAGCCATGGTAGGTAACTGTGGACTGGGAAGGATTTGCATTAAGGGCAATTTTACTGCAAAAAGTATCAACAGATAGCACCATGGGTTTTATTATTTTTGACCTCCTATCTTCCTGACCTCAAAAAGTGTGGTTTCAACTGCCAGCTGTGCAAATATCTTTTCTTGCATCATCACTATTATCAAAAATCTCAGAAGATGAAAAATAACTCTTTGTCATATCTACGCACCACTGGACTTTGGACGATATTCTTGAGTTGTACTTTGCCATTGCCCATTGCCTTCAATGGGACCATTAGAGTAACGTATGGGAAGGTGGCAAAGAACTCCACAGATGCTGCACTAGCATTCAGAAATGAGACACCAAGGCTTTCTCTCTCCAAAGTTCTGAATATATAGGATGATAGGGTTTTGGCCAAGATTCAAAGCAGGGAAGTTTGTAATAGAATTGAAAAGAACTTCTGGTATGCAGCCAAAGTCTTTAGTTACTACTAGTTTTGAGGCTGGATTCCTCATTTTAATACTTAATGCACGTTTTTCATTTCTTGCGTGGTACCCCAGAGTACAACGCAGTTGCTTTGGCCTCTAGGGAGAAAAGCACCTTGCCCAAAAGAAACTGAGGAAAACTGTATTCAGGTTATTATCTCATTGCCACTTTAGGAGGGTCACACAGCGCATGTCCCAGTGTGTCAGTTCTTTTCACTAGCTCCTTGAATAGAGGGAATATTATCACTGCACCATCCTGCCATGTGGTATTCTCACAGCAGTCCACCGATGTTAATAGACAATGCAAAACCGTGGTCTCACTTCACGACAGCAATCTGTGGGACTCAGTATTATCAGCCCAAGTTGACAGTGAAAACAAGACCCCACAACACGGCAAAATTAGACTGTACCCTGAGATCTACAGTGGACTTAGTGGAGTACCCTGTCCTACCCTGCCTGCTATGGCGTCTCGCATATGTACTTTATTACCTATTGAGGGTAATGGGCTGTTAGCTAAGTAGAACAGTGCTATTAATGGGTTCTGTTACAATATAATGCTTCGTTAACAGAGCTCTCAAAGAAATCAACAACTTCAAAACTCCCATAATCAATCCAATTTAATCTGATATATGCTCTGGCAAATTGCATTTCAAAAGGCTTTTACAATACCAAAATTCAGTTATCTAGTAACAGCATTAGCAATGTTAATTTTCTAATCAGAACGCAAAATCATTAATTATCCATGCCTTCCTTAAGTAAAAGAAGCTGCAGTTCCTAATCAGTAACCCTACAGATCCTTTGATGTTTATGAGTAGAAAGGGTACATTCTCCTCTGGAAATACCTGTGAGGCTTTCGTTAGTGCTAGCGTGTGCATTGAACACGTAATTGCTTCACTGGGTCTGAGCCTCTCCGGTCTTTGCATCTTGTGCCATCACCTACACCTGCACGAGGCTGATGCTCAACAGCGTGGTCCCCGCTGCCAGGAAACCACACTCGGGGGTAAGTCTCACCAGTCCAAAGATGTTGGTCTGCCATCATGTCTAGGCTGTTCTTAGGTTAGCACAGTATTACATAAAGAGTCTACAATCATAAGGGGATTGGAAATATCCCCAAAATAAGAATGGTAATTTTGCCTCAGGCAAAGGGTCCACCTATCTCCAGTAGTGGCTAGAAGTGAGGATTTCCCCTGAATATTCTCCCAGCACTCAACTATTCACAGCTCCTGGGTGTTTCCAAGTGGTTTGGCCTCATGGATCTCTTCCCCCAGTGCACAGCTAATCCAGCCTTGAATCCATGCAAACTTTATGCATCACCAGTTTTCTTCAGAAAAGAGTCCCATAGGTCTACCACTTGTCATGCAAAAACCACATCTGTTTGTTTGTTTTGAATCTGTTGCATACAAACATTGGGGAAATGCAGTAAAAATATATGAAATAAATAATTTACACCATTATCTCTAAAACTTTGAAAGTTCATCCAACTCTCTGGAGCAATTGTTTCCATACGTCAATTGTTATTAAAAAGTCAGCATGTATATACATTTTCCTTAAACAACAGCCCAACAACAAACAGAGGAATTATTTTCAGAATTTTTTTTCAGGCAAAGATTAATATGTGAGAAGCTTACACTACATATTTAATAAAATACTAAAACAAAAATTATAAACAGAATGGTAAAACAATAGCTTAGCGACTGTTCTTGCCCTTTACAAACAGGGAATTAATTTTGCTGGGAAAAAAGTGTACTCCATGCTCCAGGAATATACCGTCTTAAACTTAAACCAACAAGCAATTGTACACCACACACTAAAATTAAATGACAGCTTTAATGGTACTAGGGAAAATGAAACATATTGCTAAGGCTATAAACTTGTTCATGACAACACCATAAGACAAAACCAAGAAAATATGCATAAATTTCTATTTATTTTTATACTAGCAATAGATTGTCATGTAATAGTTTATTTGCTCTTTAAAAAAATCCCCATTTTTCAGACAGAGCATTTCCAGAGAATAAAGACAACCATAAAACACAACCATCATGAAGTTTCTTACACCTGTATCTAAATATGTAAACAGCTCTCAAATTGTGCTCTGGCTGTCAAGAAGCTAGTCAGGGAATTTAGTTCCTTCCAATCCTGCTGGTAGCTGGCTCCTTGGCCTCAAGCAAACATTTCACTTTTCTTTCCCCATTTGTAAAATATTTGTGCTTTGGCCGAAGAACACTGAAATGCTTTGAATGCCTTGTGCAGCTAAGCATTTAGAAGTATGCTTAACTTTACGTGTACACATAATTGCAATGCCTGACTTAAATAGCTTTTTGTGAAAAAGCATGAAAACAAATTTTCTCTGAGATGGGCCTTGAAGAACAATACTATCTGTACCCTGCTTTTAAAGCAGAATCGCTAAATGCACATTGGATGGATCATATAGCAATGATTATTTTCACTTGTAGCTTGGCTGTCCAGTGCATTTACTTTTCATTGATAGTGGATAATTTATTTCTGAAGTATAAAAGTGCCTCCTAAAACTCTCAGAAATGGGGAGTAGGAACATGCCCTGAAATAATTATTTGCACTGAATAGTTTATACCATTGATTTCCTTTTCTTCAACTCCTTGTGTATTTTCAGTTATTAAAATAAAAGATTGTTGCTGATGAGAACATCTAGATAAAATGAAATTTCTGTCTTTGGCACATAGATGATCAAAATGTCAGAAACCGGACCTAGAGTCATTTTGCCACACATGCGTACCTAGGAGATGCTATTGCACATACAGCATATATAGCTGGGCATTTAATCTTTCTGAAATTTCCAGCTGTCCTAGAAACTATACAAGAAGGGGGTTTTGGTTGATTCTATTCATTTTACAAACTAAAATTGAAACAGAAGTTGATGGTTAAAATCACTTCACATAATTACTGATCCTGTAATTGGGTGAATCCACGTATGTGCTCCAGCAGAAACCCTTCTGACTTTTTTATCCAGACAAAATAAACTGCTGTTGACATACAGGGACTCAATCGGGAGAAAAATCTAGTCCTATTTTTTAGAAAAGTGAGCAACAGTATCTCCCATTAGCTTTCCCGCTGCTGGAGCAGTGGGTGTCCTCAGCACACCACTGCTGGAAATCAGGCCCCAAATGCCTGATCGGTAGAAAACAGCCCAGATTGCTTCTGTTGTCGCGGCAGCAGCGATGGGGAGCTCTCCTCATGGCCCCTAACTGCTGAACTTTGCCTGGTGTTAAGAATTAGAGATCTTCCCTTTCACCCCACCTGCACAGACCGCCTGCGATGGGGGACACCAGCCTTCCTCCAATCTCTGCTCCGCTCAGCTCTCCTGACCCGTTACCGCACACAGAAAGCAAATGCGTCTGAGCAGCAAGTGAAACAATCTCTTCATATTCAACATAAATCGTGAAACATTCAGAAACTTAGTTAATGGATAATACAAACACCTCTGAAATCCCCAGGTAAAAGACACTGAGGAAGCCAAAAGCTCCCCCCCCCATTTGGGGAAAAATATCAGCTGTGAAGAAAAGACTAAGCAATGCTTCTGAACATCATTTTATAAGAGCTGCTTTCACAGTAGGCAATGGGATGTCCAGCTTCCAACTGGGAATGAGGTATCGCATACCCTTGATGTTTTGGACTTTTTAAAATGACAAGAACCTTTTCCATTCAAAAATGCCCCCTTCCCATCCATGAATTATGTTCCCAACTACAGTGCATAACATGACTACAATAAGTCAGTGGACCTGGGGGCTTTTTAAGCTCCCCCACAGAGGTTCGTGCTCCCCCAGGCCCTCCCAGCGCCCAGGAGCGGGGGCTGGTAGGGGCCAAGGAGGCTCCTGGCCAAGCCCTGGTCCAGACACTCAAAGAACCACCGCATTTAGGAGCACCATAACACATATCCGCCACTAAGCCTACACACAACTAGTATTAAATGCCATTTTCATCACAAGTGTTGGAAGACACCTCCATAAGAAAAAAGGATGTTATGAACAAACTGAGAATTTCCATTTTCTATCTCCCATTACATCTTTCATTTAAATTATTTCAAACTATGGACATATATATTGCACAGGTGCCATTTATTCACCTTCAGGTTAAAAACATTCCCAGTTATAATAATTATCTCTAATGAGATAAAATTAGGTACTCATCATTTTCTTATAGCTAATTACTCCTCTGGAGCCAGCCTGATGGTTAGGCAATAGTGTACTCTGCTATCTAGGCTCAAGTTACAGCTGAGTACGTGATACATTGCATATACATTACGTTTCTCGCATGCTACTTTTAATTTAGCCTTAAAAATAACTGTTGAAGTAGATGACTATAGGTTTACAAGAGAAAGGCTGTGAAAAGTTCATTACTTAAATATGGTTTTATGTCATTAAATCAATGACATATCATCTATCATACCACCCAAACTGATAAGCAGTTCCTGGAATATTTATCATCAAGTCCATTAAACTTATGTATTCAAGAACAACTGGAAAGGACATGGTTAAGAAATATCTTATTCAATATATCCAAAGCTAAATGGGTTCTGTTGAATAGCTAGATAAATATTTGGCACAGAATATAACAAAACAGTACGGCTGCTCCTCTAGGTTTTGTGTTCAGCAGTTTGCATTGTACTTAAAGCTCAGTTTCGGAATTCTTAACATTTGTGATGGATGTACATTTGTCCTATTTCTAGCCCCTCTTCCTGGAACAACTTTGAGAGTTCAAGCAAAATAGCTGCAGCAAGGCAAAATGGAGGAAAGAAAAATTCCACACATTCTACTCCAGCATCTATTATCTACGCACCATCTTCCATTTATCTTTCTTGCACTGCAAAGCCAGACCAGTGTATTTGTCTACCTCCTACTAATGAATTATAAATATACTTGATAATTAAAATTTGGTATTTACAGTCCTGGCTATGCAGTGGCACAATGTGTGATGCAAAGCTGTCGCTCTGTGTTAAAAGCAAGGTATGCAGCTCTCCAGGTCTTCTGGCAGCATTTCAAGAAGTCTTGCTAGAAACACTTAGCAGACATGCTCTTACAACACAATCACAGTGTATTAACCCTAAAGAGCAAGAAAAAACCCCACATAATTTCAAGGCATACGAACAAGCACTAGCTATTTTGCTTATTAAAAGGTCTAAAAGTTTCCCTCTGAAATCAACTATTTTTGGAGTCACTTACATTCACCTTAAGGGTTGCAATTGAGCTTTTAACGACAGTACTCGCTGCAGTAAGCCTGAGGCTGCTAATCGGTGTTTATAGGCTCCCACCTCTATGGAAGAACAGCTGATGCCCTCTCCAGCCCCGCTGCCCGGCCCCCTCCCCTGCGAGGACACGGGTGGGCAGGCACCTGGCAGCTCCTTGTCCGGACCCCAGCCCCCCGCAGCCAGTCACGGAGGTGGGCACTGCTCAGCACGGGCAGCAACGGCACGTGCTGGAGCTTAATGCAGGTTTGCTCCAATATTCTGGAATAGCTGCAGCCCCCCATGGCTTTAGTACAAGCCTACAGCTTAACCCCGTCCCCATCCTAAAACGTGCCCTGTCTGTTAGCTAGGTGCGTGCAAGCCCCTTCCCGAGGCCAGGCTGGGCTGGGACAGCGGCAGCAGGGACACCGGCACCCCACAGCAAGGGGTGCCACAAGCCCTGCGCGGGAGCACTGCCACGTCTCAGGGTGGCGGTGAGGCGGCAGCAGCTCCGCAGGTCGTTAATGACCTGTGAAACAGCATTAATCCAACACAACACCCACCCTGGTGTGCCTCCCTGAAATGGAAAGTACCAGCTTTGCCCACGTTCACCCACTGGAGTTTTAATATTTTTTTAAGATTTGTAAGATTTACACGGGAGATTCTTGGTTCTTGGTTTTGAATGTGAGATAAAACAAAACAAACAACAACAAAAAAAAACAACAACAAGGCAAGGCCACCATCCCAGGCATATCTGAAAACCGTTCATCTTGCTCACACCTGATCACATCACTAACCCTCTTCTTACAAAGACATGAATGTAAGAGGGACAATAATCCCCCACTACAGAAGGGCTTTCCTTCAGGTCACAGTTTGTCTATAGGAACGAAGATTGCCTTTGTCACAAATTAAACCATTTACTATGGCAGCCTTTCCCCTTATGAGAAAGCCCTTTGGTGTCATAGGTTTACACCAAACTTAGTTTCTTAGTCCTTAAGATAGAAAAGCTTCACTTTCACTTTGTTTCAGTGAAAACATGACCTCAGCCTGAGGAAAGGCTCTTCTTTCTGTTCTCCCTAAGGATGAGTGCAGAAGAGACCTGGTTTTCATCTCCCACTTCTTCCCAGGAAATACTGTATCTCCTTGCCCACCTGTGCTCCACATCTTCTCCTCCTTGCTGGGTACCGGAAGACATCATACTTCCAATAGATAATCATAGGAACATGGAAAACACAGATCGCAGGTATGACCGAAAAAAATATAAAAGTAAATCATCCCCGATATCAATTCTGATTAAACAGTGCTGTTGGCAGATTCCCTTCATAAAGCTTGGTGGATGCGATGACCGGAGAGGGAAGGAAGAAGGCCAGGGCAACACCACATTGGGCATTTCACTGAGACTTGACTCCATTCGTCTCCAGCTGCCTGTTCTTGTTCTTCCAGGATGCCCTCACTACTGCCTCGACCCCTGAGATCTGCTGTAACCTCTCGAGATCCAGAGCGCACTCTGGGCAGTAACGTGGACGATGACGGAGCAGCAAGAGGGGCAGAACAAACCGCTGAAGATCACCGCCGTCCTGTGAGGACGCGGAGTGGGACAGAGACGACCTGCTAAACGCTTCTACAGTGCACGTGCACATCCCTCAACAGTGGAAAACAATAATTAAGTGGAACAAGAGAAGCAGAGCACCTAAAATACATTTAAATATAGTAGTTGCTGCTCCGGGCCAAATTTCACTTTGGTTTTACATCTCTGCAAACTCTGAAAATTTTCTAAAGTCTTCAAAATGTTTCTGGCTTCTAAAGTCTCTGTGAGGTACAGCAGAGCATGGAGCCAAAGCTTTGCCCTGGGAATTTCCAGCTGCTTTTTTTTTATTTTCACACTTGGTGCTCTAAATAAGCAATAGGATGAATATTACCACAGAGTTATTATTTCTGTCATAAATTTAAAAAACTACCTATATGAATAACTGTAAGTCAAAGTCCTTCAGGGACTGTCATAAATCCAAAACCTGTCAGAGTGCTAGATTTAGTATTTCGATCATTGAATTAGCTGAAAGAAGTATAGAAATGCTTGTTCAGAGGGACAGCTCTCAGTTAGCTGTACACATTTATGCAGACTTCTGGGCAACATTTTCAACCAAAAATGAACAACTTGATCCAAGTAAATTAACTCCCATGCATGCTTCCAATATAGTATTGGGATTTGCCATCCCCGGATGTGCAGTCCATCACTCTTAAAATCTCTTCCTGGCAAGTGTCTCCTAAATGTTTACAATTGTCTAACATAAAGCCAAAAGAAGAGTTTTAAGGGTATTTAAGTGTTTTGTAAAAGCTTCTCTACATACACGTAGAAGAAACCAAATAAGATGTTTTTACATGTGTCTGCCTCTTCAACTCAACCTGATACCATTCCAAAATGCTGTAGTGTAGCCTCAATGACTGTCCCTGTCATCCCAAACCTCAAACACAAGGCGAACACTGTCTATCAAGTGCATAATTTGAGAGGCAAGTAACAATCCTAAGAAAACAAACAGTTTGAGCTCCAGAGAAAATCTGTTGCTCAAATTCCCTTGCAGAGATGTGCGAGAAAGCCACAACGCAGACATAAGCCATAAATATGTACAGGAGGCCCTGGAGGAGAAGAATGCAAGCCTCACCCTTGTTTTGCTGCCTGTGTAGCTTTGCTCACTTGGCAAAAGGGAGCAGCGATCAGTGCCCTTCCTGGGTAGAGGCTCTGCCGGGTGGGGTGTAGGTGCAGGCGAAAAAGGCCCCAGGAAGTCCAGGGTTGCCAGCCATCATCTCTTCTCTCCTCATGCCCTCGGCACAGCCAAAGAGAGTTGGAATTACCAAGGCAGATGGTGGAGTGGCCGAAACGTACGATATTCCAGCAAACCTCTGCTGCAATCCTTTGGGACCACTGTCAGGTGGTACCACTCCCGGGGGACTGGACCCAAACAGACATCAGGGACCAAAGCGTCTTCTGCTTGGTCAAGATGACCACAGAAGAGAGTGAGAAGTATTACAGTATAACCTCTGACATCTGCCTTCTTGTACAATGAGGAATGGCTGGCTGACAATAAAAGGCATTTCACCCAGTGTGAGACTGGGAATGGCCACATCCAGGCTGCCCTCCACAGAGGTCCACTTTGGGTTACAACTGGCTGTAGAGGTACAAAGAATTATGGTACATCCTGGATTTTAGGAAGTCTGAGCCATATGTCTTGAAGTCAAGCATCAGAATAGCCATGTCACTTAATTTAGGTGACAAACACAGCTTTTTCAGTCACTCATGCCACAGATGCAGAGAGATAGTCTGCTGTGTTCCTGTCTTCTGACAGATTTTGGATGCTTCCGTCTCTGTTCGGACCTACTGAGAGAGGTGAGAAAAAGGGGCAGGCTCCCACTAAAAGCTGGAGCTGTTCTGTATTCTTAACATGGAAAGTTACAGGCTGCACTACTAAAAAAAAAACATCTAGGATTTTAAATCACTTTTCTATTTTTGTCTTGGTGAAAAAACTATGGCACCAGCTTATTATGGTCACACACATCCTTAAGGAACTTATCATCATCGCAGCACTAACAATAGGTACAATGTTTTGAAAGATTGACGTTGAACTTCATAATTTTAATTAAGTGTGGAGCCCTTTTTTGGGGCCAGGAAAAGGCCCCAAAGGATTTTATTTCAGTAGATAGAAACTGCTAACTTGCTGTAACCAATAATCCAACAGTTTGCAGAAAATATTTTCACAGACAGGACCAGATAGGAAGGTAGTGCATTATCTTAATGCACATATTAATGCACATCACAGCTTTAAACCAACAGGCTTAAAGCTACACCCGTGTGTTACATTTTTGGTTGCACACATTTAACTCTCACTAATGCTCCTAATATCTACATGATGTGCAGCCGAGAAAGGGAAGTGCCTTATGTAAGCGTGCTCCCTCTGAACTGGAGAGACTGTACCCTTTAACGTTCTCCGGTCTTTTACAGCCACACACAGGAAAAAACCTTCTTCATGCTGCTGACTCCCCTCATTCATATTCTCTTTAATGACTTTGTGCAGTCAGTTGCTCACAGACGTGAATAGGAAGGTGGCAGTGCAGCCCTGCTTGACCACACCAAAGTTAGGGGAGCAAGAAGCTGAGGCCACGGAGGACAGTTTCTCAAGGTGATGCTGCTGGCAGGGCATATCCACACCTTTTCAAAGGGGTAACGTTATGCTGGATCTCATTTTAATCTCACAGACACTATGTAAGTGCAGGGAACTGCAATAATTATTATTATCCTATTATTGTAATTGCTCAAAGGATTTTCTGCTAGTCTCCCATTTAGCATAGTATGTGAAAGGCTGACAAAGAAAATGTGATTAAGGTGTGAAGCTCTGGTGCCTGCCAGCTGTACTGAAGTGCAAAACGATTCCCATCATAAACAGTAACTGAAAGAATGATGGGCTTTCTGGGGCTTTCATCAGGAAAGAAAAATACAGGAGTCCTTCAACATCTGTCAGAGACCCAGAGAAGAATAGAGGAAAGCAATCCAATTCATCTGTATAAACTGTCTTTTGTGGTACACCACCACCACTCCCTCCTTCCATTCACTCCCTTAAAATATTAAAGTATTGACCATGGTGGAGTCTAAAGCAGGCTGGGGGGAGTAAGACAGAGATGGAAACAGGCATGGTTTTTCTGAGGTTGTACAAGGACGTAATTTCTTTTCTGTTCATAACCAAGAAACAAATGTTTTACGCTCTGTCCCTTTCCTTCCTTTCGCTGCAGTAGTTAAGCTGATGGCTACCTGCAATCAATGCGTTACAGGAGCTAATAACACGTGCCAAACCCAGAAGCCACAGCGGCTCGTCCCTAGGAGTGGGGCAGGAAGAAGAGGGGTGACTCAGTCCCCGGGACACCAGCTGCTGCCTCCAGGGCAGGAGCACTTCTCCAGCGCCACAGAGCTCGGGAAGCACCGTGTCCAGGGCTTCCACTGGTGGTGCTTCTTGTAGACTGTTCCCATTTCGTCACGAAAAGCTGGGGCACTTTACAGTAAACAGCAGGGAGGAAGAGGAGGATGGCAGATTGAAGAGAACAGAATTTTCCCTGTCTCTTTGAACAGTATTTTTTAGTCTTACGTTCTTTCATGTCTATTAACTCGTACTGTACTCCATTGGACACGTGGGCTAGTCATTACTTCCCCCTCTGTACTAAGCTTTCAGCTTATACAACCACATATCCACCTTAGAAGTTTTTCAAAGTCACGTCAGCACACACCAGCTATAATCCCTAATTCACAAGCACCAGCCACACATTCCCGCTCTGTCTTCAGAAGCAGAAAATTCCCCATGCAGCGAGCAGTGCTGCACATCAGTTCTTCCTCCACTCTCAGAAACCTCCTTCCTCAACTTTGAGTAATGCTGTTTCCTAAATACACAGCTCCTGCTCTATCTCGAACCCCTTCTCCCACCCAACTAAGCGTGAACAGAGGGTGAACACACACTTCAGGCACGAGGTCTCAAACTCGTTTGACTCCTTACTCCAGGCAGCCTGTCGCTTCTGAGTCTGCGAGGGTCCCCGAAGACCCGGGGCAGACCCCCCTCCTGCCTGGGCTCCAAATCATCGCACACAACACCTGGCCGAACCTCGCCAGTTATACACTGCACACATGCATTTGTATTAACTGTGCTTGTTCTTTTTCTGAGTTAGTTATCTAAAAACACCTTGTCATTTTCCAGCTGATTTTAATAATAACTGTATAATAAATCATTTAAGCAAACCATTTAATGGATGGAGTGGTAGTAAACAGGAGGCTGCAAGTACAGCTATTAGTTTAACATAATTAATTGCTGAGGTCTTGTGTTATTATTTCTCCCCATTTTAATGACTTACGGTATAAGAAAATAAAAAGTTTGTCTTTTTTTCCTCTTTCCACATATGTTAGCTATTCAGAATAGTGCAACGGATCATCAAAGACAGCTATGGGAGCACTTCTTGTATTCCTTTATTCAGGCTTTTGCTTTCTGCAAATATTCTTGTGCATTAAATCTCATTCATCATCATATTTGTGTTCAGGCTGCCATCTCCTCCGACACACAAAGCAGATGAAACAAGGGACTTCCAAAGCTAAATTCATAACTCTTGGTATCTTAAGCTAACAGCCCAAACCCTCCAGCTGAAAGCAGTAATAGATTCACATCCTCTGTGGCTCATAGAAAGTGAAATATGTGTAACATACATGACCATTAAGTTGTATTTGTAAGTAGACGAGTCTGTGAATACAAATAACGGGGATTAGCGTACATTTGTTAGCAAAAACATACTTAATGGTCTTTGAACATATTTCCCAAGCTTATATTACTATTGCTCCAAGCCATACTCCCTGCTGTGGGTTAGGAGGTGTTCTTTCTTAGGAAAGGGAAAAAACCTACCATTTGTGTCCACTGGAAGTATTTTTCAAGGGAACTTGAAAAAGGCCCCAGTAAGTCCTTACATGTCTTGCCATGGCATAAGCCTCGCTACTAAGGATGTCCCACGCTGCCCCTCTGCGCAGGCAAGACACAGTACCAACCAGCCAGAACAAACCCCGGGGGCTCTGGGAGCTGCACAACTGTGACGACTGGATGCAAATCATGCTGATTGTGGTACCTCTCTAAATTAAAGACCAACAACAAACGCAGTAGGCAAATTTTTTTCTGCTTGCCTACTCTGTATGACTCCTACACTCAACACAGATAAACACAGTGGGTGGTTATGTCCAAATGATGTGTTGATGACATGACAATTGACCTGTGATTCTTTCAGTTTTTAATTCAACACTGGATTTATTTGGAAAAAAATTATGGGTTGCATAAAGAAATTAATTGAGGTTGGCTGACTAGCATCCCATTGGTCAGACTGGGTGATCAAAATGATCGCATCTAGCCTTAGAACACAATAATCTGTGAACACTACTACATGCTATCCACTCCCCCATTTATTTTGGTGACCTTTACTTTTTCTTCTTTGAAGTACTGATGTTCATAGCCATCAGACAACATTTCATCCCCCAGACTGCTTTCACATCTTTTCTATATCATCTGAAATGACTTGTAACTTGGATCACTTCCATATGGCACTACTCCTGACCTGCCAGCCACACACTTTCATGGGGCATATGTAATCCTGCAACAGATGCAGACATATGTCCTCCCAATACACCAGTGTCCTCTTACACTCTTTTCCTTGGACATTTGCTTATGCTCCAGACAGCCACTCTGATTCTTATCTATATAATAATGTATCACTTGAATATTAGCCCATTGCTTTTACCACCCAAGAGAAGCACTGAACAAGGATACCGATTTAAAAAAAAAAGGACCTGAGAAAAAAAACCCCTGACCAGTTCTCAACTGAAGGCTGCACAAACAGCTAGATACACACACAGTGTTAACAGGGTGTGCAACAGCCCCAAGAGCCAGCTTCTTACCTGGCTTGTGCTTTCTACTTGGAGTAGAACTGAGAAAAACTCCTGAGTCAGCCAAGAGCACGTGAATATTGATTTTTCAAAGGAAATCATCCTCCCAGCTGCAGTGTTCTTGAAAAGTCCATTCTTAAACACTCTTCTCAGTTTAAACAGATGGAAATGACCAAGCCTGGAGGCCTTTATTAGCAAGCCTCTCCAGGACAGATCCATGCAGAAAACCTGGGGGAAATCACTAATACAAGGTCCTACACGACTCTGCTGAGACTGTGGGTCTGTAAAGCCTTGTTCCTTTTCCCCCTATCAGCTTAGGGGAGGAAACAAAGGACTAAGTGTACTGATGTGCATGCGCTTTTTTTCTTAATATTATAGCTTTTTACTTCTGAATTTTACAAGAATGTATCTGTGCTTGATAAAATGTTCTTCACCTATACTCAATGTTTTCCAGACCTGAACACAGCACCATCCAGACCCATATCTCACATTAACTAGTAGCGTGAAATACTGCTACTGTACATCAGGAATATTAAAGCAGAACAGGAAGCTTTTGCAGACAAATAATACGCTACATTTTGTACTCTCTTTGCTCTACAAGAATTTCCTCTCTTTCCCCTGCCTCTACCTTGAATATGTATTACATGAATCATTTTATCCACTGAGGAAAGAGATCTGACCCTGACACTGAAAAAAACCCGCCATGTGGTATCAGTGAAATCTTTAACAAAAGGAAATGAAGCGTAACACATAACTGTGAAAGAAATTAACAAAACCAGAATATTTTGTACAATAATTCCTTATTATTTTGTATAATAATTTCTAATACTAACATATACATCACCTCTTGCACCACAATGTGCAAATGTAAATTCCATATCCATTTAGAAATGGATTTGAAAACTGAGGCAAACAAAGTGTAGAAGCCTCAATTCTTTTCAGCAATTAACTCTCACTACCTGTGAACTTTCCTAAAACACCTATTTGATGGATATTCATTGGGCATACCTGAATTGTCTGAAAAGGTGATGTGCAAAGGAAAATGAAGTTCAAATTTTATGGGTTTAAGACAGTACTATGCAAATACACCATAAAAGCAACGGCAAGAGCGTGCATGCAGAAATGGCACAGAATCTACCTCACAGTGGGTCTGCAAGTGACAATCAGAGGAACTATTATGAATAGTTAAAAGCTGATATATTTTAGTATCAGTCTTCAAAATGTGTTTAAAGCCTTTCCCTACAAAGAATCTAATAAGCTGGTGAAAAGTTTAAGTGCTTTTTGTTTCTCTTGTGCTCTATTTGTATTTACAGAAAAAAAACCTGCAGTCACGCTCATGTTGTCCATGACTTTAGAATATAGAAAGGTACTGCACAAGGCTGCATTTTTCAGGAGCAATGGCTGCATATAAATATACCACCTAAATAGCCTGTGGAACACAAGAAAACAGTAGCCTAAATGACATTCTTTTAAAATAGGCAATTATGTACCAGGGTCCAATTTCTAAACATATGGGTTTTTAAAAAATAACAGGAGTTAAGCAATTTAATACTTTTAAAAATTCAAGCTATCAGATGAAAGAATGAGAACCCGTTCACCCTGCAAAAAAGCTGATTCCTACTATTCCTTCATTATAATGGGCTCCAGTCTGCAATCCCTGCTCAGGTAGTGCCCCTATTTAAATCACAGAGAGCTCTGCCTGGGGAAAGAACTGCAGGACAAGGGCCAGTATTTGAACTGGAATTTGTTAATGTTAGCATAACTGGCCAAAACCCAGCAAGAACAGTAGCTTGTTAATAAGTATCCAGTTATTCCCCCTTGAGTCCAACATAAAGCTTATCTATAATCAGCTTCTGAGGAAACTGGCGAAGAGGAAGGATGGGCTGGGTCTTTACAGTGCATTGCCAAGACAAAGGTGATGGGTATGTAACACTCTGGTTCCATCTTCTTACCATAAAGAACCAGAAACCCAACAGACAGCTGCAATTATTTGAACAAGTCAGGCAGATGCTTCATCAGACTGCGGGAAAAAGAACAGGGAAGAAACAGAGTTCTCACAAGGAGGTAACACTGTTGAGGCAAGACGGCCGACCCGTGTGTTACCACACAGGTAAGGACACATTTTCCAAAGTGCTCAGCAGTGAGCAGTTCCCACTGGGAAGACAGGTGCTGCTGAGTACTCTGGAAAATACTAGAACATCTCTGAGTGCCAAAATGTAAGATAACCTTTCTGTTTGAACTTGGGTGCCTGAAAACAGACATCACCGATACAGAATTTTTAAGAGTACTCAACCCATAATTGAATGGGTTTCAACCCCTTGTTTGTTTTCAAACAATTGTTTGTTTACAACAAACAACTGAATCCATACCAGCATTGCTAAAAGCCAGTAAGACCTTTAAAATAATAAAAAAAAAATTGTAAAAAGTTAGGTAAGAACCCAAACTAGATGGAGGAAGATAATAAAACTTCTGAGAAAATGGTTAAAAGTAAAGCAACACCAAAATTTCCAAATAAGACGCTGTGGTCAGGTACTCTTGAGTAAATTTATTTTCACAAATTCAGAAGAGCAATTCTTGATTTTCACAGGAATAAATTGTTTAATTTGCCTTTGTGTCCCAACACATAACTTCGGTATAGGTATGCCTACGTAAGTAGCAGGAGCGGATTTTGTGCTGTACTAGTCCAAAATCTTTGCCTCAAGCCAACTGCCCAGAGGAATGGAAATCCAGAGAGGAGGCCAATTTTTCCTTTTAATTACACTGGTGCAATCATACAACATTCTTCACTTTTGCGGTAGCACAAATTTCATCCCCTTTAACAGTCATATATTAAGGATTAAGACCATTGAGAAAAGACTATTTGTTCCGACGCATTTAAACCCAAAGAACTTCCACCTGTTCACAATGTGAACTTGCACAATTCATAGCAAGATCTAAAATGGTTAAGAAATCAAAGCAGACGTCTTCCTCTCTCATGAACAAGCAAGTCTCAAAACAATCAAGACCTAAAAATGAAATGCATGAGCTATTTTGACTAGCATACAAACTTAGATTACAATGATAAAGCTGAAGTTAATCAATTTAATTTACTTGTTAAAGTGCTTTGTCCTACACAAGAAGTACTGCACTGCGTTGGCTTCTGCAGGAGGAATGAAGGAACACAATCTTTGTTATTAATGCTCTGAATGAAGATTAAATTATTTCTGTAGCCTCTAATAAAGCTTTTGAGTTTACAATTTTAGCCAGTCCAGCAACATGCTAAGACAAAAGTCTTATTTCATGCCAGGGAAAAGCACATTCCGAATTTTCACTGAAGAAATCTGACTATATTTCAGCAAAGGCCCATCATTTATTTTCCCAACAATAACCTTGAAAATTAAATCCAGACTCTGGTGGATTGGAGCTATTGATGGTTGATTTTCTCTCTGCTGTACAGCTATTTTACAAAGATCACATTTACAGCTATGAAACTCTTTGAATATGGATCTTCTTATATCTTAAAAATATACAGAATCCTTCTTACGGCAAATGACACCCAAGTACAGACATATTCTTTCATTCCATCAGCAAGTGCTAATAATAGAAATTTTAAGAGAAATTGTTTTCAATAATTGGGGTCTAGCTTAAGATAAACTCCATGTATTAAAGCAAAACACTCACTTCAAATGCGTCTTTGTAATTGAACCTATTTTAGAAGGGTACGATTTAATCCAGTTCCATTTTTCTAGCCAACTGGCACACTATTTGCTTTTGCAGTTCAAACCTGACCGTACGGTATGACTTTATGGTAACTCTCAATATACTCCAAACTGCATCTTTGGGAATACTGATAGCAAAATACCATTCAGCTGTATGAAACCTCACTTTCTAAATAAAGAACACCATGGTTTTAAATGACACTGATTATTAAACTAAGGTTACACTGCCATTGCTAAATTGAGTTGTAATTATAAAGAAGAATTAATAACCAAATTTAATGAAAATCCCATTATGATGCAGCTTAGCAAATCAAAGCTGAAACTGCTGTAAGTAAAATGACAGACAGTCACAATATAAAGGCAGTACTACATTTGAGTCTATTTCCCCAGCTTTCAGGATGTCTCAGCAGAAAAGTTAACTCCAAAATACATTGCCTCTCCCCTCACTAGCAAGCACAAACCCAGAGACAGACTCACAGAGAGGGCAGGGTGACGAGGGAGGTTCCTGTCTGTCCTCAGGGCTGCCTCCGACCTCGGTGGATCTCACCCAGAAACTACACTCATGCTGGTCAGGCAGAATCAGGCCCTCCAATTTCAGGTTATCAACCCCATATGAGTCCGGAGGGCATAAAAGTCAAAGAGATTAACTCTTGGAAAAAGAGGAAAGTTATTCCAAGATACAAAATTTTTAATTCCAGTGGGGTTTTCTTCTTCTGATCCATGTGGCACGTAACAAAGTTATATTTTTTGGGTTTTGTATCTACTGGGATTAAAATCTGGTAAGAACTGAATTGTGCACAAGATGAAACAAGAGGAGTGTCCGATTTACCCCAAATTACATTTATTAGGAATATATTAATCTCAGAATACACATGAAGTCAAACAGACTCAAAGGGAAAAGCTTTACTTTTAGCATGAAACACTGATGAAAGACTTGAATCGATCTCTTTTCTTCCCCATTTAGACTAATCCTGTACAAGAACTGCAGAACTGGTTATACATTAAGGATTTTTGAAACTTCAACAGAAGAATTCTTAACCACAAGACAAGAGCTGAAAGGCAAATAGTTCTTTGTAAAATCATAGAGCTACCTCTCAAAAGTATGCAAGCAGGTTTAATGTTGACTGCGTTGCTGAGGTATACTAATGTAATATAGACAGTGTGCGGAGTAGAGAAAATTATTTTGCATTCAGCTAGAGAATAAATATATATAATCCTCTCCAAAAATCAATGCATTGCTCCAACATCTGAAATCAAGCTGAAGGTAGATTTCCAATCATGAGCAAAATTTCCTGCTTATACTGTGCAAACCAGTGTATGCCAATAGTCAAATGTTTCAGCTCTGGTGTATTCTGTTCTGATGAGTAAGAATCTTGTACTATTCATGTTTTGCAATAATTTCAGCTCTCTCTGTCAGTAAGAGAGATTCTCTGAATAATGTATGTAGTGCAAAAGAAATGAACAGAGTTTAAATAAAACACGTAAATGGGAAGGGGAAAGAAAGAGGACTATCTCCAACCTGATACAGATCAGATCCATTTTGCAAACTTACAAAGGAGTCTATCTGCTTAAGCAACCTGTTTCATATGCATTCACGATTTAGAACAAAAATACTGATGTTCTGGGCCTGTTTAAAGAAAACAAAAATGTGTAAGATAACTATTAGAAGACAGATATTAAACTCAATATACAAAATTATTCCAGTTCCAAAAGTACTCCCGAGTGAACATTTGGCCATATGTTTTTATCTAGTGAAAAGAAAAAAATATTCAAGTTTTTCCAATGTTGTGGTGAGTTACCTGCTAATATGCCAACCATAATCCTTTGAAATAGTCTGTTTACTGTCCCTAACACGTGAAAGGGGCCAGGCTCTGAATCTTCACAAGTAACCTCTGCAGCAAATGGAAACAGAAATCGAGGTAACTGGTCATGTCTCAGAGCTTTATGCTTGAACTCACATGAATATTCAATTCAGTCCAGCAGCTCTAAGGCTTTTGTACTGTATATTTGGGGACGTGTGTGCTGAGTAATTTCTACACAAATAGCAAGATCCAAAGTCGCTCTTTCACAGCGGTTCAGCAAAGAGTTATCGTTTCATATTGCCATGAAATCACTTAATTCAGAGCTGATGGTGGGGGTTCTTTAATTAGGTTAGAAAATCTCACACATCTGCGCTTTAGAAGCCTCTGTCAAGCCAGCAAATTCAATCACATGGAAACCGGTGTCCTCCAGCTATCAGACAATTGATTTTTGCAGGATTCTGCTCATATTTAGCTTAAGGGACATGCGATATGTTCATTCAGTTGTCAGTCAGTTTGCCTACGTTTCATTAGGAGAAGATTTGTTGTTTAAAAAATACTCTTCGTATTAAAATGTTTTAAAAAAGAAGCAGTCAGATTACTGGCACAAGACTGCAAAATGTGAAATAAATACAAAGTTGGACTAATGCAAAAATACATGTTGGTTTAAGTGGGAAGTACAGACCTAAATAAGGCCTGTAGGATTCTGCCTACTTAATACAGACATGTACAGAATTATATGAGCATACACACACATAAACACATACATTTACTTTCCCCCTCTTTCTCTACCTCCCCCCATACTGTAAAGATTCATCATCTCTGAGTCATTAAACTCTCTGGAACTGAAACTGGGTTCAGTTAAAAAAAAAAGGATCAGGTTATGAATCACTATTTCTCTAAATGACAGTAAATATAAGGAGACAGGTTTTCCTCAGTTAAAACAATGCAAGGTACACATAACCTAAGGTGGTTGGAATGAGAGAAGAATCTGCTGCAATTAGTCTAAATGAGGAAAGTTTTGGGCAAACCCTTTTTGAATCTATGGTGTTAGTCTTACACAGAGAAGTGGTTCAATTTTTGACAATTTTAAATTTATGCAAATCAGAATTAATTCACTAGCGCTCGAACAGAAATACTGTGCAATACCCTTAATCCAAACAGTAACAATAGCCTCGGAAATTATTTGGTAGAACTGGATGCATAGGCAGAATCTAAAATAATTGACTTCACCTAAAATTACTGATTTCAATATACAAAAATTTTAGTCCCCTCCTCTTTCACTAAAAATGAAAGTTTAAAAAAGCTACTGTGTCATTTGTCTTCATGGAATATATAATCAGTGGCTGCAAAAGTTGATATGCATTGTAATATTTTCTCAATGAACTACACCTGCATAGATCTGATTCCTTCCAGTTTCAAAGCACCTTTTGAAATGTTTTCTCCTTATGGAATTTGATACTGATTTTCACGCTAAACACAACTAATACATTGCTTAATATAGTATTCACACTTAATGGGACATCAATCTTTCCTGCATAAAATGAATGGAGCCATTTTGGCAGCTCAGAAGCTTTTCCTGTTAAATAAGGTGGCAAGGTCATCTGAAACTTGGAGTACCAAAGACTCGTATAAATAAATTTAGCAATCATTCAATGAATTATACATGAGAACTGCACAGTACATTGTATGTTTACATATTAAAAAGTGCCACAGAGATGGCTGTGAGAAAGTGGAGAGAAACATAGTACGTATTTTAAAGGCATGATGAACAGTAAGACCTTCTCCAGTATGTTTCTATTTTAAACTCGCTCAGCAATGTTGCTTAGGGCATCTACTTCCAGAGGCAATTCACTCTTGAATGAAGAGGAGGGATTCGAAAACTTAAAGGCCACAGAGGAAAACCTACAGAATCCTGAAATACGGACATCAAAGTAGTAATGCTACTACAGTCTTCAGCTTTGCCACGCTACATTCCACTGTCTTACATAATAACATGAATTCCTTTTTATAAGCCTGACATACATGAAGATAAATAGAAATCATGCTTTGCTACTTTCAGAGATTAAGCAGTATCCAGCATGTGTTTTAACCAAGGCTAAAGACCCTGAGGTGATCTAAATGTAGAATGTTCAGCTAATTATACTCTGTTTAAAAAAGAAAAAAAAAAAAAAAGAGTAAATGTTACCTCATTTGGTAAGGGCATTTCTTTTTCTGTTTTCCTCTCATGGTGTATGTGCATCTGTGTGTGTGAGGGTGTGTGTGTGTATAAAATATATAGTAGGAAGAGAATATTTGTTCCAGTTGAGGTGGTCTGTGAAATCAAGTAGATCAGATACTAACGTGATTTGGCACCAATGTATGGATGCATAGAGACATATCCACAGGATGTATGCATTACGAGATGATAAGAGACATTTACAACCTAGAATATAAGAGCAGGGCTGCCTCAAGTGACATCACCAGATCAACTGCAGCGTCAACCAACTCAGATATATTATCCTGTACACCACTGCTTCCCCATCTCCTTTCCAGCCATTAGAAAAGCATTTGTGAGCACAAATATTATCGTATATTTTCAAATACAGGCAAGGCACGCCATACCCAACAGCGAACAAGAGTAACTGTGGGGTTTACGGACTGATCGAGACATTCATAATTTTTCTTTACAACAACAAAATTCATCTCCATAGAAACCGGGAAGCAAGAAACTACAGTAATAACACTAAAGTAAATGTCACATCAGGTTAGTCAGCAGAAGGCAGGAGAGGGGATTTTGCTCCAGTTAGAAACTAACAAGGATTGCTGCCCCTTTTGCTCTTCTGCAAAGGGTATCCATACTGAAGACACTTACTGAGGTATTTCCAATGCAAGACAATAATGTGGTTTCCTGTTATTTCCAGTGCAATTTACTTGTAAGGTGGTCAGATCAATGGCATGTTTACTTACAGGCATTTGTTACAGCGAAGCTGTTAGCTGTTTCAATGTTGTCTACATGAGGAACCAAATTAAAAGGTGCTTCCGATGCATTGGGGCTGGTGTTATGAAGAAAAATTGCTAATCGAAAAGCAGTATATTCCTGATCTGTGTTCCTGATGAAGAGACCACCTACAAAAAACAGAAAAAAGGCAAAAAGCAAAGGAAGCAGGGTGAATTATTTGCAAGCTACTTACTATCTTGTAACATCAAGCAACTGTCTCTCCTAGAGCTGCACAGTAAGACAAGTCCTAAGACTTTAATGGATAAGGAACTAATCATATTCATAATCACAACCGCTGCCTTTAAATCACTGTCCTCAATCGATTTTAACCTCCCTGATGCATTCATGCTTCTTTTCTGACTTCTCGGTTTCCAGCCTTTCATACATAAATACCCTGATTTGTCATGATTACAGTGACCTTTGAAAGTGTTTAGCCTCCATCTCCCTGATACCGAACACACTGGTAAATCAGCTACTCAACAGCCTCTTACATTAAGTGGCGGGCTGATTAAGGAGAACGATGCTTTCTGGATTAAAAAAAAAAAGAAAACACCAACTCAGTGTAGGATAATCTGCACTGAACGGGAATATAATGAACTTTGCTCCTCTGCAGCCATGTGCAGGCAGGGAGCAGCTCAGCCTTATTAGCAGCATCTTTACAAGTCCACGAGAGATGATGCAGTGATGGAGCTGAGCTGGAAAGAATTCAGATAGCTGCGTCCCATCCGAAACACGTCCGAAAGGAAGGAAGCAGGAGGCGATGGGAAAGGGGTGAGGAAGGGGCACAGGACTACACGGAGAGACCTACAAAATCCTAAACTTTGCAACTATGAGAAGGGAAAGAAGGGCAGCGCTGCCTTTTACCCCCCACCCCTGCCAGCTACCGCAACCTCCCGTGCACATAACTCGCCATCCCTCCGGGAGCCAGGCGAAAGCGGGGGGTGCCGGAGCGGGCTGAAGCAGCCCGGGGGGATCGGCCCCGAGCCGCTTCCTGCTCTGCCGATCCTACACACCCCGGCGCTGGGATGAGTTCCGCAAAAGCCAAGCATCCTCCCTGCCGCACGCGAACGCACGCACATATGTATGTACACACGCACACGCAGAGGCATGCACACACAAATACACGCGGATTTTTCGTGAAGGCAGGGAAATGGGACGAGTGGTGGAGGAGAAATCTGCGAACTGCCTTCAGAGCCTCCTTTCCAACTCACTTTGCCAAGGATTGAACCCCTGGACACGCGCACCCAGCCCAATGCAGCGCTTACCTATTTGCACACTGCTAGGAAAAGCTCCCATTGCTAGTCCCCAAAAGCCAGAAAACAACAAGACAAGCTGTCTGCAAATTATCCTCATCTTCTCTTTTGCCTCTCTGTCTCGCCTTCTCCCGCTCGCTCGCTAGACGCTGCTCAGAGAGGCATTGAGGACGAGGTGGCTACAAACAAAATCAAGAATTAAAAAAAAAAAAAAAAAAGAGGAAGGGGGAGAAAAAGAGAGGTTTCTTCCTTTCTTTTTCTTTTTTTTTTTCTTTTTTTTTTTTGTTTTGTTTTAGTATTTGTTTGCTATTCTCTCCCGCTCTGCCTCTCTCCCGGTTGCCGCTGCCGTTTCAGCAAGCCATCCCGCCGCGCCGGATTTTTCCCGCAGTCTCCATCGCCGGGGAGCGGTTTCTGTCCGGCTGCAAATGTTGCACATGCAGAAGATGGTGGTGAGTTTGGCGGCGGGGGGGAGCGTCTAGTGGCGGCGCGGCGCGGCGCGGGCGGACATGCGCCGTGCGCCCCCCCCCCCCCCGCCGCGGCCGTCGTCGCCGCCGCCGCCGCCCGCACCGCCGCGGGCGGGGAACGGCCGCGCGCGTCCCGTTCCGCGCCGCCCCGCGGAGCCGCCCGCGGCTTCGGGCGCGCACTGCAGCGCCGGCGGCCGCAGCCATCGCGAAAGCGACGGGGTTTTTGTTGGTTTTGGGGTTTTGGGTTTTTTTTTTTTTCCCCTTTCTGCCCCTCGGACATCGGCGGGCGCGCAGCGGCGCGGAAGTTTGTACCGCGGGGGTAGGGCGAGAGGGCCAGGCAAGGTCGCTGCCCGGGGCTTTGCGCGGGGCGGGGGAGGCACGGCCGCTGCAGCCCATCATTCGCGCGGCTGGGGCTGGCGTTATTAAGTACCAATTACTATTAATGACGGTGGCAGGGCGTATCTGCATGTGCTGAGCAGCTGCGGAGCGGGGGGACGCGGCCGGGCCGGCCTGCCCACCCCCGGGGGCGCTCCGGCCGACGGGCAGGGCGGGGGCTCCGCGCCCTGCGCGCTCCGCTCCGCTCCGCGCGGGAGGAGCGGGACCCCTCCTCGCGGTCGGGGTTTGCGGCAGAGGATGGAGCGGAGGGACGGGCGCAGGGAAGCGCTCAGCGCTTGTGGGCACTCATGCCAAACGGAGAGAGAGCAAATGAAAGGAAAACTTCCCTGCTCCTATGCCGCCGCCTTTTCTCTTTTTTGTCTTTTTTTCTTGAATATTTTTTTTTTTTATAGGTGGGAAAAATAATGGAGCTTTTTTCGTGTCTAGACCCTTCTTTTTGGTGCCTTTGGATTTTTCTTTCCAAGCCTTGGAAGTTCCCCAGAGCGGCTGCCAGAGGTCTGGGGATATTGCAGTTAATAATTAAAAGATATATATATATAATAAATGATAGGTAATGAAATCATCCAACAATAGCTGTATGTCAGAGAAGGGAGCTTCTAGTTTTACATGTGGCTTTGCAGAGAGATTGCTGTCAGTCACAGGGAATGACTGGAGCTCAATTAAATTAATTTTAAAATGTTAATTGGTAATATGAAAGAATATTGATTTTTAAGGTGAACTTTGTGGCTCTGTGTGCAAAGACACACATTTGCTCCAAGACCAGAGTTTTGCCTGCTTTCACTCAGGTTTACTGTCTTAGTTTATTACTACATCCCGTGTCCCCAAGCTCTCCTGTTTTGGGGTGAAAGACACCCCCTTTAATTGCTGCAGAGGGTGACTGATTTCTGAAGCATGATTCTGAGCTCCTTAGCATCAACCACATACCCAGAAGAGCAAGCGAAGAACATTGAAAACAGATATATATATAAACTTATCTGCATGGGCATGTGCAACTGTGTGCGTGACTGTGTCTGAGTGTGTGTGTGTTTGGGAGAGTGTGGAGTTCCTGTACATAAAGTACTCTTTGAGAGATTTCTTTGCAGATCAATGGCAAACAGACTTCACCTGCATTTCAGAATACTCATTCCTTTATTTTTCAGTAAGTCTTCTACTTCCCTTTGCTTTCCCTCCACGTATTCCCATCCTTCCTCTGAATCTGCAGGCTTGTGCTTCACATTATTTACCCATGGCTTTTTGTGACCTCTGCTTTTGCTCTTGCTTGTCTTCCTTTTCTTCTTCCTTGCCTTGCCTCCTTCGTCTCCCTAAATTCTCCCCAAAATTTGGTTCCTCCTTTCTTCCATCCTTTAGCATTTAACATTTTGACTTTGTAAATCCAAGTAAAAAAGTAATGAAAATGGAATAATATTTCCATTCCATAATGGCTGGCTGGTTCTTCACCACTAGGAACAAGTGAACTTGGAAACAGGTAAAACATTTAGTTAATTTGATGACACATACTCATGTGAATTCATGCCAAATATGTATAAAAGATTAGGATTTTAGACATATGTCCATTATAGTGGCACGGCAAGTTACTGCCTACCAGCTGAGCTAAGGAATATGCTTTGGTCTTTTTCGAACATAATGGTAGCATGTTGACTTAAATTTAATTTGAGAGTCCACAAGGAACCATTTCATACAGTGGTCTAATCTGATCTGACTAAGAGTCTCACCCAGCCGTTCCTACATCAAGTCTGTAATTTCTGGGTTGGGACATATATTTTTGTGAAACATCCAATCTTGATTTAAAGACTTCAAGACACAGGAAATCCATCACTTTCCTGGGTAAGTTGTTCCAGTTCTTACCTACTCTCATTTGTTAAAACTTAGATTTGTCTAGCTTTGGTTTCTAATGTTGACTATCAGAGATGAACCCAGTATTCTTGTAATGGTATCACTCAGGGCTATTCCTGGAAATAATCCCATCCTCTACTTGACACTCCCCTGCTTAGACATCTCAGGATCATTTTTACAGCTATGGAAAGCAGAGGAAAGAAAGGGGAAGAGGCCACCATAGCAATTTTGTTTAAAAGACACAAGGGAAAAAAAAAAGAGTTGCAGTGTCAAAGGGGAAAAATCCCATTTCAGTAAGTTTTGAGAAGTGAATGGCAGATGATCAAGTAATTGATCACAACTTTTATCTTACAGAAAAACCGGAACAGGAAAGGTAACAGGGATGTAATCAAGATTAAGGCTGGAAGGGAAGAAAGGTGAGATAAGTTTTTAACTCACTGCTGCTCTGGTGGGTTAACCTTGGCTGACTACCGAGTGCCCACCAAGCTGCTCTCTCACTCCCAACAGGGCAGGGAGAGAAAATATGATGGCAAAGCTCATGGGTCATGATAAAGACAGGGAGATCACTCACCAATTACTATCACAGGCAAAACAGACTCAACTTGGGGAAAATTATTTTAATTTATTGCCAATTAAGATTAGGTTAGGATAGTGAGAAACAAAGACAAAACTATAAAACACCCCCCACACGCACACCTCTTCCCAGGCTCAACTTCACTCCTTCTTTCACGACTCTTCTTCCTCCTCCCCCTGAGCAGCACAGGGGGATGAGGAATGGGGGTTCTGGTCAGTCCATAACATTTCGTCTCTGCTGCGCCTTTCTTCTCATGCTTTTCCCCTGCTCCAGTGTGGGTCCTTCCTATGGGGTACAGTCCTTCAGGAACAGACGGTTCCAGTGTAGGCTCTCCCTGGGCTGCAGTTCCTGACAGAAAACTTGCTCCTGCATGGGCTCCTCTCCACAGGCCACAGCTCCTGCCAGGAGCCTGCTCCAGCATGGGCTCTCCAGGGGCTGCACCTTCCTTCAGGCATCTCCACCTGCTGCAGCGCGGGGTCATCCACAGGCTGCAGTGTTGATATCTGCTCCACCATGGTCTTCTCCATGGGCTGCAGGGGAATCTCTGCTCCAGCACCTGGAGCACCTCCTCCCCCCCTTCTTCACTGACCTTGGTGTCTGCAGGGCTGTTTTCTTTCCCATTTTTCTCACTCCTCTCTCATGCAGTTGCTGTGTGGCAGTTTTTTGCTCTTTCTTGAATATGTTATCACAGAGGTGCCACCAGCATCACTGATGGGCTCAGCTTTGGGAAGCAATGGGTCTGTTTTGGAGCTGAATGAAACTGGCTGCGTCCAACATGGTGAGAGCTTCTGGTGTCTTCTCACAG
Source organism: Mycteria americana (assembly GCF_035582795.1). Lineage (NCBI taxonomy): Eukaryota > Metazoa > Chordata > Aves > Ciconiiformes > Ciconiidae > Mycteria > Mycteria americana. Next base: position 205,699,466 of record NC_134365.1, read on the forward strand.
AGGCCACCCCTGCAGTTCCCCCCCCCCCCCAACCTTGCCATATAAACCCAATACAGCTGTACACTGCCAAGCAAGAGGAGACCAGAAGGGAGAGTTTGTGTGTTTTCCTGGTGTCTGCTGGAGAGCTGCTGCATGAAGCCACTTCTGAACTGGGGTCCCTGGCTCCCCCTAGTTCCCCTCAGGCAGACTGTGAAGGTTGTGGTAGGTGAATAAGGGAAAGAGGGACAGATCTCTGAGTTCCACCATGAAATACCAGAGGAATTAAGAAATTATTGAAAAATTTTTTGTTGAACGTATGAAGTGTATGGAGGGGATAGACTACAGGGGGTCTGGAGAGGGACTGCTGGTTGTTGGTGGTGAATGCTTGCTTTGCCTTGGGGCACATAACAGCTCGTGTTGGCCTTGCCTGGAGGCCACCACTAGAGAAGACTAGCTCTTTAGAGCATCAGGCTGAGAGGCTGACTATCTGCTGCAGCACCTGAATGAATCCCTCTGCAGAAGATGCATGAATATTTTTTTTCTCTCTGGCAAGGACTGGAAACCTTTGGCTATTTTCTTGATCAGATAGTCTTGTGCTTGGACTAAGTACATTCATGAAAAGACCCTGCAGGAACCAAAAGAATATGAGAAAATCTGTGCTAGAGAAGAAATGAAGGCTGTATGTTAGCCAGGAGGAATAAAACTGCAGGGAAGATAGCAGAGGCATTCACCTTTTGGGAATCCCAGAGGAAAAGCAGGATATGAAGGAGACAGACACTTTGCAGTATGGAGGTTTGTGATGCATATGTACTGATAAATACCCACATGCTGAAGTAGCAGCTTTGATTCATATTTATATGTTCTTGCATCCAAAATGCAAATCTCAGCTACATAATCTATTAAAAAGGCATGTTGTTACGTGTCTGGAGACATAACTTTTCAAGGGAGAAGAGGACTTGACTGAGAAAGGGGGAAAGTGAAGCTGTGCTAATCAAGGGTAGGTTGAGACAATTAGCAGTACGGAGAGGAAGAAAGAAGAGAAGAGCGGTTCCAGTAGCAAGAGACACAGAGATAAAGGTCCACCACCACCCCTCCCCACCAGGTTCTAGGTGCACTGATGCAGTGGCAGCGTGAAAAGAGACAACGCCCTGACCCTGGCCTGCGTGCCAGTGCTGCTAAATGAGCTCCTTCAGAGTAGGCAAATGTCTGTGCCACAAAGGCTCCCCGTGGCACAACCATCTGGGCACAGAGTTCCATCCCAAAACTGGATTCAGTCATTTACATTAGTCTTGCTTCAAATGTAATTCTCATTGCAGCTTTCACTGTGTGGTCACTGGAAATGCTTCAGCAATAAATGAATGATGGAGAAAACAATCGACTCAACACGCTGTCCTTCCTTAGTCCTTTCTTGCCTTATGAAATGTTGTAGCTCACATATCTGTCAAATAGATCCATTAGACTGTAAACTCTGGGACAAGGCTATGTCTTTTGTGAAGTGCTTAGCACTTCTGGGCAATAAAAAGTAAACAAAATACAAATCATCTATGTAGAATTTTTTACACTCCACCCTTTGGCATGGTCTCACATCACCTTTTGAAATGATACCAGCAGTACTGAATAGATTATCAGGGCACCAGAACAAGATACAGTTTCCTTTCAGTAGCAGAACTCATTTTCAGGAAATTGCTTTGCAATGTTTTCTCACATTTTCGTTCTTATTGACTTATTTTTCATTCATCTAAATTCTAGGGTAGACACAACAGGTAATTATTTTTAATAGTGCTTCTCATTAAGAGTGTTATGTTGATACTGAAACAAGTGTAGTACGATGCATTTGGCTTCAAATGCGTTCATCCACTGGTCCCATTCCTTTCCACCACGCTGTATGCTAACATCATTCTTTGCAAACTTACCGACCTTCAGAAATTAAAGTGATACAGTGAGAGAGCTTGACCATGAAAGGAGAGGTTATTGTGGTCATCCTGCGGAAAGCAAAAAATCCTGATTATGCTTTAAATCACGCTGATATCAGTCAGGATTGTTTCAGTTTGAGAAAAACGTGGTAACACTGACATAATTAAGAACTGCCATATTAAGTTAGGCTTAATGTCCATTTAGGACAGTATCCTATGTCTAATATTAACTGATGGTGGTTTATTAGGGAAGAGTACAAGAAGCTGAGCTGTCCTTCATTTAAACTTGAAGGGACTTTGGAGAGGTTATTCCTTGCTGAGTGCTCTCACATCCTGACAGTCAGGGCTTTAAAGTTTCTAAACTGAAGATTTTGTAGAGATCCTTGTGTTGAAGAGTTGCCTACAGTCGTAATTTCCATATACTTGCTTCCATGTCCACAGCATCCTACACAAATGAGTTCTATAATCCCAGTCTAAGAAAGTAGTTTATTTAGTTCATTTTAAACCTTATTTTATATTGACCATTCCCTGGCACTTCTCTAAGAAAAAAGAGGTAAAAATCATTTACCATGCCATATCATCCATAGTTTTGTACACCTTGATAATATTACCCCTCAGTCACCTCTTCAAAAGTGAAAAACCCTACTCCATCTATTCTGTCCTCCTATATCCTATAGTCTATACTATATATCAGTCCTCCTTGCCACTATTCTCTCTGCTTCTTCTTATGGATTTCTGAAAAATAGGACACACAGAATAGGACACATTTTTTCAGGTGTAAAACTGGTTTCTGTGTTACTCATTTCCTTTCCTAATCATTCCTAAAATGCCATTTCCTTCTGAGCATGCAGACAATGTTTTCGGGAAACTATCCACAAAGCCTTCAAGATCTCTTTCCTGAGTGGTAATAGCTAATTTAGAGCATATCATTGTGTATGTATAGTTAAGGTTATTTTTCCCATGTGCACTGCTTTGCATTTTTTTGATAAGAAATTTCATCTGCCATTTTATTGCTCAATCAATTAGTATTGTGAGATTCTTCTGCAATACTTCCCAGGCAGCTTAAGTCCCTGAGAATTTGATACAAGAGCAAAATTGGAATCTATGCCCTTTAAATTCGATCTCATCTTCGTTACATTTTTAATGGTGTAATAGGTTTCTTCTGGCCCAGATTTATAACCTGGGCTGCATCATGGGATGTACCTGAGAAAGTATGAAAGTTTGAAGCAATGTTTCTTTCCTAAGTACAGCTTATAGCAATAGTAAATGCCAGGCAGTTCTGAAGGATGGGGCAATTTCCTCATCAATTAGAGGTGTGCATGTGGGGAAAATGCACCAACTTAAATGCATTCCACCTGAGCCCATCTGGCCTTGTTTATACAGTGAAAAAAATCAACTTCTGCTAATGCTGGTTTCTGCCCATCACTTACAACAATTCCTAAATTCGAAGTGAGTTATTGCTAGTCTTCTAGGTACTGTATGAGTTAGACCAACTGTCAGTAAGTTTACATGAAATAGTGTTTAAAATAAGTGTATTTCATTCCTGTTTTTATACTTATTCATTTGAGTACTTTTCTAAAGTAGCAAAGGAAGGGTTCCCCTGGGTATATTTGAGGTGTCTGGCTAGTAATACCCGCACTGCAAAGTCTGGCCAACCTGGTCATTCCCTGAAAGGGAGGGTAAAGGTTAAGAAAGGCTATTCACCTGTATGTCCCTCTGCTATGGGCTGCAGGCATGCATATGGCCCTTCTGAATCATGCCATACTTAAATATTGCCTTTTTTAACTGGGAGTAGGATGTTAATTCTACATCTTCTAAGCAAACAACAGCCACAGTAACAACGAGTCACCCCTGCAGTTGAAAACTTTGCAATGAAACTGGATTCAGTGTGGAGTAAGATGTGAAGAAACCAGAAGAAAATCATCAGGAGACAGAAACTTGACTTACGTAATTACAGATATTTGGAATGTGAATTATTATGAATAAAAATTGTTTTTCCCTAAATGAAAAAGACAGTTTCTTTGGGTTCTAGTGAGGAAAAAAACCAAAACATGTCAAAACATCACTCTATTTCAATGAAAAAAAATTAAGATTTCACCCCCAAACCTTTTTCCCCCCTCCTTTTTTTTCCCAACAGTTGATGGAAAATGGTTTTCATTTTCTTACTAGTTCTCATTAAAACATTTTGCCATAACCTCTGTGACATAATCTAAGCAACAAAGTGAGGAAGATGTCAGAACAGTATAAAGAATGGTGTCTGTTCACTACCCAGAGTAGCTTGCTGTATTGACCTAATTGCTCTTTCCTGTAAAAAAAACCCCAAAGTTCACCTTTGTTTGAAGGTGGTAGTTTTTTAGCTCATCTCTCTTGTTCACCTTCCTAGTGCTGCCACACATATGGAAGGGTGAGCTGGTTTCCCTGTGGCTTATGCACCACTATCACGGAATCACCACATCATCTCCAGCTGCAGAAGCCTCAGTATCGATGATGCTGGATGAGCAAGAAGGACAAGTCTGAATTCCACATCACAGAATCACAGAATCACAGAATCGTATAGGTTGGAAAAGACCTTTAAGATCATCAAGTCCAACCGTAAACCTAACACTACCAAGACCACCACTACACCATGTCCCTAAGCACCTCATCCAAACGTCTTTTAAATACCTCCAGGGATGGCGACTCAACCACTTCCCTGGGCAGCCTTTTCCAATGCTTGACAACCCTTTCAGTGAAGTAAAATTTCCTAATATCCAGTCTAAACCTCCCCTGGCACAACTTGAGGCCATTTCCTCTTGTCCTATCACTTGTTACTTGGGAGAAGAGACCGACCCCCACCTGTCTACAACCTCCTTTCAGGTAGTTGTAGAGAGCGAAAACCTCAGCCTCCTTTTCTCCAGGCTAAACAACCCCAGTTCCCTCAGCCGCTCCTCATCAGACTTCTGCTCCAGACCCTTCACCAGCTTCGTTGCCCTTCTCTGGACACGCTCCAGCACCTCAATGTCTTTCTTATAGTGAGGGGCCCAAAACTGAACACAGTATTCGAGCTGCAGCCTCACCAGTGCCCAGTACAGGGGCACGATCACTTCCCTAGTCCTGCTGGCCATGCTATTTCTGATACAGGCCAGGATGCCATTGGCTTTCTTGGCCACCTGGGCACACTGCTGCATCATATTCAACCGGCCATCAACCAACACTCCCAGGTCCTTTTCTGCTGGGCAGCTTTCCAGCCACTCTTCCCCAAGCCTGTAGCACGTTGCATGGGGTTGTTGTGACCCAAGTGCAGGACCTTGCACTTGGCCTTGTTGAATCTCATACAACTGGCCCCAGCCCATCAATCTAACCTGTCCAGATCTCTCTATAGAGCCTTCCTACCCTCAAGGAGATCAACACTCCCGCACAACTTGGTGTCATCTGCAAACTTACTGAGGGTGCACTCGATCCCTTCGTCCAGATTATTGATAAAGATATTAAACAGGACTGGCCCCAACACCGAGCCCTGGGGGACACCACTTGTGACCAGCCGCCAACTGGAGTAAACTCCATTCACCACCACTCTTTGGGCCCGGCCGTCCAGCCAGTTCTTAACCCAGCGAAGAGTACACCCGTCCAAGCCATGAGCAGCCAGTTTCTCCAGGAGAATGCCGTGGGAAACCGTGTCAAAGGCTTTACTAAAGTATAGGTAAACAACATCCACAGCCTTTCCCTCATCCGCTAGGTGGGTCACCTTGCGTAGAAGGAGATCAGGTTGGTCAAGCAGGACCTGCCTTTCCTAAACCCATGCTGGCTGGGCTTGATCCCTTGGTTGTCCTGTACATGCCGTGTGATGGCACTCAGGATGATCTGCTCCATCAGCTTCCCCGGCACTGAGGTCAGGCTGACAGGTCTGTAGTTCCCCGGGTCCTCCTTCCAGCCCTTCTTGTAGATGTGTGTCACATTTGCTAATCTCCAGTCAACTGGGACCTCCCCAGTTAGCCAGGACTGCTGGTAAATGATGGAAAGGGGCTTGGTGAGCTCTTCTGCCAGCTCCTTCAGTACTCTCGGGTGGATCTCATCAGGCCCCATAGACTTGTGAGTGTCTAAGTGGTGTAGCAGGTCACTAACCATTTCCCCTTGGATTATGGGGGCTCCATTCTGGTCCCCGTCCCTATCTTCCAACTCCGAGGCCTGGGTACCCAGAGAACAATTGGCCCTGCTATTAAAGACTGAGGCAAAGAAGGCATTAAGTACCTCAGCCTTTTCCTCATCCTTGGTCACTGTGTTCCCTCCCCCGTCTACTAGGGGCTGGAGATTCTCCTTACCTCTCCTTTTGCTGCTAATGTATTTGAAGAAGTGGTTTTTGTTGTCTTTTACGGCAGTAGCCAGATTGAGCTCTAGCTCAGCTTTGGCCCTTCTGATTTTCTCCCTGCACAGCCTTGCTACACCTTTGTAGTCCTCCTGAGTTGCCCGCCCCTTCTTCCAGAGGTCATAGACTCTCCTCTTTTCCCTGAGTTCTAGCCAGAGCTCTCTAGTCAGCCAGGCCATTCTTCCCTGCCAGCTCATCTTTCGGCACCTGGGGACAGCCTGCTCTTGTGCCTTTAGGACTTCCTCCTTAAAGAATGTCCAGCCTTCCTGGACTCCTTTGCCCATTAGGGCTGCCTCCCAGGGGACTCTGTCGACCAGGCTCCTAAACAGGCCAAAGTCTGCCCTCCGGAAGTCTAAGGTGGCAGTTCTGCTGACTCCCCTCCTCACGTCTCCAAGAAACAAAAACTCTATCATTTTGTGATCACTCTGCCCAAGACAGCCTCCAACCATCACATCACTCACAAGTCCTTCTCTGTTGGTGAACAAGAAGTCCAGCGGGGCACCTTCCCTCCTTGGCTTGCTCACCAGCTGCGTTAGGAAGTTATCTGCCACACACTCCAGGAACCCCCTAGACTGTTTCCTCTCTGCTGTATTGTATTTCCAGCAGACATCTGGCAGGTTGAAGTCCCCCATGAGAACAAGGGCTAGCGATCATGAGGCTTCTCCCAGCTGCTTCTAGAATAGTTTGTCAGTCTCCTCATCCTGGTTGGGGGGTCTGTAACAGGCTCCCACCACAATATCTGCCTTGTTGGCCTTCCCCCTGATTCTTACCCATAGACACTCCACCCTATCATCACCATCATCGAGCTCTAAACTATCTAGACACTCCCTAACATACAAGGCTACCCCACCACCTCTCCTGCCTCGCCTATCCCTCCTGAAGAGCTTATAGCCATCCATCTCTGCACTCCAGTTGTGCGAGTCATCCTACCATGTTTCCGTGTGGCAACCATATCATAGTTTTCCTGATGTACAATGGCTTCCAACTCCTCCTGCTTGTTGCCCATGCTGCGTGCATTGGTGTAGAGGCACTTCAGCTGGGCTGTCGTCCGTGTCTCCTTCATAGCGGAACACCCCTTATGTGCCTTGAGATGTTTCACTGGCATTTCCCTCTTGGCTCCTATTGCCCCAGTATCCCCTAGCTCAACTCTGTTCGACTTCAGCTGTGCCCTGGTGTACCCAGCACATCTCAGAGACACAGGCCGAGTGCCCTCACTGGCACCTGCTCCCTCTAACTGTGGCACGTGGTCCCTCAGCTTCCCTCGGGCAAGCCTGATATTATCCCCCTCCCCCTTCGAGTCTAGTTTAAAGCTCTGTCGATGAGCCCCACAAGTTCCTGAGCAAAGATTCTCTTTCCCCTTTGAGAAAGATGAATCCCATCAGACGCCAGCAAACCTGGTGCTGTGTAGGCCATCCCGTTATCAAAAAACCCAAAACTATGGCAATGACACCAGCCACGGAGCCATGAGTTAATAGATTGGGTGTCTCTGTTCCTTCTAGTGTCACTGCCCACAACTGGAAGAAGAGAGGAGAAAATGACCTGTGTTCCGGAGTCCCTGACTAGCCGTCCCAAGGCCCTGAAGTCTCTTTTGATTGCGCTAGGACTTCATGTTGCAGCTTCATCGCCCCCCACATGGAAGAGCAGTAGAGGGGAATAGATCTAGGGGGAGAAAGGGAATGGTAAAATTGCTGAGAAGAAGCCTCCGCCATGTCCTTTTAACTCATGAAGTGAAGCAAATTTGATAAAAAATCTTTCAAGCATAATAACCAGGGAAACTTCAATGCTATTTCTACAAAATCATACTTATAGAATGTAACTACAGTTTGATACACTAAATTGCTCGTAAAAATTAGTTTTAGTGAGGTTTATTGCCAATAACAATGATGCTTTTCACCTATGTCCTGTGATCTAATCTTACCTTTCCCAGTTCCTAACCGACCCGTATCTGCATGTTTGAGAGAGAAATATGCTGCCATCCTACCATCTATACTTTTATAGGAAAGCATTAGTTACTCATATGAAACTATTTCTCAGCTCTGGGGAAAAAAAGATCAAGCAATCTAATGCTTTTCTTAACGCACACACACAGACTCTATTTTCTGCTTAATTTTCACATTCGTTAGAGCTCATATAATTTTGCCTGCATTAGAAGATGCATTTTCAGCCCACAATTTTGGCCTTTCTGTATTCAAACTTGTATTATTCTCTCTACGGTGGGGTTAAAGTTTATCTCAAATAAATCTGTCTGTCTGCCTCAGCTCTAGCTGGCTTCCAGCACCCATCCCCCACACTGCAAAAGCTGCAGATTGGATAATTGCTGCCATTCGGCTATAGCCACATGCTATGTGTTTGCAGAACTAGAATCTGTTTTCCTAGAAAATGAGAACAATCTTTGATGCCTAAAGTGCTGTAAGCATACCTGGTATTTATTCAGAAGTGTATGTTCCTACAAGTATTCTGGTAGTCAAAACATGTCTGGTTTTATCCAGTTACTTCTTCTTTAAAAAATGTATAATGAAGATGTGTTATCCTGACCAACATCAAGGTGAGTATGTCTGTTACATTACTAGGTGAAGTTAGATGAAGAAAATCAGTGCTGTAATGATCTCATCTAGCCCTAAATTCCCTTCAAAGCAATTAATTTTAAAGCTGTTGATTTATTTGATATTTAATACACAGTGATTCCTACTCTGTGAAACTAGGGATTATTCATAGAAAGTTTATTCGTGGAGCATCTTTTAAAACAGGTCAGATTTTGTCCTAATCATTCATGTAGACATATTTATAAAAATTATCCAAAATACATTTTATGGTAACTTCCTCTGTCTTTAGCTGTGCTGAATAGCACTGTAATCTGTAAGTGCAAGGGAAGCAGGGGTGCCTTTTTGGGAAGAAGATGCTACTCTGCAAAAGGGTGAAATTATCTAACCTTATGTCACTTAGAGCACTCTTTTAAAAAAATCCATTAAATGGTCCTTGCTGAAGCACATCATGTGGTCATTGAATTAGAAATGCAGGGATGGAATAGATTTCCAAAGGTTACATCGTCCAGTCCCCTGGCGCTGAGGAAGGATCAAATACACCAGAACTTCCTGCAGAGATTTTTATCTGGTACTTTTTAAAAGAATTTCTGCCAAAAGACTTTCCGAGAGTGTCCTTTTCAAGCTTTTTTCCCTCTCAATTTTTTTCTTAATATATGACCTATATAGTCTTTACTGCAGGTTAAACTGGGTTCTTTTTGTCTTTCTTTCTTGAGAACGATTGGTAACAATCAATCATTTTCTTTCCCATTAACAATCTTCCATATCCAGGAAGATTTATCAAGTCTTTACCTGCCTAGACTAAAAGAAACCCTTTTTCTGCAGTCTTCCCTCATGGAGAATGCGTTCTAAGCCCTCTTCTCCTTCTTGCTGTTTTCTGCTGTATTCTTTCCAGAGTGACTACGTGTGTTTTGGAGTATGGCACTGAAGACTGCTCATACTGCTTCAGCTGCATTCTCCCTGGAAACAAGTAGAAGAAAATGATCCTCACTCATATCTTACTTGCAAAATTCTTGACAACATGAGATTTTCACTTTCCTTCCTTTGCAGTAATACTGCACTGTTGACTCGCAGGTCATTTCTAATACACTTAAACTCACAGGTGCTTTTTCCTCATTTGTCATTTTAAGTGTTAATTTCTCCTTACTAGTTATTCTGCTCTGAACTGTCTTTATTTTTTTTTAAATTGTGGATTATGTCCTTATTATGACAGTTTTGAATTCTGACGTTGTTCTCCAGACTTCTGTAACCCTAACACATCCTGGTTTCATCTACGAATTTTATCCATTTACTTTGTAATGCATATTTTAAATGAAAATATTGAACAGAGTTGGGCCTGGAATCTCTGAGGGAACCAGACTGAAAGAAAATTTCCATTTGGTACTGATACCTATTCTCCGAGAAGAGCTTTTCAAGCAGTCACACACTGTCTTCATGGTTTTTTTCATGTGGACGACATTTCTCTCATTTTCCTGTGAGAATTTAATATGGAAAAATATTAAAAGTCTTACTGTACTCAAGATACAGCAAATTTATTCTTCTTCTTAACCAGTATTCCAGTTATCCTGTCCAAGAAGATTAGCTTGGCTTGACATAGTTTGTTCTTGAAAAATCCATATTGGCTGTTTTTATTATTCTTCAGGTGTTGTAAGTTCACCATTTACACATCTATTCCATTTTTCTGTAGTTTGTAGTTAGGTGATATGTTCTGTTTTATTTGGATTCCCCATTATCCCTCTTTTAAAGATACGTAGTTTCTTGTTTTCTGACACATCTAATATGACTTCTCATACGTAATCACTGATGCTTCAAATACAGTGCTATATATTTCTTTATGCACTTGGAGGTAAATTTAATCAGGTTGTGGACACTTTAATATATAAAACTCATGTAGAAATATTAGATATTGTGTCTCAACTACTAATATTTAGATGTTGTCCTTCAAATAGTTTAGAAGGTTTAAAAGGCAAAAGAATCACCATCATAAAACCATGCTTCAAACTATGCTAGTGGTGTTTGAAATAACAAAAACCTGTTCCACACAGGTAGGCAAGACACTTTTAGAGCTAGTTTATTGCAGTTCTTTGGAAGTATTTAACTTTTTGTTCCTTGAAATGTTTTCTTAGTGCATTGTCTTGTAAGGTAAGGAGCTAAAGCAATAGTTCAATAATGCAGTATTTCAGAAAGAATCTCGAGTGGCGAGAAGAAGATGGTGTAATGCCCCAGGTGAACAGATTATTTCTTTAGAGTTATTTCAAATATATTCATGTCATACATGCACCTGATGCATTTAGCATGTGTAAACTTTGCTGAGAGTTTTTACATTCAGATCAGGCAAACTTCCAGCCAAATACACTCATGAATACAGGAGTAATTACTGAGCTCTAAGGACACGTTGCAATGACATTATCATTTGTCAGCAGGATACCAGTGACTGCTGTCATGGAAAATTTACATTAGCGTCATTGTTAAATAGTCTGTTTACTAGTTTCTTAATGACCTGCAGCAAACAATGATTTGAACTACTTTATGAAGTTCAGCGTGGCAGGCTGCAGTTATGTTGAATGTATTTTCATAGGTTGATGATATTAAGATAGAATCAACAGCAGCTGTCATGTCGTATGCAACCAAATCATCTGTGAGTAGGTCTAGGTGGCAGTTATTTCTGTGACACTGGTGTAGGTTAGAGACACCAAGTTAGTTCTAAAATATATGCTTGAAATGCAAGTAGCTGGATACCTGTACTAGCATGAAGTGCAGGGAGGGCTTTGAAAATCCATCTTATGGGTTAGGAAAAGCAAGACTTACTAAGTCAAAGCTGCCAAAAGTTGTTCACTGTAGCATCCAGCCCAGATCAGAAGTTTCTAGGATAGCAGCGCAGACAAATCCAGACATATGTGGTTTTCTTTGTAATTACATCTTAAGAGATACTCAAGAAACACTGAAAAGTGCTAAGAAGTTTAAAAACCAATTATTTCCTTAGATTTCACTGGCAATTATCTGCTACTTGACAGTTGAGAATTTGGAACTTTCTTTTTAACTTTCACAAATTATGATTTGATCTGTAATCAGATGTTTCTGGAAAGATTTATTTAAAACCTATTAATTGAAAAAAATTACACGACTTCTGATAATGCATGACAGATACTACATGTATTAAATATTTGTGAGAATTCTTTACCTGAGATGTCTAACAGGTTTCATAGAGGAAAAATTAGACTTAAGACTGTTATTACGTACACCTGATAAAAAGGAAATGTTCTTGGAAAGGTCAGCGTGAAGCATATTAATGTGTTTTTCTTTATCAAAGATAATAAAAAATATTGGTTTACTCTCAATTAACTTGAGAGTTAATTGGTTACTCTCAATTACTTGGTTACTCTCAATTAACTTGAGAGTAAACAAAATTCATAAATAGAGACGTCTTAAAATGTTACTTTTGTAGAAAATGGGGGATGGGGTTGTGGTCACTCCATAACAGGTCCTCCGTGCTGCTCCTTCCTCCTCGCACTTTTCCCCTGCTCCAGCGTGGGCTCTCCATGGCAGTAGCTTTCTTCCGAAAATATCCACCTGCTCTGCCGTGGGGTCCTCCATGGCTGCAGTGTGGGTATCTCCTCCACTGCGGTCTCTTCCACAGGCTGTGGGAGAATCTCTGCTTGGGCGCCTGGAGCACCTTCTCCCCTCCTCCTTCACTGACCTTGGTGTTCACAGGGCTGTTTCTCTCACTTCTTTTCCTCTCCTTTCACACCGCCATGAGGCATTTTACCCTTTCTTAAATACTTTTTCCCAGAGGTGCCACCATCTTGTCTGAGGGGTCTGCTGTGCCCTGCGGTGGGGCCATTGGAGCTGGCTGGAACCGGCTGGAACCGGCTGGAACCAGCCTCTCCTCACAGCAGCCCCTGCAGCCCCCCAGCGCCTGGCACCGACAGCCGGTATGTACAGTGAGACCAAGAGACGGTCAGTGACAGAAACCACAGCGGCAGGGACGATCTCGGAAACAGGAGTCGGTAATTCCTCCATGTGTGTCTGCGTATGCTTGTGTGTTTGTCTGTGACAGCCTACTAGTTTTCAGCTAATCACTTAATGATATGCAGAGAATGTTAAAAAGAAAACCCGTAAGAAAACTTGTGAAGTGACGTGCGCTTTTGTACAAGTTTGAATGTTAACAGGAACACATTTAATAGTTTTATGAAACAATATAGGAATAATGTTATTAATGTAAGAATCTGTCTTTTATGTTACTTACTAGAAAAGCTTTTGGGGAATTTTGCTGACTGTTCTTCACTCCTTTTTTAACTTTTAAATTAAGGGTTTGTGTGTATATGTATGTATGTTGTACCAACTCTCCAGCCAGTAAAATGTCTGAATTCCTCTTCATATCTTCATCGTTACATTCAGTAGGCTTTCTACCCTTTTTAAATTCTTTTGTACATTTTATATCTGATAAAATGTACAGAACAAATGGTTTTTGAAGGAAACTGATCCTAAAGGAAAATGTCTTTGCATTTATTATGAACAATTACTGCTATTCCATGTGCACAAGATGAAATGTCTCCTTCATTTCCATCCATTACAGACTGCCTCACAGTACTGAGGGCTACCAGGAGCACTGAGCAGTGAGGATTTCCACGTTCAACGCTTTTTGACATTTTTGTGATTTAGGCTACAATATAGTCCCAGAAGGTGAAACAGCAGCCCTAGAGAAAGGATGCTTGATTGGTCATATAAATAAATGTAGTGTATATTCAGGAGCATTTAATGCAGGAGAATATTTAAAATTCAGTGTGTCCTAATGTTATTAGCCAATGCATGCTTGTAGTATATTCATTTCCATAAAGGTTCTTGTAGGTAAAGATGGGTTGCAGTTTGCCACTAAATATTTACTCACTTGAGTAATGACTACACGCTGAGTCAGAATTATGTGGAAAGTGTTCAAAGTAATTGTGTAATGACAGTTTGTGATAAATAATGTATGTCTAAAAAGGAACAAATTTAAAATCACAAATGCAGTTCCAGTTCCTTGATTTTCACAGTTCTAAGTCCTTGATTTTACTATTTTAGCTGCATATATCATAGGGCTTTTCTTCTTGTGTAGCATAACACTTAGAAGCAAGTAAAAAAGCTGCTCCAACAGAGTAACTACTGACTGTCCAACTGAGAAAAATATATTTCTCAAGCCTCATTATTGCTTACTTCAAAATTATATTAAAAACTGTACTTGTCCCTTCTTAATTTTCCTCATAATGGTCCGTGCCTTTTGAACATATTTATAGCTACCCATATGGAAAAATGGATCTTTCACTGTTATCCAAAACCAGTAACATGATTAAAGTTGAACTAAAAAAAAAAAGAAAAAAAGAACAAAATCTTTTTCGGCCCTAAAGGAGCCAGGAAACCTCTGAACTTAAATTATAAGCAGGTTTATCTTTAAGAATGAGAGCTGACATAAGAAATATGTGTGTTTCTTTTTTCGGCATGAACAAGCAGGTTTCTACAGAAAGTTGCTTGAAAACTCACAGTGTCTAGTAAGAACACACTCACAAATTAATAGGTTCTCACACAAAAAAATTTGGAAGCTTTTTACTAAAGATGATATTTACTCTGCTAATGGGAACTTATGCAAAGGCTCAGAAACCCTGTTTTTATAGGACAGGGTGAGTCCTGGCTAAACTAAAGAATGAGATTTTCCAGGATGAAATCTGAGTAAGGGAACAGTGTCGCTTACTGGAAGAAATATGGGATTTGCTATACAGCAGAGGAGGAAATAATCAGAACACCTGAAAATTTATAATACCTAGTTAGTTTATCCAGATTAAAAAAAATCATATTCTGACAAAATACATAATATTTTAATAAAGAACACTTTATTAAATACAGTTAAGATTTAGGAAACAGGGAAACATTAAGTATATTTAGGTTTTTTTAGTAAAATATTTGGTATCTGTAGTTCAAGACCTACCATTGGCACTAGCTGAAGATGTCATTGATATGGGAATTGAGAGCTGGGGATCTTGACATCAGGGAACAAATATGTCCTTAATTTTAAAGAGCTTAAAACAAGATCAGATTGATCACTAGATATTGTATAATAAGGGACAATTCATTTTAGCAGGCAGACTGATGCATTATTTTAATCCTTTCTCTTCCTAATCTTTTATTTCATCCATATTGTCTGGCCTACCACTTTGAGGTAGTAATTCTAATTATGCAATTTATTTTCAAGCTTCAGTTCTTAATATGACTTGTCACCCCATAGCTGGATACCTGCATACCTGGCTTGAGTGTCCAGTTTAAAATATGTGATTTCAAAGTTGAAGAGAATCTAGCTCTTCCAGAAATCCTGCACCAAGCAACTTTCTCCCTAATTATTCCCCCCTCTAACAGACAGCCAACACATTCCTTTGGAAAGTTGATTTAATGGCTTATTGATAAAAGTGCCATTACGTTTGAAAAAAAAACAAACAACAACTTGCAAAATAAAAACAATCTAGTATGTTTTCTCTGCTGAGGTAAACAAACATGGAAATACCTGTTGATTAACTTCTTTCTAATAGTCCACTGGAAATAGCACACTGTTGTGATAGTTTACAACATCTGGATGTACATACCTGCCGTTGTTTCTTGCTTTGCCAGCTTGCTTCTGCTTGGAAATCAGCAAAAAACAGAACCACCTATTCTATTCATGATAAATTAGAAACTCCTAGGTTTGTTGTATGCCAAATGGAGAAAAATAAGAGAAAGCGAATACTGGTTTTGGTGTTTTCGCTGGACTTGATACATCTTGCTCTGGAAGAGATCAAACCCGCATCAGGAAAGCTAACGTCACAGTCTGAGAGCACGTGATCCATGCAAGTGAAAATACTGACATATATTGTGGCTACAATGAGGGAACAAATATATTGAGCTAATTCTGAACCTAAAGACACGGTCAAATTGCAAAATAAAAAGTCTTGCCATGTGCCAAACTTACCAGACAAACAATAGAAAATGGTCTGGAAGGGTATCAATCTTTAGCTGTTTTGCATGAAACCAAAATTCCCATATTTCTCCATTGGTACCTCTAGAAATGTTCAGTAATGACAGAGAGGGAGGAAATGTTAATATATAGCCATCTTCATATATACAAAACGACTGAAAAATATAGCAGTTGAAAAACAGACTGCTATTCAGATAAAATGTCAAATAAATCGGTGGTGACTTTTTCTCTTAAATAGTGTCAGTTTTCATAGTTATTCTTTGGCTCTTAAACTTATTACAGAGTAGGTTGAACTTTTTAGCAAAAAATGCTTCTCAAGAGTTTAGACCTATTTCCTCAGGCAGAAGAAAGAAATCTTGTAGAAATTCAGTGGTCTGAATTCCAAGATATTTGAAGTTGCTCTTGTTACTCATGTTAAGGAGTTCTGAAATTCCTTCAGGTACTGTACACATGAAGGAAACAAAGGTTACTGCTTTGGATGGCCCACCGAAAAAGTTTATAACAGAAAACAAAACCCAGCCAAATAGAGAAGTGGGAGCTGGCTAAGAAGGATGACAGATAATAGTAAAAACAGTGATAGCTGAAATAAGATTTAGACATGCTTGAATGCTTCCCATATGGTCAGGGCCTACTGCAGTTGCTTTAGGATTTCCTTCTTGACACAAGATGAATCCCAAAGTGTCAGCACATCAAAGCAACCTATCAATTAGTGTTAGGAGGAGTTTAAGAAATTATATGTAAACTTGAAAAGTTTGACTATTTGTGTATTATGTTCTCAAACGTAGGACCAAGTTCAACCGTACAATTTAAACATACCTTACACATAGTGCATGTCCCAAATACTTACACAATAAGGTCTTGATCCTGTAAAGTTATTCACATATATAACTCCACATACAAATAATTCTGCTATCTCTGAAGACCTACTCAAAGTTAATATAATGAAGAATGATTCATCGTGTTTCAAGAATGAGATACTAAGATGGCATGTGAAGTACAAAGCTGAAGTATGGGGAAGGACCATTGTGGTGCTCCGTAACTTACAGCAGCAAATGGTTTAAATCCTACATCTCTGCGTCCAAAGAGCAATCTGTGAAAATCAATGGAAACAGTTGCTTGACTGATTGACTGACTGGTATTATATACTTTGACCTTTACTCAAGTCTCAGTGAACATTTACACACATTCATCATGTGGTTCATGCTTTTTGAGCACAGCTGTAGAACTAGGCTTTAAAAGAGGACTACATTTGTAGTTACTGTGTATTATTTAAAGGCCTCTTCTCATGGAGCCCAGCAACATCTCTCATCTCTTAACTTCTGCCTTGTGGACTGGGCTCTCATTTGTAGTGATGGAATACCAGCCTCCTGCTCAAAAGCTGTTGTTTTCAGGAAGTTAATGAGTTTGAAATGAAAAGAAATTCTCCGCTGAACATTTGCTGCCATGTCACCAGTTTTTCAGAAGCTTCAGCATTCAGATTCTTTGGCAGTAGGGAAGATCCTCAAAAAGTAAACAGACTTTTTAAGAGACATATTTGCAAAATCACTGTCTTTTTTTCTTCTTGTACTGCTATGTAAAATATCTAGGGGTAATTTGAGGTGTGAGGTGTTTCAGCTATAAATGTTCTACCTATAAAAGTATTTTTAAAATTACTATTGAGCTTATCAGATGTGTAGACAAAAGATGCCATATAGCGGAGATACAGATACAAATTTTAACATTCAAAGATTACATAAGATTTATGATTTGCACATAGGTATTCCCAGGAAAATATGGATACGTTACAATAATTTATAAATGTAGGCTTGTCACGTGTGGTAGATTTAGTGTTGATGGTATCGTTCCTCTGAAATGGTGTTACGCTTGATAACACAACAAAATTGAAATTGGAGCAGAAGGAGGCCAATATTTGGGTCTCCAAATGAAACAAAAGTGTCATGTAATCTGGCACGTCCTTTTCATTGCTCTTTTATTTTTTTTCATGTGCTACTGGAGTTTTCTTCTAGATTAAGAGCAAACTAATCTACTCATATAAATGGTTTCAAAGTCAAAGGATTTTAGGCAGCAACCGTGGTATTTAGTAGGGTTACTAAAATTTCAGAAATGTTTGTCGGTTAGGGGTTTTTTTTAGTCATTAACATGTATTTTGTTGTTGGGTCAGAAGAAGACTGTGAGGCACAGAGCTACTGTTATTTCGAAAATCTCTAAGGAAATGAGGCGTATGAAATTAAGTAATGGAAAGTCACCTTTACCGTGGGAAAAAAGACAAGCTGGTTTCTAGAGTGGTACTGGAAAAATGACTGCTGAATGGTACTTCTTAAAAAGTTAATTGTTGCCCATATGTTAGTCTGTCTTTAGGCCTGAAAATAATGCTGTCTGATTGTTTATTTATATGTGATAAGACTTAGAGGTGTTGTTGATTCAAGAACATAGTGAAGACAAGCAGTAATTCTGGGTAGAAGTTTAGGTTAGTAGCATTTTTTTTAAACAACACATATCAGTTACAGAAGTTTTTCTGTATAGTTCCTGTTGCCTTAACACCAGAGAAGCTTTTTTTCCCCTCTTGTGAACACTGCCCAGGAATGATGAAGCAACTATATGAAGTTAATGTCAAATGCTACTATAAATTAGCTGTTAGGATACAAAGTTAGTGTATTGATTTTTTCCATCTAGTACATATTCTTTTTATAAACAAACTTGATCATGTGCCTATTGATATATTGCAGATGTAAATTTTATTAGAAAATATAGGAAGAAAGTAATAAAAGCTATGAACAGGCAATCACTATCAGCAAATTCCATTAGTAAACAGATAAAATTTCAAGCAAGCTTATTGTTTTTTTTAAAGAGGTTTTAATTATTCCATGAGGCCAAAATTGACTGATGTAAGATGGTCCCCAGTCATTTGAAAAAAGAAAGAAAAACATTTTCACTGACTGGTAGAGAATGGAAAGTTTTCCATACATATTGATTTTATATGCATCCTGATTCACAAGCAAAACACCCAGCACAAGACATGATAAGCTATAAGTAACCCAGGCAGATCTTGGTGGCAAGTGTCAGTCTTCTTCTGGAGCTGGATCATGCATTCACCCTCAACAACACTGTTTTAAAATGTCACACTGCGATGATGCCTTCAAATGCTGATAGAATGCCAGGACTTCTTAGACTTTTTAGGAAAATGAATTTATTGAGCACTACTGTAGGAAAATGAGATAACTGGGTACTGAAAGCACACAAAACCAGTGAGAGAAGCAGGACAGGAGGTAGATGCTGATGTAAGTTCCTAGTACAGACTGGGTGGGTGAGAGTTATAAATCAGAGACAGTGTCACTGTCTCACCTGCGCTACCACTGCAGCTAGCAGTAGTTAATGAGGTAATTTCATGTATTCTGGAAATGCAAAACAGGATAGAAGCATTACTGTTGAATTTTCCTTAAGGCTCAGGCACCTGCTCCTGCTCTATGTTTTCTGCATGGTGCTACCAACAGCTCACATTATAGAAGCACCATTGTTTTGATGAATTACTTATTGTCCTAATAAGGGTGCATACAACCTGTATTTTGTGAGAGTACTAGAAAATGAGCAGTTTTTTAAAACCAACACATTTCTATTTTAAAAGCTTTTGTAAATCAATTTAGCTATGTCACAGAGTTTCACTGTGACATATGAAATATGGGAAATATGAAAACAACTCTTTTACAGTGAGCTAAGCTTGCAAAGGGCAACATGCTGTTATTTTACAGGCCAGTACTTTCCATTTTGCATTTCTGAGATTTGCACTTTGGTTTGAATGACAAATGTTTTTGCACATGATTTTTAGGTGCAGAAGAGTTCACCTTACATACAGATATAGGGGTCCTGAGGGCACAAATAGTCCTTGATGGCCCTGACCAGCCTCACCTGGGACCTCCCCCCACCTCCTGACTGAGGGCTCCATTTCAACATAGAATCATAGAATTGTTTAGGTTGGAAAAGACCTTTAAGATCATTGAGTCCAACCGTTAACCTAACACTGCCAAGTCCACCACTAAACCATGTCCCTAAGCACCACATCTACATGTCTTTTAAATACCTCCAGGGATGGCGACTCCACCACTTCCCTAGGCAGCCTCTTCCAATGCTGGACAACCCTTTCAGTGAAGAAATTTTTCCTAATATCCAATCTAAACCTCCCCTGGCGCAACTTGAGGCCATTTCCTCTTGTCCTGTCACTTGTTCCTTGGGAGGAGAGACCAACACCCACCTCTCTACAACCTCCTTTCAGGTAGTTGTAGAGAGCAATAAGGTCTCCCCTCAGCCTCCTTTTCTCCAGGCTAAACAACCCCAGTTCTCTCAGCTGCTCCTCATCAGACTTGTGCTCTAGACCCTTCACCAGCTTTGTTGCCCTTCTCTGGACACACTCCAGCACCTCAATGTCTTTCTTATAGTGAGGGGCCCAAAACTGAACACAGGATTCGAGGTGCAGCCTCACCAGTGCCCAGTACAGGAGGACGATCACTTCCCTACTCCTGCTGGCCACACTATTTCTGATACAAGCCAGGATGCTATTGGCCTTGTTAAGCCTAGTCCTGGGCTACCAGTCCCTGTCTGAGTCCTGTTGTAGGGGTGTCTGCCTGTACTCTTGTTCCTGGATTATTGCTTGGATTTCCTGTCTGGACCTTGGTGCTGACTTGCTGCATTGCCATTGCCTGATAATCACTGGGCTGTTGACAGGACCCTGTGCTGCCACCACTCTGCCCTACTTGCCTGCCTCTGGGACAGTGGCACTGCATCCTGTAGGTGTAGGCACTACCCGGCAGGGACAGTGGCCCCTGGCTCATCTCAGCCAGGGCGTATGCCTGCTCTCGCTGCACCCTTGCAACAAGCTGTGTTCACACCATCCCATTAAATAAATGTATGGTGTTGCCTGAGTACCACCGAATCTTAGTGTTTGGAGCAGCTCTGTTTCTGTACTGAAAGGCTATGCAGAGCTTTTTGGTGACTGGGAGGATGTAGCTCCAATCTGCCTGCTTCAAATAGACACTGCTATTGCTCAAACCCTTTCCACTAGGCATTAGCAATGTGTGGCTTATGACAAGCAGCCAAGAAGTTCTCACTCTCTGCAGTATTTTGAAAACCTGTCTAAGAGAGCTTCCTGCATAAGATTCTCTGCAAGCACATGGATTTTGCATGTTTTCAAATCCTACAGCTTAGAGTAGCACAGAAAATGTACTGCTAGCCAGGCATTTGTGGTTATCCTAGCCTCACTTTAATGGACACCTGGTAATCTGCAGTAGTCATGTTGCTAAATCACAGAGAGATTAGGGGGCGGAGGAGAGGACCTGAAGCTTCAGAAGCATTATTGAACTCACTGAATAGTTTCTTTTTGGAAGAAAAGAGCGGAGTACTTGAGATGCTTAAAGCCTGCATTGATGATTACAAAATCCTGCCCCGTCCTGCACAGTGTGGGCAATGGGCAGAATTCCCTTCTGCAGGCTGATGGGATTTGTTTCTGTAATTTCACAAAATAGAAGAATGCCCTAATACATGCTGGGTACTTTGGTATGGGAGACTCTGATGGCTCCTTGATGGCAGTGCTCCATTGTATAAATAACTGGTTATTTAGTAAGTCAAAGACAGGAATCCAGTTGAGTTATTTCCTAGTACGACAATTCAAATAATAATCTGGAAGATAGAATCATGCTAATCAAGAGCTGTTTTGGGCCTGTTAGCAAAAAAACCCCAGAACTATCTAAAAAACCACTGTCCTTTGTGCTCCATACTTCCATCCTGTTCTCCATTCCCTTTATGTTCATCTAGAGAAGAGAGGACCTAAGAGAGAAGGGGAACTTGCTAGGTCATTTTTATTTTCATGTCCTGAGGAAATGGCCCTTGTTACTTTCTGTAGCCCCCATGGAAGGCCAGCTATATTCCATCATATTCCCTATACAATGCACGTTTTATTACTTATGAGTGGTAGTATCAAGCCAGCCTGTGAAAGACCTCTCCAATTAGTTTTATCGCTGGTACTGCAGACAGTGTCCTTCTATTTCAGAGCAGCCTGGGACTGGACTAGGTGTTTTGCCTGGTTTTATTCTATTTTGAACCTTATATCTCATTTCTTATGCTCTAAATTCCAGAATATCTTCCTTCTTTTTATATGTCAGTCAATGACAATTCATATTATGGCTTTCCTGATGTATTAACTACCGTTTTCACCAACATGATTCTCGTTTTGTTTTCCTTCCATGCTTCTGCTTATGTCTGTGTTACTGGTTAGGAGTTTGCAGGTGTTGACAGAACCATCACATCACCGAGTGGCCGAGGTTGGAAGGGACCTCTGGTGGTTATCTGGTCCAACCTCCCTGCCCAGGCAGGGCCACCTAGAGCCCAGGACAGGGCTATGTCCAGACAGCTTTTGAGTATCTCCAAGGATGGTGACTCCACAACCTATCTGACCAGCCTGTTCCAGTTTGATGTCCTTGCCCAGTTTAGAGGCAAATTAAAACTTCACAAACATTCACATTCTTCCTGTACAATGCTAATGAAGATAAGACATGGCCAGGTACTAGTTCTCTCAGTGGGTCAGATTTGTCCCATTGGTCCTTGTGAGATAGTCTTTCAGTCCATTTTCAGGCTGTATCAGGCTGTTCTGACCAGTACATTAAACTATCATTGCAGGTACTCTAAGAAAAAGAATTGTATTTGTTCCTACTGCCCAAATACATTTCATATTCAGGCAGTGCTGCATGAATGGACAGACTACTTCGACATTTGTTATTTATATTTTCTCTTTACTACATTGATACTTTTGGCAAACACGTTTTTTGTTGGGGTTTTTTTTTACGTATTATACCTAAACAAATTAATTTGTCTTCTAGATTGGACAAGTTGCTGGAGCAGCACTCTGGGGAATGGTAAACATGCATTTTTCTTTCAAGCAGGTACTGTTACAAACACTCACTCTTAAAAACTTTTGCCTTTGTGAACTAGCCAGTCATATTGTTACATCTGCAATGAATAAGGTTACTGCTGAGTGTGCAGTATTTCCTAATTTCCAGGCTTTTAAAAGAGGACTGGATTGTTACTGCTTTGATACGTGTATCTGTCAAGATCTCCTTAACATCCTTCTCATTTCTCTTTGTGTAATTAATCAGATACCCAGAAAAGTTCTAATATGTCTGGAATTCTTAAATAAAAATGCAGGATACTAACATTTCTGAGGTAAAAAGATAGTTTAAATCTTTAAGAGAACCCTGCTTTGGAAGCACAAGAACCGCCCACTTTTTTTTTGTTTGTTTGTTTGTTTTTTTGGTGACTTCCTGATATGTTAGAAGCTACCGTGGAATTCTAAGTTACTTCGCAGTGTTTGTTGAAGTCTGAAATTACTACTGCCCTCAGGATTAAATTATTCTGTTCTTAGGAATGCTATTCACTTTGCTGTTTCCCAAGTAGCCTGTAAGAGCAGGAGGATTCCCTTCAGCTGGGGGCGAGCAACTAATCAATCTGATGGCCTACTAATAGCTGTGTCATAATTAGTACTATAAAGTTTAGCTGAAGACATGCACTATAAATTTATTTTGCAAAATACCCATTGAAGAGAAAACCAAAACATGTAATTGTACTGTTTCTCATGCTATGTGGACATAAGATTACATCATGGTGATAATAACATTGAAAACAACCCATTCTGCTGACTCCCTTTCAACCTCAGCCATTCTGTGATTCTGTGAATAAATACTTCCTAATTTTAAGCAATCAGTCTTATTTTTTTAAAGAAAATTAAGTATTTGAACAAGTCTTTTTCTCTCACACAGGTATGTAGCCTCCAGCAGAAGCAGAAGACTGACATATTTGTGTCAAGTTATGTTTATATAGCTACGGAGATGCACGTGTTTTGGTCAGTGTACCATAATGGCTTAAAAATGACATATTCTATGGGCATATCCTATCTATATATTTCTGATATGTTAGAAAGTACACAGAGAACAACACTATGGCAAAAGACTCAAAATGTCTTACAAAGCAATATCAGGAAGACTGAGAAATTCTGCTGGAAGAAAGGAAGAGTCAGCCAATCCAGTGAGAGACTTGCTGTTGATCTGATGAACGTAGTCACATCTGAATGTGTTTCCTGCATGTTCAGAGCATTGCAGTTGTAACAGTGCATTTGAAATTAACCTCCTGATTGGCCTTCTTTGCTGCAAGGGCACATTGCTGGCTCCTGGTCAACTTGGTGTCCACCAGGAACCCCAGGTCCTTTTCTGCAAAGCTGCTTTCCAGACACTTGGCTTCCACTATGTCCTGGTGGCTGGGGTTATTCCTCAGCAGGTGCAGGACTTTGCACTTCTCATTGTTGAACTTTGTGAGGTTCCTGTCAGCCCATTTCTCCAGTGTGTCCAGGTCCCTCTGGGTGGCAGCACGACCCTCTGGCCTATCAGCCACTCCTCCCATCTTTGTGTCACCAGAAAACTTGCTGAGGGTACACTCTGCCCCACCATCCAGGTTATTAATGAAGTTGTTAAGCAGGATTGGACCCATCATTGACCCCTGGGGTACATCGCTAGTTACTGGCCTCCACCTAGACTCTGTGCTACTGATCAGCACCTGCTAGGCCTGGGCATTCAGTCAGTTTTCAATCCACCTCACTGCTCATCCAGCTCACTCATCCAGCTCACGGTTCATCAGCTTTTTTTCATGAGGATGTTACAGGATAAAGTGTCAAAAGCCTTACTGAAGTCAAGGTAGACAGCATCCACAGCTCTCCTCTCATCTACCAAGTTTAAGTTCACCCTAAGTGGCTACTCTTATTAACTAGAGGCTAGCCATTACTCTTGTAGTTCACTGAGTTGGGATATGAGATTAGGATTGGAAGACCATGAGATTCATGCTGATGAAATGCATGTCTGTCTGTTGGAAAAACTGCTGAATGTGTTTTGTACAGCATAAGGTCTCCGGCTTACATTGATAACCAGCCATATGTAGTACCTTAGCAACAGAAATATACACCCCATGAGTACGTCTAACCTATCTGGAGCCCTCCCTGTATTTTAAGCTTTCATGGCATCCTGCAGTCATGAATTCCACAGTTACATTTAATTTTATTTCATTTCAGTTTCATTTCAAGTTTGACCTACACTTACTGCCCGATAATTTCCTAGTATGTTCTCTAGTTATCTTATTATGACATATAAAGAGTAATCTTTCTCTTTCCTCCTTTTCTATGTCAATAGTGATTTTACAGATCTTTTCCTGTAAAAACGTCATATTCCTTTTCACCACTGAAGTCTATGTAGTTTCCTGTCATGTGTAAAATATTCTATAATGCTGTTCATCTTCTAGTATACTTTTTTGGCAATGGTTTGACCAGACCTTTATGAAATATTCCAATATGGAAACTGTGTGGCTTCAAAAGGTGACATAATGATTTCTTGTAGGTTGTTCTCAATTCTTTCTGGAATGACCCCCAACATCCACTTACTACCTGAACTGCTGGTTGAGTATTTTCTTGACATTTTCAGAGGACTATCCACAATAGTTCTCATAGGTTTTTCTTAGTGATAATGGCTGACTTGGAGCCCTCAGCATCCATCAATAATGATATTTTTTCCTGCCTGTATTACTTCTCACTTTGCTATTGAATTTCAACTGCCCTTTTATCACTTGGTCACCGAGTTCTGCTAAACAGGAGATAACAACAAAAAAATTATTTATTGTAGCTGGAAAAAAATAACCGACAAACGTTGACTTTTCAAATAATTCCTGCCTTGCAGTGACACTTTTGTGCTTAAGTCGTTGTCAGTAGCTGTTACTAGGTCAGCAGCTGTCACAGGACAGAGCAAGTTTTGGAAAAGAAGTGTTTTGAGGTGTCCTTGTCAGGAATAATTACACTGGTACAAAAATATCCACAGACCTCCACAAGATACCTGACTTGGAAAAGAAGAGACTAAGAGTTTTTCACAGCAGTTTTCACAGGCAGATCCTTAAATTCCCATGTAATGTTGTCTCTTTGCACAAATCTATGGGCCCTGACTTGTCAGTGCTGTAAGGGGCCATTACAAAGTCTGATTGTTTGCTTTAAACAGCAAGAAAACAGGACTTGTATTTGAATCTGACCACTGCATTTGTCTGCAGACGGATTAACTAACTGAAGCAATGAGGAAGGAATAAAGGAGAAGGTTTAATTCATGCTCTTGTTCTGTCAGGTTTTCTTCCCTTCATTATTAACTCCCCCCCAAAAAAACTTTCCTTTCACAAAGGATTAACCTTGATAGGTTCTGTACTGAAAGCTGTTTCCATTTAAATTTTTCTGGCCATTTTAAACATTCAGGATGAGGTACAACTGCATGAGCTCCCCAGTTTAAAAAAGTAGGTCTGTAGCAAGAGGTTACAAAGAGCTGACATTTTCAGAGTGTCCAGTGAGGAATATTAAAATATCTAAATTACTTGTTTAAAACTTAAAAAAAAAAATCATGTCAAATAGAATGTTCCAGAACTGGCTGGACGGCCGGGCCCAAAGAGTGGTGGTGAATGGAGTTTACTCCGGTTGGCGGCCGGTCACAAGCGGTGTTCCCCAGGGCTCGGTGTTGGGGCCAGTTCTGTTTAACATCTTTATCAATGATCTGGACAAAGGGATCGAGTGTACTCTCAGTAAGTTTGCAGATGACACCAAGTTGTGTGGGAGTGTTGATCTGCTGGAGGGTAGGCAGGCTCTGCAGAGGGACCTGGACAGGCTGGATCGATGGGCTGGGGTGAATTGCATGAGGTTTAACAAGGCCAAGTGCAAGGTCCTGCACTTGGGCCACAGCAACCCCATGCAACGCTACAGGCTTGGGGAAGAGTGGCTGGAAAGCTGCCTGGCAGAGAAGGACCTGGGGGTGTTTGTTGACAGCCGCCTGAATATGAGCCAGCAGTGTGCCCAGGCGGCCAAGAAGGCCAATGGCATCCTGGCTTGTATCAAAAATAGCGTGGCCAGCAGGACTAGGGAAGTGATCGTGCCCCTGTACTCGGCACTGGTGAGGCCGCACCTCGAATACTGTGTTCAGTTTTGGGCCCCCCACTACAAGAGGGATGTTGAGGTGCTGGAGCGTGTCCAGAGAAGGGCAACGAAGCTGGTGAAGGGTCTGGAGCAGAAGTCTTACGAGGAGCGGCTGAGGGAGCTGGGGTTGTTTAGTCTGGAGAAAAGGAGGCTGAGGGGAGACCTTCTTGCTCTCTTCAACTACCTGAAAGGAGGTTGTAGAGAGGTGGGGGTCGGTCTCTTCTCCCAGGTAACAAGTGATAGGACAAGAGGAAATGGCCTCAAGTTGCGCCAGGGGAGGTTTAGACTGGATATTAGGAAATTTTTCTTCACCGAGAGGGTTATCAAGCATTGGAACAGGCTGCCCAGGGAAGTGGTTGAGTCGCCATCCCTGGAGGTATTTAAAGGACGTTTGGATGAGGTACTTAGAGACATGGTGTAGTGGTGGTTTTTGGCAGTGTTAGGTTTATGGTTGGACTCGATGATCTTAAAGGTCTTTTCCAACCTACATGATTCTGTGATTCTGTGATTCTGTGATAATAAAATAGACAACTTTTTTTGAGTAATAGCTGAACTAGCAGGACAAGAAGGTATTTTCTTTTTTGCACAATAACTTAATGGCTAGAAGAAACTCCTAAGAAGCCTAGAAGAGTGGACTTTGGGAATAGAAAATACTATTGAATAAAATAATTGGTGCTTTTCCTGGAGATCTCTCTAGCTCTGTGTACTGGTTTTGTCTGGGATAGAGTTAATTTTCTTCATTGTAGCTTGTATGGGTCTATGTTTTGGATTTGTGATGAAAACAGTGTTGATAACACAGGGATCGTTTCGTTATTGCTGAGCAGTGCTTACACAGCGTCAAGGCCTCTTCTGCTCCTCACCCCACCCCACCAGCGAGTAGGCTGGGGGTGCACAAGAAGTTGGGAGGGGACACAGCTGGGACAGCTGACCCCAACTGACCAAAGGGATGTCCCGTACCATATGGCATCATGCTCAGCCTATAAAGCTGGGGAAGAAGAAGGAAGGGGGGAACGTTCAGAGTGATGGCGTTTGTCTTCCCAAGTAACTGTTACGCGTGATGGAGCCCTGCTTTCCTGGAGATGGCTGAACACCTGCCTGCCCATGGGAAGGAGTGAATGAATTCCTGATTTTGCTTTGCTTGTGCACAGCTTTTGCTTTACCTATTAAACTGTCTTTATCTCAACCCACGAGTTTTCTCACTTTTACCCTTCCAGTTCTTTTCCCTATCCCACTGTGGGGGAGTGAGCGAGTAGCTGTGCAGGGCTTTGCTGCCTACCAGGTTTAAACCATGACAGACCTTTTCTCTGGGTGAGTCAGGAACCAGGATATTTATACTATATGATCAAGGCGACCCTCCAGTTGTTTTAAAGACAATTTCTCCTATTTGCGCAGTACTTAGTCTCTTCTGTCAATGCAAATAGTTGAGTAGCAAGCTTATCTATTCTTTGAGGGAAAATACAAGATTAATTTTACAGCGCTCCGAACAGGTTGCTTGCATGATAAGAGGCACATCTTTGCTTATATTTCATCTTCCTGCCTGGAACAAAGGTCTCTTGCTATTTACTTGGTCAGGACCTTATGTATGAAGTAAGAAAGATGCTTCATCCACTTTTGTCTATATTTAGCATGCTGTCTACAGGATGGCTTAAAATGGTTTTTGGGTTTTTTTTAAATATTTTTTGAAGAATGTGTCTTCTGATCAGATCAGCAAAGTGCCCACACTTCATTTTGCTTGTAGCATTTCTGTAACTAGTGTGCTGCTTTCCCTGATTAGACTAATCTTGTCTTTGCATACTGAAAAGCTTGGAAAAAGGTTAAGGAAATATACACCATTCTGTTGGGTTAGGGGGACTTTTCATATACTGCTTTTAATTTTGTCTCCCCTTTTCATCTCTCACTGATGCTGTGTAGCACACTGTTGAGATGTATTTTATGAAGAATTACAAGATTACATTATAAATTGCATCTCTGAAAATTCTGACATATCTGTAAATAGCCAATTGCACTGTTTCCTTTTCTCTAAAGATGTTTACTGTACTTATCAGTGAAGTGCTGAAGTAGAAGTTTTGAACAGATTCTTCTGTAGTTACAGCAATTAAAGATTTTTTTCCCTCTCAATTCCTAAATTTCCTTTTGTAACCATTTTATTCTTTTTAAACTTGTATAACTTTTTGTCAGCCATCAATGCAGCAGTCATCTTCCCAATGGTTCAGTTATGCCTTTGTATAATATCCAGAACTCCTTAACTTCTGTAATCTTAGGTTGCTATTACTTTGGGAGTAGAAGAGGGAAACTTGGTGCATGAGTAATACAGGTAATACTTAATAATTTTTCCAGTTTTAGCCAGCACATTAGGCCAGACTTTGCAACTCCTATGCAAACCATGCAGTAGTCTCTGGATTACTGTATTCAATGAAAATGTACATCTTGGAGATGAAACATAGTTTGCCTTCACAAAAAATGCAGATGGCATGCAGGCATAGGCTATTTATGGAATAAAGTACTACTCAGCTCGAGCAAGGATGGAAGAAAGTGATCTAAGAATATGGCTTATACTTGTGCAGAAGCATCATGTTGTGTGAAATAGAGGTTTTCATAACACTCCTGCAGCTGACCTTTCAATAAAATATTTGTTGAATTAGGCCAGACATTTACTGAAACAAAGACTTGCATGAATAGCTCTGTTTGCCGCAGAGATGCTAATTAATCCCTTTCCTGGGGAAATGCGTAAAAAATAATTAAGAGATTGGAAGGTTTTTATTCGGATTTTTTTTCCTGACCTAAACTTGTGGAGATTCCTTAGAAACTTCCAAGAAACTAACACTTGGCCTATGTCTTGTGAAGAAAGATTGTCCCCTTTAGGAAAGTCTATACATCTGAATAATATGATATGGCCTTTTGAGGGGTCATGGTATATATTTCAAATTATTTCTGCCTACTGCTCGCTGTCTGCAAAGCTTTGGCATCATCAAGACCTCCAAGGGAAGGAAATAAATAATTTCGCAAGATGAACCAATTTTCTCTTAGCACAGAAGGCAGTGCATGTGCAGGTGATTACTGGTCCCTGGTCTTACATTCAGCCATTTTGCTCCAGTGTCACCTGATGTCTGTTCATGTCTGCAGTGCCATTAGATGTTGCAGCACTCAAGAAGAGGTTGCACCATACATATTTGTATTGTGCAGTGCAAGTCTCTCCCTATGAACAGATCTATACACGTAGCTCTCAGACCTACTACACATGCTGCTTTAGCTTTTTTCTGGTTTATTCTGAGTCATCCTGCAGCTATTAACAGAACAAAATCTAGCTGATGACCTTTTCGTCAAGATTAAGGAGCACAACTAGCATATTTAGCATAGCTGATGAGATTATTTTCTTCAGTTTAGATTTATCTTCCACAGCTTTTGCTTGTATTGGGAACAATTTTTGACCTTAGACTATTTTCATTCAGCCATAGCAAGAAGAAAAAAGCAAGTGGAAGCTGCTGACTGTATTTTCTTCTGAGCTTGTATTTAACATTTTGGTAGATGTTCTGGAATATACGGTTGAAGGTCTTGTCTGGCTCAATTCTTTTAATTCCAGCAACAGAGAGAGTGTGGAAAATATGTGTCACTTGAATGTTACCAACTATATTATTGTAATTTTTTTTTTTTTCTAGCTGAAAATTTGTGTATCCATTTTTACACAGTAAAAATCAGAATAAAGTATTGACACTCTTCTGGAAATCCATTATAAGAGTGTTTCTGATCAAGCCAAGTGTTGAAGTGTCCCAAAATAGAAAGTGTTGGGATACCATCATGCTTGTCTCTATAAAAATCTATACCCTGTCAAATTTAAGGGATTAAGAGCAAACACACTCTGCAATATATTTTATGAAAATCAATTAGTAGGAAAAAAAGACTACAGCACCGGTACTGTGATTTTCTTCATGTGCCTGAACTCACTCTACCATGTCAGCTCTTTTGAATGTCACTGGAATTTGAATGTAGAGATCAAGAGCTGAACAGAAACTCCAACAAGCCTATACTAATTTCTGAAAGGTTTATGATGTAGTGCTGGGGATTAAGGACATCTTTTTTCTGTGTGTCTGATCTGTCCTTTCATCAGGGTTCATTGATATGAAACTCAATGAAGTCCTTGAATCAATATGAAGTGTGACAGCTGAAAGAAAGCCCTCGGCTTTAACTCAAGCTCCCTGCTATCAGGGTGCCATCCTGATCAGTGCCATCTGAAAATTAGATATGGGTTCCTCTGTCTCCACCACACCAGCCAGAATCTTGTTCCAGAACCTCACTACTCCCATATCAAAATCCTTCCTCTAATTTTCAACCCGAATTTATTTCTGTCAGGTTTATATTTTTTCTTGTGTTAGTCTATCTTGCACTTTATATAGTTCTTCTACCTCCCCACTGATTCTCTTTTCTTCTGACACCATCCTACCTCATCTTCCTACACCATCCCTTCATTATGTAAAAAAATCAGTCATAATTCCTTTCCACATCCCTGTCTTCATTTTCGTAAAATGAGCAAGTCATGCTCTTTCAGTACGGTCTATAAAGTCAACCTTTCTCATTTCCCTGTTCATGCTATGAAACTTTCTCTGCTGCTTTTGCAATTTTAACTCCTCTTTTTTGAGTGGGGATAGCTAGAAGTTTATGGAGTTTCCAGATGAAATCTCATGAGTACATTATACAATGGCATTAATATTTCCTGAGCTTCTGCAAATACTTTTTCTGATACACTCTACTGCTGTACAAATTTTTTTTATTTAATGTTATATCTCTTGGGTGAGAGAGATTGTAACATCTGTCTTTTACCTCCATTTGTGTTATGTCCAGTTCAGTAGGTGCTAGGAACTTAGGCCCTATTGTAAAGTTTAATAAGTTTTATTAGTAGTATTGATGAAATGCATCTCACATTATTTGAGTATGTTGGAGATATGTTTTATTAATCCTTGGTTACCTTATTTCTCCCTGTATTTTCAGTTCATTTGCTTCTCATTCATACTGAGTTTGCATGTGTTCATTTTAGCAGTTGTACTTCTGTGCTGTGGCTACCCTTTAGGAAATGCAAAACAGTTTACAAATCTTACTGTTGCATATTCAGATCTTGGTGCAATACAATTGTAAGGTTCAGTCTGCACATAATAAAGTGTACGGATTTTTTACTGGAACTAAATAAACAGTAGTCAGCATTACAGTAAATTCTAAATAATAAAAGTAATGTTTATAATGAACTCTAATGAAGCTGCTATTTAGATGACAACATATTTATTAGACCCAATGTAATTTAATTTACTCAATGACTCAAAATGAAAAATGCGTGTGTGTATATATATTGTTACAGACTATATAGACTGCAGCATTACACAAACAGGAAAACAGCAAGAGAGAGGGAAGCAGGTCAAAATCTTACTAGACTTTCTGATACAATACAATAGACTTTTACTGTATATAAAATGTGGTCTTAGAACTTTAAATTCAAGATGTTGCAAGACTGAGACATATAACTACATACGTTTCATTTTATACAGCCATAGCAGTATCATTTAACGTTTGTAGGATGTATACTGTATTTCTTAGTTTACTTAATGTGTGTTATGTACAAAGATTACATTTACCTAACTTGAAAAGAAATAAGTCTGAAAATCTAATGTTAAATTTAACATTTGAATCACCATTGTTTCTACAGCTCTGCAACCCTAATCCTAGCAGACCAGGGACCTCATTTTAAGGGAACTGGATGCAAGAAAGATCAAGACTGGATGGTCCATCCGATTTTAATGCTGTTCTTGCCATTGCAAGGCTGTAGAACTGAGCATTGCAGGCTCCACAGTGTTCCTCAAAGAAGATCACTGCACCTGCTTTTGTGATGCCTTCTGTTAATGAAACCCTTATGCAGTAACCCTGAACTCTGGGGGAAGTAATTTAAAATTATCAACTTTTTAAAAAAATGGCTAGTGAGGCTTTTATGTAGACCAGTACAAATATTGGTCAGTTAAATTTTCCACATATTTTTCTTCTTGGAACAAATGTGACTCTGTTTATTGACATTGTTAAAACAATTAAGAATGAAAAAAGAAATCTTATGGCCACAGATAAATGGTTACTGTAGTAACAATTTTGAATAAAACTGCTGATTCATTTATTATTCATGTGTTGCTTTTTCATCTTAGAAGTAGATTAAAAGCAGTCTCGGGGGAAGTACCTTTTTGTTTGGTTTTGTATAATGCATAGCACAGAAGGATCTCTAAAGAACTACGTAAATAGCCTAGAATGTTGCCTGGACTAGGGATAAGTTGGCAGAAAATAATATTTTCTATTCATCTTTTGCCCTTTGTCAACCAGTGTAGTGTTGCCTTTAAAAACATATGTCTTTGAAGAATATGTCATATGTCTTTAAGAAATTTTTGGAGGGGAAAGAGGAAGAAAAATTAACAATTTAATTACTGAATAACTGAAAAAGAAGACCCACATTCAACACAGAGGTATATAAATCAGTACATTGGCAAAAATGTGATAGTTGCATTCGTTGCTGCAATGATCTGGGGTCATCATCCTGATGTTTTATTCAGGTGCCCACTTATGAAATTTAGAGCTGTAATTAAATAAAATTCCACTGCATGTCAGACTGACCTTGAAAGAGAAATATACACAAATAAATAATTCCACAGATCAGCTGAACAAGAACTATCAAATCACAAACCAAATCAAAATCTTATTCTGGAATACATCGCTTGAATGCATCCTGTTATTTAGAGAACTAGTGGCCTTGGCTGCTATATATCCAGAGTAGAGTCTGACTGGAAAAATCTGGCAGCATATTTGGTCAGATTTTTTTTGAATTGTCAGAATGTAAAGAGATTTCTGCAGATCATTCCAATTCAGGGAAATTCTGCTTGAGTCTGCCTGGGTTCATGCC
The DNA here is from genome assembly GCF_035582795.1 of Mycteria americana. Taxonomy (NCBI): domain Eukaryota; kingdom Metazoa; phylum Chordata; class Aves; order Ciconiiformes; family Ciconiidae; genus Mycteria; species Mycteria americana. The sequence continues at coordinate 205,733,155 of NC_134365.1, forward strand.
AGGCTCCACTGTACTGTGTGGTAGCTCCTGAACTTGATAGCAGAACCCACCTCAGAGTAAGTGAACACGGGGGGCACACTGCTCTGGATCTGTGGTATTATTGCATTTCATCTTACACAGGTATTCTTGAATTTGTACCTAGCAAGAACAAAATCAAACCAAAAAATATCTCAGTATGCACTGAAGTGGGATTCTTTCCCTGTTCTGATCTTTGCAAAATCTCTGGTAAAACAATGTGTATTCATATAGGGAGAGTGAAGGCAAAGTTTTCTAGCACTCTGAAAAAGATATGAATTGAGTTGGCTGTCAGGTCAATTGGATTTGGGATGAAATAACAAAGTGATCAACCCATCATATGTGAAGGAAGCTTCAATTTCTTCTCAAACACAATACTGTCATGACACATATGGCCTTGCATGAGCTCAGTGGCTTTACTTATTCTAGGTCTAACTATAATATTGCGTATATAGTTAGATGTTAAATACGCGTTCATTTTTTACATGCCCTGTTAGAAGAGGAACAAAAAGATTATGTGGCAGGAGATGTTATTCCATTTGCTGGCACTACAGCAAATTTCTCTGCAAGCTGTTTCTTCTTCATCATTGTGCCTCAGTTCATTTATAGAAAATAGGTGTAACATTTTCTGATGTTTCTAAATTACTCTAAGTCTTTCATTTATGATGATAGCAAATTCATAAGCATCTCAACAAGTTGTTTTACAAGTAAAATGTTTTTAAGACTTCTGAATGCTAGCGTTCAGCATATAATTTTAGCCTGTGAACTACCTCAAATGGCTTCAAAAGCTGACCACCATAATATACATTCCTGAAGTCAATCACAGACTACTGGTATCTCTGAGTATGCATTAAATCAGGCAATGTTTCAGAGAACGACAATTACATGACCTGCTGCCAAGAAAGCCTCTAACATATGTGCTGACACACTGCTAACTGATGTAATATTTTGTAATAAGGATTTTGACTGAAAATATTAAAAACGGGGAAAATATTTCTGAGAGAAGGAGAAATACTTATCTTTTCAAGTCAAGTGAGTGATACAAGAAAACTAATGCTAATAGCAGAAGAGAACCTTTTTTTCACAGTGCCCATTAACTGAATCTAACAGAATTCAGCTCAGCCAGCCAAAAAAAGAACTGGACAGAAACAAAGGTTAGATAAGATAGCTGGCCAAAATGTTTGGATGTAGCAAACACAAGCCTTTGTACCAGGCAGGCTTTGTAAAAAGCCCTGTACAGTGTGAACACACTGGAAAGATGAAAAGCGATGAGGAAGTTGAATGTGTAATGTCTATGAATACAGCTTTCAAAACTCTGAAGATTGCAAAAGCGAGGAAGAGTACACTTGGCTAATGCAATTCATGCAATGTGTTAAGGGAAAATTTAACTAGCAAAGAAGGTTAAAACTGATTGATAACATTTGCATTGTATTTGAGCACTTCCATATGTAAGAATTAATGGCCAGAGAGGTACTAAACTATGCAGCCAGAGATATAGTTTTGAAAACACAACTGTCTTCAGTTCTTCATTACATTGACACTGGAACTTTGGTGCTATTGAAACGACAGAAAATTATCTGGCTGGAAAAATCCACAAGAATTTTTCTGTAATAGTTGTCAACAGGTTTTCTATATTATTAAATGTCTTTATTATAATATATTCTGACCTCGATACAGCTTGCACATATGTGAAGCTTCATCCAAGCAAGCACTACGTAAAGAACTGTTTTTATCTTCAATGCGATGTTATTTGGCTTTTTGAATAAAAAATTGAGTGGAAGGAATAATCATTTAATGGGTATATCACCAGAGAATGAAAGAAATATCAAAACCCCAAGTCTACAATACTGGCATTTGAAGTAACAATTATTATGCACAGTAGCTGGTCAACTGAGCAGTCAACTCAGTAAATAATCACAGGACAGGCTGGCTGTCAGTGAAAGAATCGTGTACTGGCTGCTTCCTTCAGTGGGATTAATACAGAGCCAAGTGTAGGTTATCAATCACCATAAAATACGTAATTCAGAAGATTTTCAAATGGATAGCAATGAGATGAAAGCGTAACACTTTAAACAACTAAGTTGGAAACTAAAATTATTTCATATATTAAGGATAATGTTAAAGATATGTTAAGGATAATGTTAAAGTCAAGGATCAATGTTTCTTAACAGTGGTCAATCATCTTAGTTTCATTTCATGACCGCTTCAATATCAGTCAGGAATCCACCACACAGGATCTCAGGTTCTGTCATGTGATCATCAAAGACTAGGATAATGAAACTGAAGGAAGACAGAGCATACAAAAAAGCAGATGGGCTAAGGCACAGCAATAGCTGAAAAGGAATGGAGCAACAAAAATCTACTCTTTTAGTGAAAAATGTAAATACATTACAGGAAAACCCATCATCATTGTCTGTAATTAGACATATATTTAGCTAGGTTACCAGACACTTCCCATTATCTTTTGTCATTTGTGTTGAAACTTTAATCATTTGGGCTGGAATTTTCTACATCATGACAGTAGCTTTAGGCCATATAGATTTGTATCTTCTTTAACTCTCAGATAACACCACTAGTAGTTTCTTTAAATAAAAACAAGTGGGAGAATTTTTTTTATTATGTTTAAAGAATCATAGCTACTGTTTTTAAGAATTGCTGGGGTTTTGGAGCCAAGACTTGAAATCTGTTACATTACATGGAGTCTTCTTTGGTTTATCGTAATTCTTGGTAGTTTACCAGCATAAGAAAGATTTAAGCCTAAAAAAAGTTGAAGTTCTCTCAGAAGTTCCTTTGAAGATGGATGGGAACAGAGGTTTCTCTAACTATTGCAAGAGCTCCCTAAACACTAGTTTATGCTCGGTAAGAATTTCTTCCTTCTACTGTGAACTGTATACCTGCAGGGATTTCTGCAGAAGTTAAAAACCCTTGGAGCCATGGAGAGTGAAGCATGAAAGAGAACATGACCCTGTTTCATATGGTATTCACGATTGTGCCACGAAATGTAAAACAAAACATACCAACTCTCTGAGTTCTTTGGTAAAGGTGTTTTATCATCAGGAGGGGATAGATGTTCCATTTTTCAGGATTTTCCTAGGCAGTTACATTCTGGGGAACATCAGGCTCTCAGACAAACACCAGCATTTGACAGATCAGCTAGAAGAAGGTGACTCCCTGTGGGTTTATTAAGTTGTTCTTGGAGGTGCTTCTCTCATCCTACTGACTGTAGAGATGGAGGCACTCTGCTCAGTATTCTGGGTCCAGCTCAGGGAAGGACGGAAATCCCTGAGATCTCAAAATGAGCATTCACAATGAGCAAGTAGTTGGAAATTTTAGCCTAAATCTTTCTGGAGCTTTGCTCTCCAGTTGTCAATTGAAGTTAGCCCTGCAGTCTAAGCACCCAGATGTGAAGTCTGTGAATCTGAGCATGTGCAACCACAACTCCTTCTCATTTAGTGTGTCCAAAAATGCATGTCTGAAGAAGTGAGGGGAAGGGAACAGACAGGAGGAAGTCTTCAGAGGCTTGTCTGGATAAAGTTTTATTTCTATGTCTGAAACTGTTTTTGATAAGAAACAGACGATATATTGGAGGTTTCAGATTTAAATGAGCTGATGTACAAGTATTTCCATGTACTTTTCATGATGTATGACACCTTAAAAGATTTTAAGGTTGTGTATTGATCATAACAGAGAAGAGGAAACTGAAAGTGAAATAGCAATATTTCCTTTCTGAAGAGGGACAGTAGGTGAAACTTGGAAAGGATTCTGAATAGCAGAGAGATTAATCTCACAGAAGAGTCATCCAAGTTGCCTTTACATTGAATTAAAGCAGGACCTCCACCTGTACCTGGGTTAGGAGGAAGCAGAATAAAGGAAGAATTCCAGCACTGATGCGGTGTCCACGGTGAGGATGCCATGTGAGTACGTGGTCAGAAGCCTGGCTGAACAGTACCCTAAGAAGTACATTTTGCATAAGATGTCCTTGAATATTTGGAATTACATGTTTCAGTTTTGCTTGTAACCTCTTTATTTCCAAAACTCATAATCATTCCTCTCCAAATCTTTGTCTAAAACCTTCATAAATACACCAGGACTTTGTTGTGCTGATGTCGTGGTTTAACCCCAGCTGGCAGCTAAGCACCACACAGCCTCTTGCTCACTCTTCCCCCACCCCAGTGGGATGGGGGAGAGAATTGGAAGGGCAAAAGTAGGAAAACTCATGGGTTGAGATAAGAACAGTTTAATAACTGAAATAAAATAAAATAACATACTAGTACTACTACAATAATAATAGTAGTGAAAAGGAAAACAACAAACAAGAGAGAGAGGAACAAAACCCAGGAAAAACAAATGATGTAACTGCTCACCACCTGCTAACTCACCCCCAGCCAGTTCCCAAGCAGCAATTCTTGCCCCCCGGCCAACTGCCCCCAGTCTATATGCTGAGCATGACGCCATATGGTATGGAACAGCCCTTTGGCCAGCTGGGGTCAGCTGTCCTGGCTGTGCCCCCTCCCAACTCCTTGTGCACCTGGCAGAGCATGAGAAGCTGAGAAGTCCTTGACCAGTGTAAGCACTGCTTAGCAACAACTAAAACATCAGTGTGTTATCAATGTTATTCCCATACTAAATCCAAAACACAGCACTATACCAGCACTATATAGGAAGAAAATTAACTCTATCCCAGCCAAAACCAGGACAGCTGAATAGCCTAATACCATAGGACAAGATTGATGAGGATGAAACCAGAGAACTGAAGATAAAGTGCTGCAAGGAAACAGCAGATGAATATATAGAAAGAAATATCGTCATTCTGGAGATAACACTGCTTCAAAGATGTGCTTGTAGAGCTCAGAGTCTGGGAAGTAGATGTTGACTGAAATATACTAAGCCATAGTCTGCAGAGCTGGGTATGGAGGCTTGTGTCACTAGCAGATGGAGTTCAGGAAGGAAAAGACTACACATTGTGTGATCTCTTTTGAAGCTGCTTAGAGACATCTTGGTCTGAATTCCATGGGTGCAGTACACTTGTTCTTCTATTAAACTAAGTGAATTGTTCAAGTAGCTGAAAAAGAGGATCCCCGAGATGTGCTTTCAAAAGCAAAGCATTCACAATGTGTGAAAACACAGTCATTTTAGCATAGGCTTTCAGCAGTTTTGTTCTCCAGCTATAAATGAAGTTGACCCTACAATCTAAGCTCACAGGTATTCTGTGAAGCTAAATTTGTTAATGCCTTTGAAATACTTACATGGTGAAAGGAACAGGAAGAAAATAATTGTTTGTAATACAAATTCTGAAAAGTACTTGGTTAAACAGGCATATGAACTCACATTGGGTTGGAATATCAAAGCAGCTATTGAGAAGATATTAATGAAGAAGGAACTGTGAGAAAAATGAAAACATCTATGTCAGGACTGTAGCACAAGTAAGGAAAAGAAAGTGAATTAAGAATATATATGTTGTATATATAGTTATAGTTACATTCTGCATTCTGTAGAATATAAAGTACATATAAATACACACATGCTTTTTTTAAAAAATACATTATTTGTGAAGTCAAATGCTTATGTGGTAGCAAATGCCAGAATTGCAGATATTCATGAAAATTGAAAGACAGAGAATCTGCTCCCCAAAATACAGTGTGGAAAAATAGAAAAGATTTAAATTCAGCCTGAATATAAATCATATACAGACATTTCCTGTAAGATTTCTCACAATATTAAGCAACAGATGTTGAGAGAAACACATCCTTATTGATATTCTGGCAATGGCTGCAGTCTAGAAGTTGGAAGTTGGATGGTGCTCAAGGGCATTCCTGTAGCTTCCTTACCAGCTGAAGATAATTTTGCAAGCCTGCCCAGTCTAGTGGTTAAGGGGCTGTAGCCCCTTCAGTACAGAGTTAGCTGCACTGATTGAATATGCTTCTAACCCTTCTTATTTCTCCTGTCATTGTCTGTGGGGTTTTGTTGTTGTTGTTGTTGTTTTTCTCATGTGAATATTCTGTATTTTTCTATATTTTAGTATTGGATCTGTTTCACAAAAAGAGGCAGAAACCAGACAAGTTGATGACATGAATTTATGAAAAGGAGGGCTGGCTCAAGAAACCTGATTAACTTCTTGGAGTAAATGACAGTAAGAGATGACAAGAATCGGGGAAGAGATAGAATATATCTGGACATCAAGAAGTCCTTTCATACTGTGCTCTGTGAAAGGATCATATAGGGGGTTACTAAATACATTACCAATGGTGAAATTTTTCATAAATATTTAACTTAGCTACCAAAGTTATGGCAGTAAGTGAATACAGACTGAGAAAGAGGAGACGTAGATTGTACAGTTCTGATGGAGAATGGGTTTTTTTTAATTGTAAATTGTTAATTTAATTTTTTTCTTAAGCTTTCAGTTACTCATTATTTGCCACAGACCTTTGTTATTTGGCAGGAGAAACCCCCCTTGGACTTCAGAAGCAGCTTTTGTTTGTCTCGTGACTTTCTGTTCTGGTTTAGATAGTGAAATTTTAGTAGTCTATCCAAATTAATGGAGATTGTGAAAATAAACTCATACCATATATATATCACTGCCATATAGCAAAGAATAGCTGAAGTGAAAGACAACAGGATATAGGGAAAGGGTGTGAGCTTTCCCCAAGAGCACAAGGATTGACCAAATGGTGCATTTCTCTCTCCTCCAGAAGGGATTAACAAAATCCTTCCTAGGAAAGGATGGAACCAGCAGGTACATTACTGCTTAGCTGTAATTTTCCCAGGCTCAGAACTTTACACAAACAGCCAACAATCTCTCTAAAAGTGAACACAGAAATTGAGGTTGGATATAAAGAGCTATAGTGGAAAGCAGGACTTCTCTTACCACTCCTTCAACTGGTAACATTACATGTTTGGGTCATATGCCTGGTATTTCCTCATTCTCCAGTGTTACCTAAGTTCACAACTTAATGCTCCTTTAATGAAAGTCATGTGAGCATTTGTGATACATACAAGCATATTTCAAAATGAAAGCAGAGGAAGGATGTTGTACACAGTGCTGGTCACCGTACTGCAGGAAATAATGAAGAATCAGAAGTGACACAGATGTCAGGTAGAATAATAGAGAGTTTATGGGCTATACTGCTATCAGAAGCTATTAAAAGCTAGTATTAATTTCAAAAGAAGCCATTAAGAAAGGATATGTTGTAGACATGTATAATTCTGAGAGGGTTAGAGAAAGTAGATACATAAAGTGCTTTGAAAGGTGAAAACTTGAGGAAGAAGAAAGTGTGAATTATGGTAAAAGAGGACCAGATGTTTCATTACAAGTAATTATTATGTAAAAGAGGTAAAAACTGAATCCATTTGATTTGTTCTTGATTTACAATACTTCACTTAGAAATCTGGATCCAGCTGAGAGAGCTGTATTTGGTTTACCTGGCAAGGTTTTGGTGATGGAGGGCTGCAGGAGTAGTCTATGTGAGAAGACACCAGGAGCTGCCCCCATGTCAGACACAGCCAGTTCCACCTGGCTCCAACAGACCCACCGCTGGCCAAAACTGAGCCCATCAGCAGTGCTGGTGGTGCCTCTGTTATAACATATTTAAGAAAGGGCAAAAAATGCCGTGCAGCAGCTGTCAGAAAGAGAAGTGAGAAAAATAGGAAAGAAACAGCCCTGCAGATGTGAAGTAAGTGAAGAAGGGGGAGGAGGTGCTCCAGGGTGCTGGAGCAGAAATTCCCCTGCAGCCCATGGAGAAGACCATGGTGAAGCAGTTTGTCGCTCTGCAGCCCATGGAGGACCATGTCAGAGCAGATATCAACACTGAAGCCCGGGAGGATTCCACACTGGAGCAGGTGGAGATGCCTGAAGGAAGCTGCAGCCTGTGGAGAGCCCATGCTGGAGCAGGATCCTGGCAGTAGCAGTGGCCCATGGAAAGGAGCCCATGTAGGAGCAGGTTTTCTGTCAGGAACCACAGCCCATGGAGAGCCTACGCTGGAGCAGTCTATTCCTGAAGGACTGTACTGTGTGGAAAGGACCCATGCTGGAGCAGTTCATGAAGGACTGTCCCATGGGAGGGAGCCTATGCTGGATCAGGGGAACAGTGTGAGGAGGAACAAGTGGCAGAGATGAAGTGTTATTGTGGTTTAACCCTGGCCGGCAACTAAGCCCCACACAGCCACTTGCTCACTCCCTCCTGGTGGGATGGAGGAGAGAGTTGGAAAGGTAAAAGTGGCAAAACTTGTGGGTTGAGATAAAGACAGTTTAATAAGAAAAGCAAAAGCCACCCATGTAACTGTCCTGGTTTCAGCTGGGATAGAGTTAATTTTCTTCCTAGTAGCTGGTATAGTGCTGTGTTTTGGATTTAGGATGAGAATAATGTTGATAGCACACTGATGTTTTAGTTGTTGCTAAGCATTGCTTACACTGGTCAAGGACTTTTCAGCTTCTCATGCTCTGCCAGCAAGAAGCTGGAAGGGGGCACAGCCAGGACAGCTGACCCAAACTGGCCAAAGGGCTATTCCATACCATATGACGTCATGCTTAGCATATAAACTGGGAGCAGCTGGCTGGGGGGCAGGAACCACTGCTTGGGGACAGGATGGGCATCGGTCGGTGGGTGGTGAGCAATTGCATTGTGCATCACTTCTTTTGTATATTCTTTTATCATTATTATTATTATTATTATTATTATTTTCTCTTCTTTTTCTGTCCTGTTAAACTGTCTTTATCTCAACACACAAATTTTAGGGGTTTTTTCGCAATTCTCTCCCCCATCCCCCATAAGGGGGGAGTGAGCGAACGGCTGTGTGGTGTTTAACTGCCTGCTGGGTTAAACCAGAAGAGCAACAAAGCAAAATCAGGAATCCATTCACTCCTTCCCATGGGCAGGCAGGTGTTCAGCCATCCCCAGGAAAGCAGGGCTCCATCACGCGTAACGGTTACTTGGGAAGACAAACACCATCACTCCGAATGTCCCCCCCTTCCTCCTTCTTCCCCCAGCATTGTATGCTGAGCATGACACCATATGGTACGGGACATCCCTTTGGTCAGTTGGGGTCAGCTGTCCCAGCCGTGTCCCCTCCCAACTTCTTGTGCACCCCCAGCCTACTCGCTGGTGGGGTGGGGAGAGAAGCAGAAGAGGCCTTGACGCTGTGTGAGCACTGCTCAGCAGAAACTAAAACATCCCTGTGTTATCAACACTGTTTTCATCACAAATCCAAACCACAGCCCCATAGTAGCTACTATGAAGAAAATTAACTCTATCCCAGCCAAAACTAACACAGTTATGAACTGACCACAAACCACATTCCCCATCCCCCTGCACTGCCGGGGTGGGGAGGAAGTAGAAGTGTCAGATATGAAGGAGTGAAGTTGAGCCTGGGAAGGAGAGGGGGTGGGGGGAATGTGTTTTTAGTTTTGTGTTTTTGTTTCTCACTATCATACTCTATTTTTATTTGGCAATAAATTAAATTAATCTTCCCTACGTTGAGTCTGTTTTGCCTGTGATGGTAATTGGTGAGTGATCTCCCTGTCCTTATCTCAGCCCATGAGCTTTTTTTATCTTATTTTCTCCCCCTGTCCTGTTGAGGAGGGGGAGGAAGAGAATGGCTTGGTGGCCACCTGGCAGCCAGCCAAGGTTAATCCACAAAGGCTCTGAGCCTTTCCTCTGGAAGAAGAAGGGAATGATTTTGCCTAATACAACTTTGGAAAAACATGGTATGCATTACAGAAAGAAAATATTTTCACTTGAAATGTCAAAAATGCTGAAACATCTGCTGTGTAATTATATCTATTTAGATCAGAAATGTGGGTCTATAGTGTATCTGGAAAACATTAGAAAGTAAATGTATACAGATATTCTGTCTCTTGAAAGCAGGCAAGTTCCAAATGAATGCATATAGTACTATTAAGTAAATAATTGAAAATAACCATGGCTTAAGGAAGAGAGAGGTTAGGAGAAGACATATTAGCTTTCCACATTATTCCACAATAGATGGAATTTCTTTTTCTGTTGTTTGCCAGAGAATGGTCAGTAGCTCTGTTCATTTGCCTGAGAATGAAAAATCCTTGGTGAAAATTTAGAACCAAGAGTGAGAAATGTTTGCAATAAATGGAGTTATTTGGCTGTCACATTTATGAAAGGATACCAGGGTATGTGGATGCATCATCACAAAGACTGCTTTAGCATTTTATTCAGACATACTGGATTTTCAAAGTTTGGAGAAACAGGAATAGAGCAAAGCACTGTCAAAAGTTTCCTGTAACCTCTAGAGGGATGGACTGGTGTTATTAGCATATTAGGGAAAACATTTCATAATCAAGAAGTAGTCTCTCTGGTGTGGTGAATGAACTGTTACAAAAGAAGGCTGGAAAAAAATCTCTCTAAGATCACCACCACCAATAATAATGCCTTGTTAGTAATGATGAAGAAAGATAGAACTTTAAAAGGTGAATACATTCATGCTTCTTTTCTGAGAGAAGCTTTTAGATGGAACACTTTACATCTTTCTGATACTGGGAACAGTACTTACAGGTGTATAGGTGCACACCCAGTCCGTGTTTGCTAAATTGCAGGCACAATGTTAAAAATCACTCCAAGAGGGAGAGAAGATGTATTTTAACGCATTGTGAGAGATACATTTAGTCCTAAAATTTGATATGAATTTACTAGCTTTTGAGTGTTGATCATAGAAAATGACGTTTGAGAGTGCAGAGCAGTCAGTCAGGAATAAAGATCAGAGATGTCTGAGGGGAAAAATTCTCCATTGATGGCAAATTCTGTCACCATTAGCGCTCTCTCACTTTTTTAAATACTCTCTGCAGGAGGAAAAACTAGTCTTTGAAAATATGCCCTACCATGCTTTGAATAATTTTCAATTATTCCTTCATCTGCAGTGTCCTGATACTTGATTCCGTGTTGAAAGAGAGCTGAATTCTATCGCATCTGCTGGTGACATTCTGCTCTATGCGTCTGCTTATTTAGCCTGGAGCACTGAGATCAGTACCTTCACCTATGTGATGTTGTACATGGCAGACAACCACTTTTGTGATGAACTAAGTAAACAAGAAATTATTGGGAAGACTACTGCAGGAGTTGCCTAGGACTGTTTTGATCACTTTGTAGTTGTTTAATTTCTTTGAGCTAAAATTTTCCATTACTGGACTTATTTGACAATTCCTTCTAGAAAGTTTAGCAACATGATATTATAACATGATATTTTATCTGGAGTCTGAGAAGAAGTGTATACCTTTCAGTGACCTCTCTATTATAAAATATACCGTGTTGGTACAGTGAGGTTTCATTTGGCTGGGCTTGGCTTACCCTTAAGATTTGAACACTGCAATTTCTGCATGTGACACTGCATGTGACTTCCAGGTCAACCTGGAAGACTACTGTATGAGGAGTTAGTGATCCACATAATGATGTTGTGGGGGACCGTGTCAAAGGCTTTACAGAAGTCCAGATAGATGATACCCATTGCTTTTCCCTTGTCCACAGATGTAGTCACTCCATTATAGAAGGCCACTAGGTTGGTCAGGTGGGACTTGCCCTTGGTGAAGCCATGCTGGCTGTCTCGAATCATCTCCCTCTGTCATCTGTGTGCATAGCTTCGAGGATCTGTTCCATGATCTTCCCAGGCACAGAGGTGAGGCTGACAGGTCGGTAGTTCCCAGGGTCATCCTTTCTACCCTTTTTAAAAATGTGTGCAATGTTTCCCTTCTTCCAGTCACCAGGGACTTCACCTGACTGCCATGACTTTTCAAATATCATGGAGAGTGGCTTGGCAACTACCCTTGGCCAATTCCCTCAGGACTCTGTAATACATCTTGTCAGGTCCCATAGGTTTATGTATGTTCAGGTTCCTCAGGTGGTCTTGAACCTGATCTTCTCTTACAGTGGGAGGGACTTTGCTCCCCTAGTCCCTGCCTTGTGGTGTCCGTTCACTCGAGAGGTGTGGGAAGAGAGGTTGCCAGTCTAAGGCAAAAAAGGCAAAAAGGCAAAAAGGCAAAACTAAGGCAAAAAAGTCGTTGAGTACCTCAGCCTTCTCCTCATCCATTGTTACCAGTTTGCCAGTTGTGTTCATTGGGGGGGTACACTTTCTTTGACCTTCCTTTTCTGGTTGATATACCTGTAGAAGCCCTTCTTGTTATTCTTTGCATCCCTTGCCAAGTTCAGCTCCCGCTGCACCTTGGCCTTCCTCACTCTATGCCTACACAACCGGGCAGCATCCCTATACTCTTCCCAGGTTACCTGTCCCTGCTTCCACTGCCTGTGCAGTTGCCTCTTGCCCTTTAGTTTGACCAGCAGGTCTCAACTCATCCATGCTGGTCTCTTGCCTTCCTTGCCTGATTTCTTACACCTGGGGACTGGGAGCTCTTGCACTCTATAGAAAACGCCCTTAAAGATTTGCCAGCTCTGTTCTGCTCCCTTGTCCCTGAGGGCAGTTTCCCAGGGGGCCCTGTTGACTAATTGCTTTCTTAAAATTCAGGGTCCTGACTTTACTCTTTGCCTGTCCCGTATCCCTCAGGACTGCGAACTCCACCAGTGCATGATCACTGCAGCCCAGGCTGCCTCCAGTCTTGACATCACTGATGAGCTCACTTGCATTGGTGACCATCAGGTCCAGTATCTTATCCCCTCAGGTAGGGGTGTGTATTACCTAGCTCAAGAAGTTATCCTCAGTGCACTCCCGGAGTCTCCTGGATTGCCTACAGCTCACTGTGCTACTTTTCCAGCAGATGTCGGGGTGGTTGTAGTCCCCCAGCAGGACAATGCCTCCTGTAGCTGGAGTAAGAAGGCTTCATCAATAAGCTCCCCTTGATCGGGCGGCCTGTCGTAAACGCCAACCACAAGGTTGCCTTTGTTGCTTTGGTCTTTGATTCTTACCCATAAGCTTTCAACCTGCTCATGGCTGTTCTTCAGAGACAGCTCTTCACACTCTATCCATTTCTTGATGTAGAGGGCAACGCCTCCGCCCCTCCTTCCTTGCCTGTCCCTTCTGAACAGCCTGTAGCCATTGATAGGCTGCGCTCCAGCCATGGAATTCGTCCCGCCAAGTTTCAGTAATGGCAACTAGGTTGTAGCTTTCTAGCAACACGGTGGCTTCCAGCTCCTCCTGTTTGTTGCCCATGCTGCGTGCATTGTTGTAGAGGCACTTCAGCTGGGCTGTTGGCCCTGTCACCTCCTTAGAGGAACACCCCTTAATTCCTTTGAGGTATTTCACTGGTGTTTCCCTCTTGGCTCCTATTACCTCAGGAGCCCCTGTCTCATCTTTGTAAGACTTCAAGTGTGCTCCAGTGTAGCCAGCATGTCTCAGAGCAACAGGCTGAGGGCCCTTGCTAGCACCCCATCCCTCTAACCTTGGTGTGTCATCCCACAGCTTGTCACGGGCAAGCCTGATGTTATCCCCCTCTCCCCCTTCCTCTCCTTCTCTTGTGGTATTCCACAGGTCTATGCATTAGCTCTTCCTATACTTATACCTATACCTATACCTATACCTATATACGCCATATTTTTTTTACCATGTCCTACCTAGAGATCAAATATATGAAATATACATCAACTTTATGATCAGTAGAGTAACAGAATAGGAGAAAAAGAAAGGCACCATTCGACCTATTGACTGAGAAAGAAGATGTCACCTTTTCCAAAAGAGCCCTTTCTGTTCTGTTTGGGTATGCTGAATTTAAAGTGCTAAAGGCCTCTGAATGCAAGCTGGGAAAATAGAAAAGTGTAGCCCCATGCCAGAAGGAGATAAGGGAGACTGTAAAATGTTAGACAAGAAAGAAAGAAATTTTAGCTAGGAGTAGGTCACTCTTCTTTCATAGAGAAGTGGCTATTATTAATTTTCTGCAGCTTACACTTCCTTCCTTCCCTCTCTGCAGAGTATTTATCTCTCCAGGTTATTGTTGTATAATAGTAAATTCTTAAGGTTTGCTTTTCTATTAGGTTACACAGTGCCAGATAGCTTTATGGCATGTCCGAATAATTCAACATCTCACTAAAAAAAAAAAAGGTCATAGCAGCTATTTATATATGTGGCCCTCAAGGCTAACATAGGAAAACCTGAGCCTTTATTATTTTTTTCATTCATTTCTAAAATGTGGGTTTGCTGCGGTGTGAGTGGTGGAAGGTGTAACTTTTTAAACAGTGGCACTCTCAGCAGTTATGCAGACTTCTGTAAATACAGCTTGTCTCAGAGGACTGCAATATTTGAACAGTATTCTCCATTTGTACAGTGCAAGAGACTTTTCTATTAATTTGCTGTGCTTAGGAGCGTTCAGTACCTGCTCACACCTTCCATAAGAAACCAAGAAGCAAGCCTTGCATCAACCATCTATCACACTGTGGATGATCCCTGGAGATGGAGTTATCTCTGAAATGAAGACAGTATATCCCTTTGGCTTCTCCTCCCCGTTCCTCCCCCCGCCCAAGTCTATGAAGGAGAGGAAGGAGTTAAGAATTATAAGAAGCTGAGCAAGACTGAGTGAATTGAAATCAACTGTCTGAATACTACTACAGGATGGAAACCAACAAGCATTTTTAGTGCTTCAGTACTTTAGGGATTCAAAGTCCTGTTGAATGCATTCCTGAGCAGATCCCCTTGCTACTTTAGGTAGAGAGTGGGTCTGAACAACTTATATGTGAAAATCACCTGCAAAATACTGTATGGGTTGTTACACTTTTCAGTGAGTACAGAAGTATATGATACTAGCATTCTCCACATCTTAGAGAGGGCATGAGTTTAATTTATGGGCAATACCTCTGATGTAAACTCTGAGTGCCCAATGTATCCCTGGCGCTCTGAGTCAGCAGCAAGAAGTGGAACATTCATGTAGATAGACAAGTTTCGTTTGGCTCCAAACCTAAGGAAGCACTGTATTCCACCATGTGCTGTTGCAGTTGTTCCTGGTCTTTTTATAGCAGAATATGTGTGCTAAAAGCTGTAATAATGTTCTACAGGAGAAAAAAACAATAAAGAGGAAAAGAATGAAGGTAAAAAAAGTAGGGCTGTGATGTGATAAGGACAGGGAAGGGATACAGTAAATATAATAAGTCTCAATGCTAAGTGAATAGCTGGGTCCAATTTTTAATTGCAGTGGTGATGCTGCCTACATACTGTGGGAAATGAGGTAAGGCAGTAGAAATGGAAATCATTGTAACTGAGGTTGGCACTGAAGTCAACAAGATAAATAAGGTTGTCTTGGGGATGGATAATTCTGAAAAAAATGGCACTTTAATTCATGGATCTGGTGGTAAGGATTTGGGAGATCAGTACAACTAGAAAGATAAAGGTAGAGGTAGAGTTTGGAGGGGGCAGGAGAAAAATATTGTACTGGCAGTAAGTGAATATCTATTAGGATTGCTGAAAAGGTGACTTGGACTGATTTGAACAACTGGAAGCTTTGTAGAAAAAAATGAGAAAAACATGAAATGGGATAATAAGGAACAGGTTTACAAAAAGTAGATTAGGCTAGACTGAAATGACATCTTTCATAAGATAATTGGATTTTGGGACAGAGAGATCTTAGAAGATCTAATCGATCTGGATCATTACATAACTCACCTCTTAATAAAGCACACAATAATTCCACATGGGGATTTGCTAGGAGAAACTGAGATAAATATAAAAAGCTTAAAGTGAGTACAGCTACCAGGAAGAAAAGAAATGGATAATGCTGAATCAAGAAGTCTTAAGCTAAGTGTTAGGAATGAAAGCATTAAAGAGTCATTTTCAAGATGCAAGTCATTTGATGTTGTGATTAATAAACTTCACTCAAAAAGTAGAAGTATTCTAATGAAATGTGTTGATTATTTGAAAATGGCAGGTACTGTTAATATGGAGCAGTAAAAGGATGTTACTTGGAGAGTGAGTTGGCCATAAGATTAATATAATGTAAACAGAATAGCATATAAAATTATAAAGTACAAGGGACTTTAATTATTAGAGACTAATAAATGAAATCAAACAAGGCCCCTGTAATAAACTTAGAGCTTATCAATGGGGTGCCAATGGGAAGGAAGTGTATCTGAATGCATTCATCAACCACAGGATAATTTGTGTGCTACCATTGTAATGTGACAGTGAAAAACGCTAGTAAAAGACTGGGATGTGTCAGGGGAGACATTTCCAGTGGAGGGAGGGAGAATATTAATGCCACTGTAGCAGGCTTGGATGAGACCTCATGTGGAATATTGTGTTCAATTCCTCATTCATAGTCAGGAGAGATGAATTTGAAAAAGTGCAAGAGACGGGCTCTTATGATTCTCAGGGGAAGGAAGAGTCTATTTCATGAAAGGATGCTGAAAGAGCTTAGAATTTTAGCAGAACAAAAGCAGAGAAGGGATAAGATTGCTGTCTTTAAATACATCAGGATGGTAAAGCCAGAGACAGGAAGGAACTGTTTAAGCTGAAGAATAGTGTTGGCTCAGGAACAAGTGGGAACAAACTGTCCAGGAATAAATTTAGGCTGGAAAGGAAATGAGGGTAAAATACTCTGGTTTTCAGGAAAACGATTTTAGGAAATTGATTATAGTATATTATCTTATATTATAGCATATTATATGATATGGTTACCTACTATAAGGATGTCATAGGAATCCTGTTCCAGTTCTCTGTTCATCTGTTATTTTCTGTGAATGTGTAAATGCCTGCATGCATAAATATTTAATGTGCAGTAAAACTGTAGCTCACGTGGGATTATTTAAACACGGATGCAAAAGGCAGGCCAACTCTATGTATTTACACAATAGTTAGAGTCCAGGATTTTGATGAATAAATATGCCTACCTCCCTGAAATGAGGTAAATTGTGCTTTAGGAAAAATATGTATGCATTGTATTTATAATATTTAGATAAAGTTGCCGGTGGAGCTGTTCACTTTCTGTTCCCATGCTCAAACCAATTTTGTTGGCTTAGTCAAAGTACATAAAAACAGATTAAAGCTGACAAAAAGTGAGGCTAGAAATACACCTCTGTAGTTCCATAATTTGCTTTTTGTTCTATGAAGGAAAGAAAAAACTCTCTGTCTCCGACCTGTTGGGTTTTTTTTTCCTTTTTCTCCATAGGAGAAACTTTTTCTGAGAGAATGGATTTGAATAGGAAGATGGTAGAGGAGTCTGTTATTCCAGTCTAGAAATGATACAGCCTACATAGAAGACAGTGTGGGAGAGCACATGGTCAGCTCTTGGGAGAAATGGCTGAAAGAGTTGTGCGATGGTATTAGGAGCTCTCAAAAGAATATCCTCAGTATGGCATTGAAATAGGAAGAGTGTGAGTTATAGGGACCTTAATGACAAAGGGGAAAGCTTAGCAGAGCAGAAAACTAACTGATGGAGGAAAAACATGTTGCAGAGCCTTCAGAGGCTCAGAAGCTGGTCTTGCATATGCTGTTTGGAAAGGACTGAGGTGTGGGTGAAGTGTTGAGGGAAGTTTTTCATGTTTCCAGTGAAAAAGCAGTGAAGTTCACAGGAATATGTGTTCAGAGATGGGTCAGTACTTGGTGTTCTGCGACATCACAGGGGCTGGATTTTTGAGAAAATGTTCCAGAAAGGTTGGCTGAGTTTGCCATCCCTTTTAAGATAAAAATTTTCGGTGATGCTGTAGCTGCTTATATACTGTACTGTTCCTTGGACACGTGTGTTACATGGAAAGAGCATCCTCAGGAGGGTTCAGCATCAAACAGTTGCACAGTCTACCACCTGGTGAGCTGACCTGCTTTTTCTGAGTGCTGTTGCTCAGAAACACAGCAGAAATGCAGATCGGTGTTTGTGTTCTTCTTCCTCTGCCCTTGAATCACCTTCTGCTCTCCTGCTGTTTATTCATGTTTCCTTTCCTCACTGTTTTGCTGTAGTCAAGCATTATATTAATTTGTCCTTTCAAAATGATCATACCTGAGTTTACAATATATTTTTAACAAGAACAGTTTACTTTGCCACTAGTTTTCAATATCATTAGCTTTTACCACTTATAGTATAATACTTACGTCCTCGTTTCTGTAAAATGCAACTGAAATTTACCATTTTTTGAGATAGTATAATTTTTCTTGGTATTTTGTTACAACATTGTTTATGATTGCTCTCAGCCTGCAGAATTACTATCGGTAATGGATGGAAAAGCTACAATTACGGTTCTTAGGAAAAAAGTGTTAGGACAGACTATGGTGTTTTATTCTTTCCAAGTGAAATTCAGGCCTATTCACCATCTGCTGAGAAACTTCTTGCACGGATACGACACTTTCTATATACATTCTTTGACAACCAGATTTGAACATCTCAAAGAGTTCCCCAACCAAGCCTTAGTTTTACCTTTTTTGTTCATGGGAATTGAAAATGGATGTCAGTGAGAAGAAGGGATGGGAAGTGGCTAGCCCCTTCAGTACAGATTCACCCAGGATTTTCACCATGAGCGAGCCTGCTCGTGATTCATGCTATCATCATAATTTTGTCCCAGTGATTTTATTGAGGGTCCAGAATGGAATTCTATCAGTATGATACAAGTCTTGTTTTGCAAGTTTGATTAAGAATTGCATGCTAAAAAAAGTATTTTGGGTTTGGCTGTTTGGTTTTGTCTTGTTTGCTTTTAACATGTCTTACAGGGTGTGGGTTCAACACCGTTGGTCTTGTATTCCTTTCTTCCTAAGAAAAGTCATGAGTGCAAAATTAAAATAATCCTCAAACTACAACGTGAATTTGAACCAATGTGGTATTTTTCTTATATGAGTCTGCCAATAGTTTATATTAACAGTAGGAAAGCTGTGACCTTCAATGAGATGGCAATTGAGAAATTTCTAAGAAGTGCCCTTTCAGTACTGAATTGACTAAATGTTTCGCTGCTGCTGAGCTACAAAGCTGATCTCCTATTATGGGGTGTACTGTAGGGACCAAGTGCAGAGTGGCAGGTACCACTTGTCAAATGATTTTGACACTGAAATAAGGTAGTTTATTTTGGGAATTGCAAGTCTCTCTGCTTTCTTGCTCTCACGAGCAAAGAAATCTTTCAGACATGGGTGGCAGAGAGATCGTGATTGTTCTCTGATGTTGGTTTAATTTGAATCTCTGAATGGAGAGGTGAGGAACTGTGTTATACAGGAAATCTGTCCAGGTGGTCTACTCCTCTCTGTGGCAACTAATGTGCATGCAGATAAGAAACTCTCCCCGTGTCTCATTGCCTACTCAGATTCTTCCCATTCTTTCTCATCCAGTCCAGAAGATGTCCAATTCTTTCTCATCCAGTATTCTCTCATCCAAGTTTTTTCTTAGCATTATTTTGGTTTTAAATACAAAGACGTGAGCAGAGCAGGGGAAATTGTCATGGCAGTAGCTGAATGCAATATGAAAATAACTCAAGAGATTGTACTGAAGCAATGTATTTATAGACCAGATATTTGTCTCTTTCCATAAAAGCTTTTATTTATTCTCTGCAATGTCCTAACCATTATAATATAGAAAAAACCCACAGTAATTTTGAATCTGGATAAGTTCTTACTTAACTAATTTAATCACAGATATTCCCCTTGATTTTCTATTTTTTTCTTAATTAATTCTTACAAAGAGTAGTTAATATGTATTTGTACAATACGTTAGGGGCCCATTACCTTGACAAAATTCATCAGTTTTAAATTAACCTGAATGTAGAATTCCACATGGGAAAATTAATATACTGTTAATGTCTCTGAAAGCTGTAAAGCATTCGGAAAAACAAAAAATCACATGAAACATCATGTTGGTTCAAGAGTTTTTATTTTCCCTTCTGGTTTATGAGCCAGAGCTCCCATTGCTGTATTTGTTTTAAGGCCTGTTCCTGAGCTTTGTCACAAAGCTCCTCGAAGAAGTTCTAGGACAATGCTTGCTGAAAGACTCTTTTTGGCACTGATTTGTTAGAAAACCTGCTTTGTGTAGAGAAATGGGAAGCTGAATTCTCCTTTGAACAGCAAAACTGACCAGTTCTTTGGTTCTGTGAGTAGAGGAAACCAAATAAACTTCTACATGTTCAATTTTTACCATAGTGCTTTCATCAGACTAACTACTGCCCAAGGTGGGATTACTTTCTGCTACTTCTAGATGTCTACATATTAGATGTTCAGAATGCATCTATACTAGGCAACCTTTGCTGCCTTATAGTGCTGGAGAGAAACGGGCACTTAAAGGACAGTTCATGTGACCTAATTTAGTTGTTTACTTTTGGATGAGGTGAATCTGAATATACATGTCAGCAGTCATACTAGTTCCTAAAAACGCTGCATCTCCTTTAGGTAACTGTACATGCTTACCTGTTTCCTCTGCAAATGACTTTTTAGAATAATTAATAAGAGATTGGGGAAAGGAAAGGACTGAGTGTTTACTTGCAAAGAATCAGGTACCTCTTGTCAGCAATCTCTGAGGCTTCAAAACCACACTGTGCTGTCTCAGTACTTGCTTCTTCTCTTACCAGTTAAGACTACTGAAATGATGCTCAGCCAGCAGAACATCTGAGCACCAGTGGAAGTCATCTGGAGTGAGTAATGGGAGCTGCACATAGGAGCACACAAAGGAGAAGGGTTCCCCTGTGTTGGTGGTACAATTACAGACACAGACACCAGTCACTCACCCGGTGCCCAGCACTTCCCAGTGCCCAGTGCTCACAAGAAGTAGGCCAAAAGCCGCGTGGATTATTAGAAATCATAATGTGACATTGGAAGAAAGCAAGGGAATCAAAGGGTACCACCACTGTTCTGCCTATAACAAGTAATTTAGTAGGTAAAGATTCCCAGGTGATTTTAGAGATGGAGCCATGCCTCATGCTAAAAAGAAAGGATAGAAAAAGAGTACCTGCCACGTCCTTGCCCCCAGTATCCCTCCCTACGTGACCCAGGGGAACTTTCCTTCTCAACCCCAAATCTGATGATCATTTCAATCCCCAGCATGCAGGCAAAAACAAGGCACACCACAGAAGCAGGCTAGACGTGTTTCAGTACCACTGGTGATTCAAACATCACAAGCAGTGGAAGGTGCATGAAATAAGCCAGAGAGAAAAACCATTGCCCCTGCAGTGTATCTTTCATTCATTTTTACCTTAACTTGGTTCACTATTCTTTAGAAATGGTGCTCTTGAACTTAACCTTACAGAGTCTCTGGCCCAAAGTTCATTACAACATACTAAATTTCTGTCTCTGAATCTTTTATTCTGCTTTTATTCTGTGGATTAGAATGGCACTGGCTGAATTCAGGAAATCATGAGAAGCAGTCACTGAATGTCTTAGTCACCACTGTCTTGAATATACTGTACTCGGTCTGTTAACAGTTCTCCTGTATGACTCCCTGCTGTCCAGAAGTGTTTCCCTGGGATAGTGCTGGTGACTACATGTTGTCTCTTCAGTGTTGGGGGCAGGCTGCACGTACCCCAGAGACAGCGGTACCCATCAGGTACTCTTCAGGGGAGGGAAAAGCGTGTTACAGTCCTCACAAAAACTTACCAGGGAACATTTCTCTGTTCTTGATAGTCCTGAGCCTACATCTTTTGTATAAAAAGCAGGCAAACTCGCTAAGGAGGTAAAAACTACCATTGATGCGGAGATGAAACTTGTCATAAATAAATAAAATATTTTTATTTTTTTTTAGTTTTTGCACTATCCTGTACATTGTGTTATTTTAACTGGTCATATCTTTCAAGGTTTTCAAAACGCTATCATTGTATTCCATCGGTGTTTCATATATACTCTCAGCACAGAAAGTACAAATGTGGTGTGTCAGCATTCTTTGAAAGGGCACCTAGGTGCGAGTGGTGAACTGACATAACAGTTCTCAGACAACAGAAGGGAAAGGTTTCTTTCCCTGCCCCATCCGTCCCTCCTCCATCTATGTACTCACTCCCTGGGAGCATCTGGGTAGTCTTGCTCATATTTTCCTCAGTGAGAAAATGCAGCTCACCAATCCAGCAGAAATCTCTCTTTTTTTCCTTTTTCTGCTGGATTAGAGGATGGAATTTACTCCCTGAGGGGCAGGATGAGCACCAGAGCTGGTTCAGAGGAGAGGCCTTTCAGAGGCAGCAAGCTATTAAACTGGTTCAATCTGTCTTGTCTGACTGCACCCTGCAATCAGACCAAGCACCACATGGTAGAACACACTTCTGCACTGTGAAAAAGCCAAGTTAAACCTTTTCTATGGGATTTCTTTACCTCAATCCATCTTTGCTCCTGCGATGCTGGCAAAGAGCTCTGCATGATCTATGGCTGAGCCTCTGACTTTCTTTTTCCACAGTCCAATTGTGATGCTGCAGAGCAAGAAATAACTCTTGCAGATTTTCAGCTCTGGCGATATTTACAATGTGCATTGGTTATTCCGCTGCTCTTAGCTCTTTATGCCTGTTATATTTGGGCCAAAATTTTGAAATGCAGCATAAATATTGGGGTTCCAAATTGGCATAAGTCTGGCACTCAGAGAGGTAGAATGTCCATTTTTTGAAGGTATTAGTAGATACACGTATCTCCTCTAGCCAGACTGGGGTGGGGGAAGATGGTAAGAAAGGAATAAGAAGGGTGAGGAAAGCATGACTGCATTTAATTTGTGTGCAGGTGAGCTTGAAGTCAAAGAAACCTGCAGGAGGCCACCATTGCTGAAAATTTGATCTTGGGCTTATCAAAGTGGTTTACCACAAATAAGATGATAAAAGTGAAAGCATTTTTCTAAAGTATTCTCATGCTCAATAAAATCTACAGCAGAAATTTCAGTGTTGAAAGAAACATATAATCATAGAATCATTTAGGTTGAAAAACACCTTTAAGATCATCAAGTCCAACTGTTAACCTAACACTGCCAAGTCCACTCCTAAGCCATGTCCCTAAGCACCACATCTACATGTCTTTTAAATACCTCCAGGGATAGCGACTCAACCACTTCCCTGGGCAGCCTGTTCCAATGCTTGACAACCCTTCAGTAAAGAAATTTTTCCTAATATCCAACATAAACCTCCCCTGGTGGAACTTGAGGCCGTTTCCTCTTCTCTTGTCACTTGTTCCTTGGGAGAAGAGACGGACCCCCACCTCTCTACAACCTCCTTTCAGGCAGTTGTGGAGAGCGATAAGGTCTCCCCTCAGCCTCCTTTTCTCCAGACTAAACAATCCCAGCTCCCTCAGCCACTCCTCATAAGACTTCTGCTCCAGACCCTTCACCAGCTTCGTTGCCCTTCTCTGGACACGCTCCAGCACCTCAATATCCCTCTTGTAGTGAGGGGCCCAAAACTGAACACAGGATTCCAGGTGTGGTGTCACTAGTGCCAAGTACAGGGGGACGATCAGTTCCCTAGTCCTGCTGGCCATGCTATTTTTGATACAAGCCAGGATGCCATTGGCCTTCTTGGCCACCTGGGCACACTGCCGGCTCATATTCAGCCAGCTGTTGACCACCACCCCCAGGTCCTTCTCTGCCTGGCAGCTTTCCAGCCACTCTTCCCCAAGCCTGTAGTGTTGCATGGGGTTGCTGTGGCCCAAGTGCAGGACCTGGCACTTAGCTTTGTTGAATCTCATACATTTGACCTCGGCCCATCGATCCAGCTTGTCCAGGTCCCTCTGCAGAGCCTTCCTACCCTCAAGCAGATCAACACTCCTGCCCAACTTGGTGTCATCTGCAAACTTACTGAGGGTGCATTCGATCCCTTTGTCCAGATCATTGATAAAGATATTAAACAAGAATGGCCCCAACACAGAGCCCTGGGGAACACCACTTGTGACCGGCCGCCAACTGGATTTAACTCCATTCACCACCACTCTTTGGGCTTGGCCATCCAGCCAGTTTTTAACCCAGTGAAGCGTACCGTTGTCCAAGCCATGAGCAGCCAGTTTCTCCAGGAAAATGCTGTGGGAAACAGTGTCAAAGGCCTTACTAAACTCTAGGTAGACAACATCCACAGCCTTTCCCTCATCCATTAAAGTGGGTCACCTTGTCATAGAAGGAGATCAGGTTAGTCAAGCAGGACCTGCCTTTCATAAATCCATGCTGACTGTGCCTGATCACCTGGTTGTCCTGTATGTGCCACGTGATGGCACTCAGGATGATCTGCTCCATAACCTTCCCTTGCACTGAGATCAGGCTGACAGGTCTGTAGTTCCCCGGGTCCTCCTTCCGGCCCTTCTTGTAGATGTGCGTCACATTTGCTAACCTCCAGTCAATGGGCACCTCCCCGGTCAGCCAGGATTGCTGACAGATGATTGAAAGTGGTCTGGTGAGCACTTCCGCCAGCTCCCTCAGTACCCTTGGGTGGATCCCATCCGGCCCCATACACCTGTGTGTGTCTAAACGGTGTAGCAGGTCGCTAACCATTTCCCCTTGGATTCTGGGGGCTTCATTCTGCTCCCCGTCCCTGTCTTCCAGCTCAGGGGGCTGGGTACCCAGAGAACAAGTGGTCTTCCTGTTAAAGACTGAGACAAAGAAGGCATTAAGTACCTCAGCCTTTTCCTCATCCTTTGTCACTATGTCTCCCCCTGCATCCAACAGAGGATGGAGATTCTCCTTAGCCCTCCATTTGTTGCTAATGTTTTTATAGAAACATTTTTATTGTCTTTTACAGCAGTAAGCAGATTAAGTTCTAGTTGGGCTTTGGCCCTTCTCATTTACTCCCTGCATAACTCAGAACATCCTTGTAGTCCTCCTGAGTTGCCTGCCCCTTCTTCCAAAGGTCATAAACTCTCCTTTTTTCCCTGAGTTCCAGCCAAAGCTCTCTGTTCAGCCAGGCCGGTCTTCTTCCCCGCTGGCTCGTCTTTCAGCACATGGGGACGGCCTACTTCTGTGCTTTTAAGGTTTGCTTCTTGAAGGATGTCCAGCCTTCCTGGACTCCTTTGTCCTTTTGGGCTGCCTCCCAGGGGACTCTGTCGACCAGGCTCCTAAACAGGCCGAAGTCTGCCCTCTGGAAGTCCAAGGTGGCAGTTCTGCTGACTCCCCTCCTTACTTCTCCAAGAATCACGAACTCTATAATTTCATGATCACTCTGCCCAAGGTGGCCTCCAACCATCACATTGCCCACAAGTCCTTCTCTGTTCACAAACAAGAGGTCCAGTGGGGCCTCTTCCCTAGTTGGCTCCCTCACCAGCTGTGTCAGGAAGTTATCTGCCACACACTCCAGGAACCTCCTAGACTGTTTCCTATCTGCTGTATTGTATTTCCAGCAGACATCTGGTAAGTTGAAGTTCCCCACGAGAACAAGGGCTAGTGATCATGAGACTTCTCCCAGCTGCTTCTAGAATAGTTCATCTCCCTCTTCATCCTGGTTGCGTGGTCTATACCAGATTCCCACCACAATATCTGCCTTGTTGGCCTTCCCCCGATTCTTACCCATAAACACTCAACCCTATTGTCACCATCATCAAGCTCTAGACAGACAAAACACTCCCTAACATACAGGGCTACCCCACCGCCTCTCCTTCCTTGCCTATCCCTTCTGAAGTGTTTATAGCCATCCATTGCTGCACTCCAGTTGTGTGAGTCGTCCCACCATGTTTCTGTGATGGCAACTATATCATAGTTTTCACACTGCACAATGGCTTCCAGCTCCTCCTGTTTGTTGCCCATGCTGTGTGCATTGCTGTAGATGCACTTCAGTTGGGCTATTGATCCTGCCACCTTTTTGGAGGGAGAAGCCCTAATTCTGATGTGACCATTCTCAGGTGCTTCTGTGGTTTCTAACACGTCAATAACCCTTTCATCTTTGCTGCTGCGTGGCTCTCCATCCCCTACCTCCACTGAGACAGCAGACCAAAGGACCTCGCTAGCACACTGTCCCTCAAAGACTGGCATGCCGCCCCCAGGCTTATCCCTAGCGAACCTGGTTTTATCCCTTTTTTTCCTTCAAATCTAGTTTAAAGCTCTTTCAATGAGCCCTGCTAACTCCTGTGCAAAGATCCTTCTCCCCCTTTGAGACAGGAGTACCCCTGTCTGTCACCAGCAAGCCTGGCATCATAAAAGAATAAAGGGGTATTTTGTTCTTGGAAAGGTGCTTGCTGCAGCTAGCTGTAGTACAAGATAGCAGACATGGGAACATATTATACATGTACAAAACAATTTCTGAGTCACTATGAGAGAGAGAGGGTCACAAAGACTAGGGAAGGATTAGAATCTGACAAGTTAATTTACAGTCTGGAAACCTTACGGAACACAAATTAGAAATGGTGATTACCCTTGTGAAACTAGTTTGCAGGCTGCCAAAGACAGTGACTGTTAATGACTGGCTCTAATCTGATGGACATATTTACTCAGAAGAATATTACTGAGATTTACCAGTTTGAGAACTGTGTCAACTCAGAAAAACTCTCACAGAGCTGTGAGATGGCCAAAAAAGCAATTCAGAGAATGAAAACTGTGCTAAATGAACAATCATGGTCAATATACAATATTGTGGCAGCCTAGAAATGTATAATTATATGGATAGACTTTCCCAGAATAGATGATTTATTTTTGCAAGTAATTTGAACATATAGTTGATGTTTGACCTTACTGAGAAGAATAACAGAATACTTATAGCTGATATTTCAATGATAGTTACCGAAAGGAAGTTTCTACAGCTGGAGGTAGACGTAGCAGCAATAGCTGGCTTGAGTTTCAGAGCCCTGTTGGATTCAAACGACTTGACATGTTCTTTTCCTCTCCGTTTCATTGCTTTCTTTCCATGCTATCCATGAGGTAACTCTAAACAAGCATTTAAAAAGTAAAACAGTTTGATTGCATTTTGAAACTATGTAATTTACAGAATTTACAAAAAGGTAACAAAATATACATTTTTGCTTCACAAAGTTTCTTAAAAAATAAATATAATTGACAATGGTCTGCTTTGCTGGAGGGAGGATTCTGAAAAACAGAAAATGGTAAGTTTTGCTTTCCCTGTCTTTTACTTCATGAAGAACCTTAATGAAGACCTTTTGCTACTTACTAGCAAATATAATGCTACTGTCACAAGGTGTGTGACACTAACTAATGTTAGAAAGTATGCAGCTAGCAACTTCAAAGGCCAAGGTTGTAGGAAACACATCAAAGCAATCATATCCTTAAAACTCTTCTAACACAGTCATGCAAGTTTCTTTCTATAATTTTTTGAAAATCAAGTCATTCTAACCTTAGAAAGTATGGAAGATGCTGAGTTCACAGCTTTGATTTTCTAACATATATAAGTCGGATATAATTAGTTTTAAAATTTTAAGCCTAAAATGTCCTTCTCTCACGTGAATGACACCAGATCTTACTCAAGTGGTGTGCTCTCACCCCAACAGCCTTCCCAGTTTCTTGCATCTGAGGGAGAAATCCAGTGCAACATATATATGCCTGTGGAATAAAGACTGAATTACTGCAGTCCTTGAGGTTATAACCCATAACTGTGTCAGGAGTATAGAAGTTCCAAAAATAACTCTAGGGAGCTGAAAAGTAGGTTTATTTATAAGAGTTGTTTTCAAACTGGTCATGGACTACATTTGGTGTTCGAGACACCGGAAGGTTGTAGATGAGCAACAAGGGCAAGGTGAGATGGACTCATGCTCCAGGAGAAGGTTGGAGGCAGATAGGTGTAACAGTTCATTGCACCTCTGCTGACCAACCAGCTAACAACTCAGGTCTTTCCTGTATCTTCAGAGACTTTGACCCCAGTTGCTAACTTGAACTTTCATGCTGAAGAGGCTGCTTCCATTCACTTCAGAGGTGCACTTCTCCCTGCACTTTGAAACTTCCCCCAAATTTGGAAGTATTTGAAACTTCCCCAGTCTTGGGGCCAGAGATCCACCAGCAGCAATGGCACAATTTCATATTGCTAGCTGCAGTCCCTAAGCCCCTAGCCCCTCTGCCCTTCCCTGGCGTGCTTACTAACAGTGAGCAGCCTGGAAGGAGAAACATTTAGAGGTCTAAAATAGGTCAGATCAATCTGTCCTTAAAATGTGTCTATTTTTTTATCTTTTTCCCCTTTTCCTTTTTTATTTGTCTTGGAGTGACTCACTCCAACATTTACATTGTGGGTATGTAAAAACAGGAGAGACAAATCTCATCTTATCTTTAAAAATCATTCTTGGATTGTAGATGACTTCAGTACAAGATAATGACAGAGGAGTAGTGGGGTGGTTCACATGGTTTGGTTTTGTTCAGGACAACCTAGCAATCGGCACCAAGTACTGCAAATGTACCTTTAATACCTTTTATACCTTTAATACCATTTTTCAGAGGCAATTTTTCTTTCTTTAAAGGGAATAATAGAGTCCCTATAATGCCTAAATTTCACTTAGACCTTCAAATGGAATTCATTAAATTAAAAAAAAAAAATCAATGAAAGCTTTTATATTAAAAATGTAGTGATGATAAAAATCTCAGTTTCAGCAGTAAATTTGATCTGTAAATATACATAAGATCCTACTTAGCATAATATGGTTTGTATACAGACATTAAAAGGTATCCTTTCATATATCCTTTGCAGAATTTACATTTTCTAAATATTAATCACATGATGTTATACACTCAAAAATCATTAAAGCGATCTGGATGTGTGTAAACTAAACTATTTCTCTCATAAGGACTGAGTTAGTGATGGATCATATAGGAGACCTATGGTGCATCCACTTAAAAGATGTCAATATGGTAGCAGTTTATTTGAGCAATGCTTTCCTGGTGTAAGAAAAAAGATAGGACTTTCCTAGGAAAAGGAAATGTAAGATCAGCCTTAGTAACTTGAATAATAACTTAGCAAACCAGCACATGTCAAAAGACAAACTAGAATCAAATAAATTTTATGAATTTCTTTAGAATTCAGCATTTCCATTTCTTTAGTAGCTAAAACAACTGAGCTCTGATTTAAAGTTGTGAATAGCTTCTCTTTTCCTCCTTTAGTATGTTTTTACAGGTGTTTTGTCCACTTCTCTCTGCCAATTGATTTTTTAAAACTATGAATTTTCAGTATTTTTATGTTTCTTCACTCTTTGTTTTCAGGGCTCATATTTGAGAATTTCAGCCTGGAGTTGTTTCGAAACTGAAGTCAGTGACAGAGTTTTCTGCAATTTCAACAAGATTAATATACAGATCACACTGTGTAAGTTTGGAACCCAATATTTATATAATTGATGTATATGTTTCTTCAGTGGAGTATGTATGACAGAAAATCTAGGAAGATGTTTTTTAGGACCTGATTCTGCAAACATTTACACATTACATAAAATTATCTCTTTTTTCATTTTTTTATATATAAAAAAGAAGTAGTTGAAACACTTATAAGAAAAAACCAAAAGAAACCAGCATTCTCAGGCTTAAAACAAATCTTTTATATAAAGTGCTCAGCAATCACTTTTGATACCAAACGCATGTGCAACAATCAACACCTGCTCCTCATCACTTCTAAGAGGCTGTATTTATGTCTGTTTCCAAAACAACAGTTAATCTTCCTGATTCCTGATACCTTTTTCTACTTTCCTTCTTCACATCTGAACTGCGTGAAAAATGGCAAAGCATCTTCGTTGGTCATGAGTGGGAGGAAGCCTCCGTTTTGAAGATCTTGGGCTACATAAAACAAACAAATGACCGTTGCTTATTCTATATGCATATGCCTGCCTTGGAATATCCATCTTCTGTCTGGTCACATATAGCTGCTCAATTGAAATACACACCAGCCAGACAAAGTACTTTCTTGCAGTATTGTAAATAGCCAGCCTATCGTGTTACGATGATCTCTAAAGTTATCTTAACCTCAGCTTCTTCCTACCTTTACTCTATTTCAAGCTGCATGCAGCCTTCCTTATTTATACATTCTACTCACTAGCCAAGCATATTTAAAAAAAAATGCTACATTCTTTTTTGAGAAAGGCTTTGCTACCACTCTTGTGGATGAATGCATTTGTGTAGAGAGTGAGAAGACAGGCTGTGGATGTGAGGGGAATCCACAACACCTTGTTTTCAGCCTTCCTTTCCTACTGTGCGTTTTCCTTCCTGGAGCAGGATCAATATCATCATGTATCTCAACCACAGTACATGAAGGTCCCTGGAAAAGCAGTCTTATGGATGGTTCAATAAATGCAAAGTGAAATTCTCTTAGAAATATTTTCCACTGAGCTGGGATTAAAACAGTCATAATAACAGGAATTGTTCTGATCAAATAGTTTAAAAGTTTGAGATTGTATTAAGACAGCATGAAATGCACACTGATAACTTCCTTATTCCCTCCCTCCAGCGTGTATGGCTGACTGATAAAAAACAGGACACGTCTATCTTCGAACAGATGATTATGGAGATCTTAAAACTACATGTAGGTATTCATTTATGTGTTCCAAAGAGTAAAACCCACACTATTCACTAGGTGTTGCCCATAAAACCAATTTGTACTCCAACTGGGAAAGCTCTGTCTGCTGTCTTTGTCAAGCACTGTGGATCCAAAGGTAGTTAGACCCTAAAATTAGAGGAAAAAATCTTCTGGGGAGTGAATTCCTTACCTAGGTAGAAAGGGTGAGAATTATTTGATGCCATGAAGTGATTTGTTTGTTTAGTCTCTGGATTTATTACAGAAAAAGAACTTCTTTAGGTTCTCTGAAGAGACTGCAGGGGAAAGTGGGGGGACCTGAGGCATAACTATTTTACATAGAGCTGAACTGAGGTGGTGCTGGAAGATGAGGGCCTGACTGATTTACTGAGCTGACTGATGGGTGTAGAAGCTGGGCTAGGGTTGAAGTCCAGCACTTTAAGTGTTTTTCTCAATCAACTCTGGCACAATGAGAGGTAAATGAGGGAACTGGTGAGCTACAGAGGGAAGGAGTGATTTAATGAGAGAGTAGGTAACAAGGGGTAAGAGAGGGAGAAATTATTCTCCAGCACAGAAATATATTTTTCTGGAATAGATTTTGTTGATATAGACAAAAATATTTACTCACCCACAAAGGACAGTGCTGTAGCTAAATCTCCATACCATCTCTTCTAGCTAATACTGTGTATTTAACAGGAATAATTTGAAAAAATTGCTTTGATGTCAGACTTCATTGCTTTGGTGGAAAGAACTAAAAAAACCCCACAAACAAAAACACTCTACCATGACTTCACATACTGGTGATTCTACATGGATATTACTATTACCTTTGAATCAGTAAATGCATCCTGTAGGTCAATGGGTGATAATTGCTTCAATGGTAGGCTCTGTGGACGACCAGTCAAATCATGTAAGGTTAGTTGCAGGAATGTAAAGCTTTTCAAAGTGCTATCTACATGCCAAGCATTTCTTCTCTTTAGGGTTGCTTTTCATTTCTTTGACAACATAACCTGTGGTGGTATAGGGACCCATTACTGACCTCATTCTTGGTGTTCATATTGCATTGCCAGCATTTCCACTGAGTACTGGAACAACTTGCACAGGGCCAAAACTAAGGCTTTTAGAAGGGTCTATGTTTTGCATTCCTTCTGTAACGAAATATGCATAGAAACACTATCATTAAACTTCAAATGAACTGCTGTTTAAAACATTAAACACAGAAACTGATGAAGTTTATACCACTTTGTAATTTGCATTGACATTTAACCTAATTTACAATGACTGCTGCTTCGTCCAGGTGGATACTAAACTGCAGCTGTTCTTTAAGCATTATTCTGTGTACCCTCCAGATTCAGTTCTAATTTGTTTGACTTCCTTTCAAAGCGCTAGCTCCTCTGTTAAAAAAAAAAAAAATTAAAAAAAAAATTGCTACATTTAACCAGGCAGTTAGCTAAGAAGTTACATGGAATTATTCAGCTTTGATTTTCATTTACTGTGAAATGTTGCTGCAATAGAATATGTTGTTGTTATCTTTAATTGGCAGGTGCAGTTTGCAGAATTATGTATTTCACATATTTCTTGTTGTTTTGTGACATAAAAAATTATGATATTTGTCTCTTTAATTACAAATCTTCTACTTTTTCACTCACAGACAAAATCTTTGAGGGTATATCAGGACTTTTTCTGTCAAAGATATCTTGGCTGTTCCCTAAGATAAACCTTTATTTTCATTCTTTTATTTTTCTTTCAGACTGCTCAGGTCCCTCTTGTTATCAAAATACCATAGAAAGGCACAGTAAGATTTCAATGCAAAACTCAGTGAGCTTGTGGAAGAACTGCCTTTGATTTCAGTGGACTTTGGATGACTCTAGGAGAAAGATAGTTAGACCTTAGAAAGATATTCATTATTTCACTTTGGTTGCCAAAAAATTTTTATATCAAAATTCTTAATTTTTCCTTTTAGTAGAATACTCTCTTGTTTTGACACTTTTCATTTCTGTCCAACCATCTGTTCCAAGAATATCTATCAGCAAACAACATGGCTTAACATAAGGAATTAATATTTGATACTGCATACTCTAGAAGCTTTCATCATCCAACAAGACTACTTAAATTGCACTCAAGATATGTATGTGAGAGATTATATGCTGAACATATGGTTAAGTTTTAACTCAGGTATTACCTTAGCCTGAAGAATTCCTTTTAATAAATATTTTAATCTACTGAAAACCGGAAAGAAGCAATGTCCTATCCAAGTAGATGCTTGTCAGCAACTAACCCATGTAAGATTTCAACCCTTCACTTAGAAAGTACTCTATAAAAAGGACCAGATCCTCAAATGGCTTAAGAATTTTCTTCTTCAGTAAAAAACCCAATAGTATAAAAAACTATATGCAATTTCTCCCCTCTCTGTTACGAGCAGACACACGTGCTGTGTACATGTCTGTATAAACATGAAGTTACACATAAAAAGTTAGGATTATAGTAGTCAAGTTTACTGATATATAGTCAAGTTCAAGTGATATACGCACACAGAATAATGATTGTCTACCATTTATATTGGTCAAGAAGAAGATGGGTAGGACAGCTGAAATGCTGATGGAAAATGCTGAGACCATCTTCCTCACCTGCATTCTTCAAAGGCAGTAGGAGTTATGCCCCTGTGGAAGTGTACATGCAGGGAAACTCTTAAGTCCTCCCCACCTTTCAACTTTTACTTACACCAAAGAAAACCCAAATTTGTCCCTGTAAAAGCATATCAAATGTTCATGAAAACAACTAATGGAGCAATGTTTTCTTTCATTATCTTTTTCTTATACAAGCACATGGCCGCAGTTTTAGATATGGCTTTCAAATTTGACTGCTAATTTTTGAGATAGTCGGGAGACTGTCTGAGACATCCAAACCCACTTTCTAAAATGATGTCTTACCTTCATAGCAAGGAAGCATATGTGGCTAAAGCAGAAGGAAAGGACAGGAAAAGGAATATACCTTATAAGAAACTTCTGTTTTTTTGTCTGATGACTGCAGCTGATCCTGTGATAGTTCTTTTTAATTATGCATTACTAGTAACAGTAGTCCCAAAAATTTCCCAGTGATATACCTTGGGCAATATCTTATCCTTGGGTGGTGACAGCCTCTGGTTGTTTGGGGTTTTTTGTGTACAAAGGTGCTTCAGTAGCATAGTCCTTAAAATATCCAAAAGTAGAATTAACTAAATATGGGGTAGCCACTGAAGATAATTAGGAAGAGGAAAACAAATGATTCAGAAGAAATATGGTTTAGATAAAGACAGTTTTGTGTCCCAGTGTTTTTTCAAAGATTGAATATTAAAGGCCATTATTTTAGATGACTGACAGATAAAGAATTCATGTATTTGATTCTGAGACTGAATAGAAGCACAGTAAGACTGTTATCTTCTTTTAGATCAGTGGAAAAGGATTAATGAGATATCCTTGACGCTTAAAAAAAAGGAAAAAAACAAAATCTTGAGTTTATAAAAAAGAAACAGGTAGAAGTTGACTTGTTTGTGTAGCTTATTTCAGAGTCAGTGTTTCTAATAATTGTTGTAAGCATAGAAGTCATCATACATAGACAGGAGAGATATAGAAATAAAGTTAAATGCATGGTTCTGCAGTTGTGCTGAATAAGATGCTATTACTAATCATTTTAAAGTCAATCCTTCAGGATAGTAGTGTCCAATGGCATTATAATCTGTTGACTTTTTTGTTCAAAAATTAATTTGTACTAAGGAGCAAACCAGGTCTTTCAGTCATCTTGTATTAGGAATACAAGCAATCAACAGTATGAACAATTAACATTACATCCTATCATAAATTGAGAAATACATTGATAAGAGATGAGGTTATGCAAAGCAGGCTCACATATCACACAATCATAGAACGGCTGAGATAAGAAGGCACCTCTGGAGATCATCTAGTCTAGTCCCTGCTCAAAGCAGGGTCATCTAGAGCAGGTTTCCCAGGGCCATGTCCAGCTGTGTTTTGAATATCACCTAGGACAGAGATGCCACAAGCTCTTGGGGCAGCCTGACCTGAGTATTCAACTACCTTCACAGTAAAAAAGTTTCTTCTTATATTTAAATGAAATTTGCTATACAGCAATCTGTGAATGTAATTTTGGTTTGGAGTCCTCACAATGAGAGGGAAAAAACTTATTGCTTACAAAAGCCCCCCTTTTTGAGGGGAACAGGGTCTCTGGAGCACAGGGTCTGAGCAAGCACTGAAGTACCACGCCTGGTTTGCCCCTGTTTAAGTATGGGATGTAAAAATCTAAAGAAAGGGATCAAACTCTCCACTGTTACTTGGGAGCATAACCAACTCTTGTGAAATAGAAAGGTCTTTGTTAAAGAAGACTCCCGAAGGAGTTAGTTCACTCCATGGGTGAAGCAGCTCATTGAAGCACCAATGAGTATGACAGTTTTTAACAGGAATAACTTGAGCTGCAGTGAGCAAATGAAATATGGAATTCGTAACAATATGGCGTAATGCCACAAATTAAACTGTCTTCAGAGAGTCAATTTTCAGGCTGTGGCTTGTTTTTTTGAGCAGTGAATTTGGTTTCTGAGACTCAGGTACCTAACCTCATCCAAAACATAGTGTAAAAATCACTTCATTGACTTAATCCTGCAAATAATAATAAGAATTTACATAGCAGTATAAGTGAACTCATCACTTCTTGGAAAAGTATCTGAGAAAAGTATAATCTCAACACCACTTACCATCTCAACAGATAATTAAGAGAGAAGGGACTGGAAAAGAATTAAAAATTCAAGTGGGTGAAGCATTTAAAATCAACACGTTCCACTTGTTTATTTATTTGAAAGTTTTCTGCTGTCCCTTATTGCTCTAGCTGTGTAGGAAGAAGTTTGGGATGTATAGATTGTTTTGAAAGAATACTGTTAAGAGGATTTTAGGACAAGAGCCAGGGTCATTACATAAATCAGCAAGCACATCATAAAGGAGAAATGGGTAAACAATTTCCACCAAATGTTTCTTTCCAGAGAGAAATAATTTTTTTACCACTTCCATACAAGTGCAACTGAAATATGCCTGAAATATTCAAAGATTACTGAGTGTTTGTCTACAAAGAAAAAGCCCAAGTTGGTACTTGGTTGTCAATGAAAAGTTGAATTGTTACGGTGTAAACACCATTGAAGAAGTATTTTTTCTTCCAGTCTCCTTTAAAAGTAACCATAATAATGTCCTTTTCTACGCAACTCTACTTACAGATGTAATGGGCAATACTAGAGAAGAAACTGAAAGCAGGAGAAAGGTGCATAGTCGCAATGCTAATAGGCTAAGGTTGTGGTGACTGCTGTAAGGAGAGGGATCTGGCATTGTAGTCTGGATCTAAGTTGTGCAACCCTATTAAGAAAGGCATAGAAGTATGTGGGATGAGAAAAATGTCCTAAAGGGAATATTTAAGCATAATCACCATTGACAAACTGGTATAAATTGGAAAAAAAAATCAAATGTGTTTAAGAAGAGCTGGATAAGAGCCTAAAGAGCAAATACTAAATGGAATAAAATGGAAAATGGTCCACTTCTGGAGGTAACTAAATGCTGTAAATGCAGGTTAGATTTTAGGTGACAGGGTAATAAATCTATGGAACACCATATACCTGAGATATTTTCACACTGTTAAACAATAGATCAACAGTTAGAAGTGCTTTTAGACAGTTAAACAGCAAAGTGGATGCATAGTGCACTTTATGCACACATTGCAAAGGATTGTGAGCTATCTGAAATCTATCGAACTAAAACTGCTTGGGATGTTTGGTAGAATCATGGTCATTCATCTCCATGGCCCTTCATGTAATCAGCAGGGATGACAGTAGCCATGAAGGTGCGTCAACCTGCATTTAGGCACAGCTTAGTAACCTTAGTCCAGGTTTCCTGACAGACATGTACAGCCTGACTGGAAGTTCATTGCTACAGTACACCCTTCGTTACACGTGCTTCATTACACCTACTGTTTCTGTCCTGTGTATGCTAACACTACATAGAGTATTCCAACATGCTGCTATCTCAACCTCTTATTACATTGTAGACATTACCTAATAGGTAAAGATAAATAATTCAGCAAGTGGGTAATTAACCAATAAACTAGGCAGTATGATAAATAGCTATGGAAATAATTTAAGGTGTAAGCAATGTGGCAGTGGACGTACAGTAAAAAAGGTCATGTCAAAAGGAGCTATCAGGCCCAGAGGAAAAGACAGATAACGGCAGAAAAGTAACAGGACAGGTCACTGGACAATAGTTTCTCCTAGGAGAGGAATCCTCAGTGTCTGTGAATATACCAGAATTTGCTATCATGTTCAGAATCATAGGCTAATTGATGTGACATAGCTCCAAATCATCCTTAGCTTTTTTTTTTTCCTTTTTTTTCCTAGAAAAAGGATTTTTGAAGCCCCAGGTTAATTGGCAAAATTGCTTTAGTAAAAGTTGACACAAGACCTTCTTAAGAATTCACATGTAAACCTACAACAGTCTCCATTTATCTGAGGGGAACGATGAAAAGGACCTGTACAGCCTTTTCTGCAAAGACGATTGCTCAGTTCATCTGGGGAATATTGCACAAGATCCCTATGCAGGCAAAATTTTTAATTGTGCCAATAGTATGTTATGGAAGTCTGAGAGCAATAACTTGTTTCATAGCACAAGAAGCAATCGGTTTCATTGTTTTCAAAATACTTTTAATCTAGAAAGAGAGCTAGGATGAAGCAGAGGTCTTTATATACATTAAAAATGGCAGCCTGAATGGAAGAACAACTTTTACACTGAAGCTCTTAAGTTCTGTTGGTACTGTAGAAGTTGAAAGTATGGTAAAAAGGTTCATATATTCAGTTGCAGTTTCACTTGGATATGAATATGAGTAACAGAAAATGCTCCTTTTTATTTTTATGCTATATGCATTTGCATTAGGGGTTTGAGGAAAATGCTTACTTTCAGTTTCTCCAGACAATTTGTCTTCTGTTACATGCAGACTACATGTGTAGACTGCCACAGATAGTTGTTTATAATCGGTAATGAATATTATTTTTAAAAGGAAGTAGAATTTGTGAATTAATTGTTTTCATTTATTGACTGATACAGTAGAGCTATCAAAGCGATAAATAATATTCCACAGTATCCAGATCAGGGTTACCAAATCCTATGAGATCCCTTAAAGATAAATACATCTTGTGAGAAAATTAAATAGTGGCCTACTCACGCTACCTTTCGATATTTAGCTCTTTTTGTAGCACAACTCCTTTTTGTTTTTTCTTTTCTTTTCTTGTTTTAATTTCCAAAGACAGAGCAGGAAAAGAAAGTTTTAAAAGTTAAATGGAATGAGACAAAAAAATGGGTTGCTTTGATTTTCTTATTGGAAAAAGTTGGAAAGCAGGAAAATAAAATAAAAAAGAATGGAAGTATAGAGAAAAAAATAGAAACACCTCACTGTTTTAATTTCTTTCTATCAGAAGGATATGTAAAACTTTTTTAAGCATAAGGTGTAAATAAATAGTTTTCACCCTCATATTCTCCACCTTTTTACTTCTCCTTATTAAAAAAAAAACCCATAAGAATGAACAAAGTAAAAATTCCAAATGGTATTTCTAGTTATATTTTCCTTTAAAAGATGAAAAAAAATACATCTGCAACTCCATTAAATAGCTTTATAAGGAAACAAAAAAACCCACAAAAATCTAAGATTTGGATAAAGTCTCCTCTCCGAATAACCTTGAATAACAATACATATTCTGGAGAAAACCAGTTGACAGTCATGCTTATTGAAAAATGGCATTTGTAACAATTAATTTTTTTTTTTTCAATTAGAACATAATTCAGGTTTTATTTTCATGTACTTTTTAAGAATAGTTAGCATTTTCTGGAAAAAAAACTCAGATATTATTTGTGAAGTGTACTTTTGCCAGCAAAGCCTTCCTATTTGTTTTGTTCTTATAATGGGAAAGAAGTGCCCCTACATGCATTCAGCTGTTCTCACAGATGCAGCTCTCACTGAGTTCCCTTTGCGTTACATTATCATCCTTGGGTGTAATGGAACTTAAATGTTTGACGTGTGCTTTTGGGACTACCTGCTTTGGTATTTTGCTGAACTAAGACATAAATAAATTATATTGACATCAGTAAATTAAGGAGAAGAATTAATAAAACACATGTTTACCCCTGTAATAAAGAACAGGAAGGTTTCTGGGACTAAAGGTGAAATATTTATAAATTATAGCTGGAAGGAAAAGCTGAAGTTTCTTATAAGAATAACAACTTACTGATGTTGTATTTTGACCAAATAGTCATACTGGTCTTTCATGTATGAATACACTGAAAATTTGGTAAGCTTGTAACATTGAAATTCAGCTTAGGACAGGGTGGATAAATCCAACCATATACATTACAGATACATTTTACTGATACATATACAAATCTACCATTTACTATAACAACAGTTTTGATAAATGGATAACTTTTTTCTTTTAACTACTTTTTTAAACTGATTTCAGAAGTTCTAAGAATTAAAATACCTTTTCTAATGCTAATTTGCTTTTTTTCCTTTTAGAAAATATGGAGATCAAATGTTTCCACTTTCCGTTACTCTCACAGCTATTTGCCAAATTTTATCCAAATTTGTAAACAGTTTTGTACCCTAGAAAGTGCATTTTCTGGTAAGTATTTTTCCTGAATATTTACGAAGTTACACTACTTATCTCTTGAATGTATACACAAGCTCACAAAACTTGGAGAATTTTCCATAGTTACACAGTCTGTGGAAGTAAAGAGCCACTGAAGAATTTATAACACTGCTTGCCTCAATCCAGTTTAGACTGTTAGGAATGAGTTTCAAAGGTAATGAGTGGATTTAAGTCCCTTTGACTTCAAAAACAGGCAGCAGGCTGTTGGGCTTAGGAACACCAGATTTAGTACAGTCTCATTTAAATCTGAATTGAGGAGACCCGTTATAGTCTGCCAGATTTGAGATAGTTTGGTCTTCATTTCTAGCAGAGCAGCAAATGATGTTAACAATGTAGTACATCATGATGAGTAAATGGAAGGTGAAGTAAAGCCAGGAAAAGCTCAATCTATATAGAATGCAGACTTCAAGTTCACCTTAAGGTCACACAGAGATAAGATGAAAAAACACAGCACAGACACATAATGCTGCCTTTACCCTTTCGGTTAGCATTCTGATGGTTTGGGGATAAAGCCTGGCAGATATGTCAGGACAAACAATTTTTGGATTTTGATTTCAAGAAAGTGCCCTTGTGGGAGTCCGCACAAGAGTAAATTAATGGAAGAAGATGCTTGAAGATGTTAAAGAATTCTATGTATGCTTTTTGTAGTTACAATTTAAAGGGTCAGTTACGACTTTCCTCAGTCAAAACCTCAGTTCATGTATACAGTTTACATTTTAATTCCATTGGGAGAATTTGTAGTTTACTGTAAAGCCATTTATCATCTATCAGAATCTTTCAAGATTAAAAGTATTTAAAGTCTCGGACTTGCTTTTTCTCAAATGAACCAGTCATTTACTGTACTATGTCTAGGTCTTGAAGCTATAAAGACATTTGGTGTTAACATGTATGGATATCATGTACTGAAACATTATGATAATATTTCAAAGAATGTATGTGTCTTCTAGAGCCAGGAAAATGCCTTTATGTCCAAACACTTTACATACACACATAGGGCAACCCTTTAAATCACATGTACTGTCTTTTAGCTTATTTTCCATTGAGATGCAAACAACCTTCCCCCTGCTCCCTCCCGTAGGAAATATTAGTCTATTATTCTCGTACATGCTTGTAAACCTGGTTGTAAAAATATTGTTTCCAGAGATATCCTGGGTTGTGTCCCTCCCACCCAGCTTCCGGTGTCTGCAGTTTATATGTGTACATGCTAGCGAGTAACCCAATGCTCTCTTCAAGGTCAATAGAGAGCAATATCCAATGATTCATCTGACCTATTTTAATCATCTATTTTAGGACGAGATGACTCATGCTTCGAAAGTGCCAATTTTACTCCACTCACTGTGAAAAAGTCTTGACAACTAGCTGACACGAAAATATCTGTACTGCTGATGTCTATATTTGTGATCTCATGGATGCCATTCTATGTGTCTATCTTCAGAACTCTTTGATTTCCCCATCCTTTATTTATGAAAATTCTAGTCATCCAATCAGTGAGTCAAAACAGAATTGTATAGCACTGCTGAATATGCATATACCACAAGTATCAACTAGTTACTAGCACATTTTAAACAATCTCTGTGAAAGAAATTCACGTGGTGGGCTGGATTCTGCAAGTCATATTGTTTCAGAGTGAAGGAGCTTCAGAAACAATTATCACTCAGTTAACAGAAATTTCATTCAGGATAAAGTGTTTTGGTAAGGGATACAATTGGTATTAATATATCAAAAAGGGCACACCCCTCCCTTTCATATGAATGGATGCAGTTATGTTGTTGTAAAAGTATCTTCTATATAGAAAAAACTGTATGCGTACAACTTCCACTATTTTGATAAGACTGAGAGGGTTTGTACCTTCTTAATCACACCTTACCAATGAAAACAGTGTTTTGTATGAAGCCCGTCCTGAACACAGTTCGTATTTAATGTATGATAGAAACCAAAGTTGTTTGACAATTTGTAAAAAATGCAATCATTAAACATTATGACAATTGGTTACACACAGTAGAAGGTGGAACGCTGCAGGTGAATTGGCCTTCTTCAGTATCCTCCTTCCTGCGTTTAATGAATATGACCTTTAGTATAATGATATCACTTATATTTCTGGAGATTACTAGAGAGATGAATTTTCATCAGGCATGTGGGAAACTAGTGCAAAGATTTCTAAACCTAACTTCTTACTCCGTGCATCAAAATCATATGTTAATGCTTCAGCTATTATTTAAACAAAACTTCCTCTAATGAGGTATCCCAGCTGTTGCTGTATTTTGGCTTTGATCAGATCAATTTATTCTTATTCATTAGAAAACCCGCACGTTTTGATGAGTACAGATAACTGTTGCTCCCTGAATATCAAAATTCAGTAACAGCTGAAACTCACTTTTGTATTTTTTGAAGCATAATCCCAATGTTTAACAGTGTTAATCTCTACTGAAACATGTACGAGCATATGAGTACAGAGTTTGTGAAAGCAGTCATTGTCTCAGGCTTCACTGAAAGTGTAACCAACCAACTAACTATAAATTAATGATAGCTGCCAATTTTGCAGGGATTTAGAAGTATAATATAGCATT
The DNA here is from genome assembly GCF_035582795.1 of Mycteria americana. Taxonomy (NCBI): domain Eukaryota; kingdom Metazoa; phylum Chordata; class Aves; order Ciconiiformes; family Ciconiidae; genus Mycteria; species Mycteria americana. The sequence goes on from NC_134365.1 coordinate 205,774,659, forward strand.
ATAACATATAGCAATTAATTTTAGAAACAAGCAAGTTTCCTTCTGTACATTATTGTTAATTTTACAGGTCTAGTAGGTTAATTACATGGCTGATTAAGAAAAGATGCATTTATTAATATCTTAGTATAAATAAATAATTTATGTTTTTACAGGAACTATCAATGCCCCAAACCAAGCTAGGCAGTGAGGAATATGATTAGCAGTATGGATGAAAGGGGTCTGGCCCTTTAGCCTTTGTCTTGGCCCATGTAGATGCTGCCAAGGGTTCCGTCTTCGAAATTGTAGCTTTCTACATTGGTCAGCTGAATTTCACCATATAGGTCTGTATGAGCTGCATTGCAATTCCTGCCTTTGATTGTCTTAATTTAAGAAGTTAAATGCTTTACTAGATTTTCTGTCCTTTTGGCAGAAGGCTGAAGAAAGAATTATCAAGAGTAGCTTCATCTTGCTGTAGGATGGAGTTGGATATAGTCGTTCATGTGCTAGTCTGTTATTGGATTTGTAATCTAATTCTTTGCTTTCATTGCATGCAAAGGGCTTTTGAGCACTGTAATCTTCTTTTATTGTTTTCAGGAGTTGGGTCTGTGAAACTGCCTATAATTCTTTACTTGTCTTTTATGAGTTTTTTACTCCTGGCTCAATCCTGCAAGGAGCTGGGAAACTCTCAAGAAATGTTGAGCATGTTCAAGGTCTATAAAAATCAGTGGAACTGGAGATCACTCACTGGATTATGATATCATACAAAATCAGATCCTCAGTGAGCCATGGGCTTTCAATTTAAATCAGAGACATTTGTGAAACTTCATATCCTCTGCCTTATTTTAATACCTTTGGATGTACACAGATAATGCACAACAGTATCATATAAAATACATAGTCTGCATTATTTATCTTGATTTGCAGCATGTAAATATTAAATCCCGTGTTCTGTTATTCTTATTATTACTGAGTAGCAGCTTAATTGAATTCAGCAGACATAAGATACAAGAAATTTAAGGATGGCAAAGGTACATCCTTAAGTGCTTTGTAATGATGAGTTAAAGAATTATACAACTCAAAAGCACTGTTACTTAGGAAGAAATGCAAATATGTCTAAGAACTTATTTAATATCTAATTTCTGATGTTTTTCCCAGCTTTAATTGCATTCTAATTTTCTAATTAATTTTAGAAGGAATACTCATGGGCATACCTATTTATTAGTGAATTTGAAGATTTCAACTTTTCCTTGAATGAACAGCATAGAATCTTTCAAAAACAACTGAGCACAGTTATAAATAATAGCATGTCAGAATGAAGATAAAATGTGATTTATAGTCATATAAAGATGTGCTTTATTTTTTTAGAGAATATGTTCTCTGAAACATTAACAAAGACAGGTGTCTGTAAAAAAGTCACTGACATTTTATCTGTGAACTTAAAAGTTTTCAAGCTGAGGAATGCGTTGCATATTTGTTCTCTGTAATTTGTTAGGATGCACTGGGAATGTCAGAAGTTTGATATCAAAAGAAGTCAATTGTTGTAGCAGAAGCAGTGCTAAGTTTGAAAGGATAACTTAGTTGTGCAAAGGAAGCAGTAGAGTATAGCTGCTGCCTTTCAAAAAGAAAAAGAGTTGGAGAATGAGAGTCTCTATTATTTCAAGTAGTGCACACGGAAAAATATATGGACACGTAAATAAAAATGAACACATATATATGCATGACTATGCTTATTTCAGATACTGTTAACTTTATTGATGATCATGTGATTATTTAGTGAGGGGGGATTTCAATCATATCTCCAAGCAGCTAATATAAACTATAAAGTTAGGTTCAAAAATACAGATGGAAAATTTGTGATTGTTGATAGTTGTTAAGGCTACATGTAATGCCCTAATCTACACTTACGTACTTTGATATATCCACTTCCCTCTTTAATTTCTCAAACCCTGTAATAGTATTAATTCTTAAAAGAGCTTTAATTTTTCCCTTACTAATTTATCTTTTATTTAAGTCCAAAATTCATCTGGTCATATGATGATATCTATACCCTCTCTCATCTATATCTGAAGAGAAATAGGCAATTACCCTATGTCATCCCTTAACATTTACAGCTAGAAATCTGGTATCTCTTTATGGTCAGAAACATGTTTCTGCATTTACATTTTGTGACAAAAACTTCACATTTCCTGAACAGCTTTACTTATGTATGGATTTACTCACTGAGTGCTTATGAAAACTTTACCCTACTGATGCTATGCATTTATTTCCATTTTGAAAGAATTTCTTCCACTCGATTTTCTTTAAATCATTTTTAATTGCAAAAGCAAAAAAATAATTCCATATTTTTAAGAGTTATATTTTTAAAAAAATTATAACTGTTCTGGAAATGAACTACATATTTTCCCTAGAAATAATAATTCCTGAAAAGCCTACTGAAGAACCCTAGTCAAATGCCATGTAAAGAAGGCCTACGTGCAGATGACTTTATTGCCTTAAACTGAAGCTGCAGGACTAAGAACCCAAAACTGTATAAAACAATGATAATTTTGGTTTAATAACACTATTTGAGACTATTGTCTAAAAGAGGAGATTAATAACATCTCAAATGATTTTTACACAATTACATTCATGTTTTATTAGCACTGATATAGCAAAGGATCTGCATGTAAACTAAGGCTTTTTGCTCATGTTTTCTTTTAATTTGATAAAGACTACTCAGCCTGTGTCTTGTCTCTTTAACGCAGTTCTTAAGAAAGTGCCTTCTTTTCTCCTGTTGTTATTTATTTCCTTCTCATGCAGCCATGATCGTTTCCACATTCTTATAAACTTCAGGATTTTAAAAGCATGTGTTTTAAAGGGTTTGGTTTTTAGAGGGCCTGAGACCAGCCGTTGTCAACTGGATTGTTGATGCCCTGAGATGCTGACAAATCTATCCCTTACACTTTAGTAACAGATAGGAATCAAACACAGAAACAGCAGTAGAATAACTAGGCATCTGTAAATGTAGCCCCTTGCCCTTTGAACAGGTTTGCATTCACCCATGCAAATTCCTGGAAACCCACTTGGCTTTTACACAGATGAAGCAGCCAATTACAGAACTGGGTCCCTCGAGAAATGTTCATCGCAAATTCTCTAGTACAATAGAATGCAACATCAATGGTGTCTGAAAAATATAAATTAGTTAAGACCCACTAGAGTTAACTATTTGACTAAATAATTTTAAAATAGAATACCATTCTTTTTCCATAATGGTGTAGCTACAATATATCAAGTTGAGATACTGATATCTGTCTTTTTGATCACTCATATTTCAATTAATTACAAAAAGTCAAAGTTTAATAAAAACCTGCACCGATATTTTAGAGCAACAGACTGTAGCTGATTGTTTTTCCATATTTTTTGCTTATGGCTATTCAAAAATGCAAGAGAATTTTTATTCTCTAACAGTGTCTACCGATATTTCAGTACTACATACATACTGTACCACATATATGAGCATTATTCTGGCCTCTTGATCAACTTTGTTTGCTTGTTTCTTTTCTATTAAAAAAGTAATAAAAAAAATTTACTAACTTCAATCTTCTCTGAAACAGAAATTTTAATCTTTATACACTCCTCTAAGGAAAAAATTTTTTACATAATTATCTTGATAATTTACTGCATTGATTTTCTATTAATAAAGTAAGAAAATCAGCAAAATACTATGCAGCAAATTGGTAGATTATAATTATTACTACATTAACTGAATATAGCAAATTATTAAGCAATTAAGTCACTCTTAGACTTATTTGTTAGAGGAGATTCCATTAGTAAGTGTAGCACAGGAAAAACAATGAAATAATATTGTTCAACCTAACTATAAAATTAAATGGGCTTGTGTTCCTCAGCTTATAAAATAGTATCCCCAAATATAGTCTGATCTCTTTAATAGACTCACAGTTTTTTACATTTTGGCAACTATCATAAAACATCTGGAGCAATAACATGTATGTTGCTAGAATTTGCATTTTTATCTACTTTAAATAGCTTGTCTGTTTAGGGTCCAGCTCTGCTTCTGTGGCTTCTTCATGGCATTTTAAATGGATGAAAAGCAGACAGATAAGACCAAGCACGATAGAGCAGTTATTCCTAATTTCTGTTGCCTAAAGGCAGCAAGTCCTTGCTAAGAGACTTTTGGAAAGAAGTCAGTCCTCTTAACTTCTTACTTCATACAACCGGTAGTTTGACCCCAACTCCATGCCCTAGAGCTCCATGCCACAGCATCAGAGAATGTAGAACACTCACAATGTTTTTTCCTTCCTCATGAACAATAGCCAACATCTGTTAGGGCTTCAATCTGAATTTTGGATAGATACTATACTAGGCTTGCAAGATGATGCTCATCTGTCAACATGAAAATTAAGTGCTCATAAAACCAATGATCCCGTCCTTGAAAACAGTAAAGTGTCCCTTGGATATCAACCCTGCCCAACATTGTTGATCATTCCACATTGCTGACATGTCTACTGACTCTTCAAGAGGACACAGAGCAGTTTGATGACCTCTGCCTTCCTCTGTGTATGATACTTGGTTTCCCTCTTGATCTTTCTCCAGCTGATTAAAAATATGGACACGAGTGGAATCTTTTATGAATAGGGTACATTACGTCAAGGTTAAATGTGAACAGTTGCTTTATGTTGGCAAAAAAAACCCAGAGAGAAATGTCCTGCTCCATGGAAATGGGTCCTGTATAGGGCCTATACAAGGGATATCGAATGTACAAGGACTGGCTGCTTTTACGGAGAGTGAAGTGGGCTTGAATAGTCCACAACATTTTTATTATTTTTTCACAACTACAGATGACCGTCAGTGATGGCAACTAGAAATAATATCTGAGAGGACATATGGGTAGAGAGTGCATGACCACCTTAGGCCCTGCAGAAAGATAACTGAAGCACTGCATATGCAATTTTTTTTTATTCTGAAAACTCCACTGAATAAAGAGTGTGCTGTATTGAGAACAGTGAAATCCCTCCTTGGGACTCTTTGTCTGTAAAGTGCATATCAGTCAAGAAAGAAAATCAGCAGAAGAAAAGGGAAACAATAAAAATAAATTTTCAGTGTTGTTCTACACCATTTGAAAGAGCAGACAATACAAAATACAAAAGCTCAAGTCAACACCTAATCTTGATTTTGGGACCTGCGTAGTCTCTTCTTTCTCCCTTTGTTTTTGCATATGCCAAATTAGAGTAAAAGCTTCCTGGACCACAGATTTTATCTTGTATTTGTATTTCATGCACTTACTTTAGAATAAAAATCTGGATTCATGAATACTGGAAACTGCTTGAGTAGTTTGCAGAAAACTTAATTTTATTTCCTTGAAGAACCAAGAAAGTTTAATTCTCTGTGATTCATGGGATCACATTCTTAGAGGTGACATGAAGTAATGGGAAGGTACATGAGCATCTGCTAAAAATCATTGTGAGTTAAATTTGGAAAAAGCCTGTGAGTTAAATTTGGAAAATCTGCAAAGCAGCAGAACAAGCAACATTTCAAATGCAGAATTTCAAAAATGAGGAAAATCAAGAAAGAGTGAAGGAGGTTATTGCTCAGCAGAACTTGCTGAGACCAGTAGAGAAAAGCACCTGAGCAGTGCACCACAGAGGCCAGCCTAAGCAACTACGTAAAAAGAAATCAACATGCAGACAGAATCCACCCAGTGGAGCTTCCCATAAAGATGATTTTGTTGTTGTTGCCATCCTTTGTACTTGCTCAGGGTGATGGCTTCCTTGTACACTGAGCTTAGGAGAGGATCTGGATGCTGCTGCGCTAACCATTTATCTTAACACAGGGTGCTGAGGCAAAATAGGCAGTAAAAGGCAGTAAGCCCTATACTATCTTTTTCCTGCGCTGATCATCTATGTGGCAAAGCACTCAGAGTGCCCTGAAGGAGCAGGGCCAACAAAGAAGTAGAAGGGAACAAGAATACACCAAACAATTTTCCGGGCACAGGCAATAAAGGGTCAAGCGATCCTTCTAGCACACATATGTGTGCTGGACCTGCTAGCACACATATGTGAACTGATCAGCTACTCTCTTCTCCTGGGAAGAAAGTGAATCTGGATAAAAATGAGGAAAAAATCTTTTTTCCCCAGAATTTGGGTTATGTTATCCACTCAAAATTGTCAACTTTTTTTATTAGTCTTCCTTCTCAGAGCAAGTGGGAGCCCATGCAGAGAGTCTCTTCCTTGTGTTATCTGCTATACAAACAAGTCCAAAACATTCTCACTGGCCCGCATTCCTTACAAACATGTCATGACAGCAAGACAAATCCTTTAGCTAAAGTTGTCATCTATTCCTTACAGCAATGTGTTGGCTACTGGCTCCTGTATTGGAATAGGGGTCTCTCAGACTGTGGTATGTCTAGCACAGGAGTGAAGGCAAAATGTAAAATCTAGCTCTTACAGCTAGCCCTTACGGCTCACTTAGACCCAAATAAGCAAGTGATGCTAACTTTGCATCCAAGTGTCATGGTTTCACCCCAGCTGGCAACTAAGCACCACACAGCCACTCACTCACTCCCCCCCGGTGGGATGGGGGAGAGAATCTGAAGAGTAAAAGTGAGAAAACTCATGGGTTGAGATAAAGACAGTTTAATAGGTAAAGCAAAAGCTGTGCACAAGCAAAGCAAAACAAGGAATTCATTCACTCCTTCCCATGGGCAGGCAGGTGTTCAGCCATCCCCAGGAAAGCAGGGCTCCATCACGCCTAACGGTGACTTGGGAAGACAAACACCATCACTCTGAACGTTCCCCCCTTCCTTCTTCCTCCCCCAGCTTTATATACTGAGCATGACGCCATATGGTATGGGATAGCCCTTTGGTCAGTTGGGGTCAGCTGTCCCAGCCGTGTCCCCTCCCAACTTCTTGTGCACCCCCAGCCTCCTCGCTGGTGGGGTGGGGTGAGGAGCAGAAAAGGCCCTGACTCTGTGTAAGCACTGCTCAGCAATAACTAAAACATCCCTGTGTTATCAACACTGTTTTCATCACAAATCTAAAACATAGTCCCATACTAGCTACTATGAAGAAAATTAACTATCCCAGCCAAAACCAGCACTTCAGGTTTCTAAGAATCAGAGAAACATTGCAGACAGTTTCTGCTCCTCACCTCTTAAGAAAATGATATGTTGCAGCCTTATTCCATAAAGGTGTTGTCCTTTTTCTTGTGCTTTTCCTCCAGCATAAAAAGAAAGCAGGGTGAAAAAAGGGTGAGGGGGCTGGCTGACCAGGAGTGAAGCTGCAAATCTGTGTTAAACTTGATGTTAAACTTCTGAAAGTCATGACCATTTCAGTTCTGCACATCAACCAAAGATATAAATACCAAACCTGCTCTTCCCAGTGTCATAAGGTGGAGGTAAAAAAGTCAGAAAAGAAGCAGAGTGATGAAGAGCATAGGCATATGACTATCTAAACACAAAAATGGCATAGCCAGGCTGGATTAGAGGGCAAATACAAATTAGAAGGAAATTATGAACCTTTCCCCTCTGGATGAAGGAAGTCCAGCACTTAGATACTGTTAGCATTTATTTTCATTTTGAAAGCTTTGCAAATGGATTAAGTGTATCAAGTTTGCTCTTCAGCATCTTGACCAAAGGCAGCCTTGACTGCAGCAGTCATGGCTTATTTAGCACAGTTTATCACCTCTGTTTCCACAGATTTCTCTGTTCACACTCTTGAGTGCTGCAGCAACTAGTACTACACAGTTAATGCAAAGTCTTGTCACAGAACTGATGCAGGTATAATCACTTACAGAAGTGAACAGGGAATCCATTTGGCCCTGCTTTAGGTTACTGCCTTAGATTTAAGGACCACCAAAGCTGACAGGACCTAGTTGAGCCATTGAAAAGGAAAGCCTGTTGATTAAATTTCTATTTTATGAGAATGCTATGCAGATGACATTCAGCTATTTTATCGAAGTTTTGCAGTGTGGTGCAGCAGTCAGGAATGCAGCATTTGTTATAGATGCCAGCGCTATCCATTGCTTTTCTCTAGGAGGAACTCCACTAGGTTGACAAAATCTCTTTATGCAGTTTAATTAAAGCTTTACTCTGAAAATCCCAGATACTTAAAATGCTTTGCTAATTGCTACATGAACAAAATGATTTATTTACAAATTAGCATTCTTGAAGGAAGTAAGGAAATTTTAACTATCTGCTCAAATTTTATTCCTGACAAGTGCCTGGTTGAGATCTTGCAAAACATTTAAGCACATGTTTATATGTAAATGTAATAGCAGTTCTAGACTTCAAAGACTTAATCGCAAGAAGATTTAATGTGAGAAAATACTATTAAGGTAGAATTAGTATCACCTAACTTTAGCTATGTGAATGTTGTGTATCTCGTAAAGTTAGTCTTTGAGTTCTTTCTATAATCAACGGTAATGGACAGGCAAGTTCAAAGGCTATTAGTCTTGACTGTCTTAGACATCGTAAGTTGGGAAATGCTTATCTGACAGTTGACTCCAAAGGGAGTCTAGATAATGAACTTAGACTTGATGCCTAACTCTTACAAAGCTAAGTGAGATGAATCTCATCCTTCATTTCCATCTAATAATAGATGCAATCATTACAGTAACTCCATTTTCACAAACACCCACACTTCGTTACAAGACGAAGGCATAAGCATGATATTATTAAAATAATTATTCTGGATAAAACATAGCTATGCACTTCATATAAACGGGAGCAGTTTATTTTCCCACCATTTTTTTAATTGCAGCCCTTGTACTTAACTATTCCTCATTCTGACATGCGAATGTTATGTATTACATCTTCTCTACCTGAAACACTACTTGTTCCTGTTTTTCATTATGTCCTTCACCTCTATTTGTTCTCTTATTAGTATGTTTGTTTTACTTCCTCCCTTAATAGCAGGGATATATCTTTCTATGCCCCACTGTATGTCCTGAAGTTGAACTCTGTCTCCTTGGTGAGTATCCATATGCTTCTTTGTAAGTTATCGTTGTCAGTAAAAGACCATCAAAACCACTTTGGGTGAAATCCTGGTTTGCTATGGAATCCACTTGAAAAATACCCAAGTCTGCAACTGGACAAGATGTAACTCTGTTTGTGAAGAGATCCTTCTGAAACATTTAGCCTTCTACAACTCACTCACCCGGTCTAAATTTCTCTCTCTAGAACAGCTAGGGCATGAAGAAAATAGGTCATGTGGGGACTATTGCAAGGAATATAATACAAATCTTTTCCTTTCTTCTATTTCCCATCAGCAAAGAATTCAACAGTTTGTCATGAGTAACAAACAACACTGAGTTTAGGTTACTTCAGCAGAGCTTCTTTCAAAATTTTGTGCTAGATATCACTTTCCCAGAGTAGCTGGACTTCAGATAATCACTTCCCTTAAATTAATCAAGGCCTGGCTGGTCTCAGTACTCACACCATGATGTAGTTAATGGTCCATAGTGGTGCATTTATAGAACATCCAGATCAGACTTGGGGCAGCGTGATGCTACGCAGAGCACTCAGAACTTCGCCCATTTGTCAGGGCTTGAGTCAAACAGGAAAAGAACATAGGCATGCACTTGGTTACTCGGGTAATGAGCATCTTGGTGGTATAAATAGCAAATATAAATTATTACCTGGGTAGTATTTTCTTTGTTTCTAAACTAGTCCAAATCCATAATATCAAAGCATTCTTATTTATGTATTTCACTCTCAACATCCTTTGTTACATATTGCATAACTGATTACTTTGAAAACAAAGTTATTCTAGAGTAACATGGGAATTGAATGCTGCACAAAAAAAAAAGGATAAATAGTTCTGCAAGTCTTATGATAAGGGCTGTCTCTCTTCTTGGTTCCTTCATTATTGCTCTTACTGTAAAATTTGCTGAGCTTTGATTGTTCTTGATTTCATCAAATGCACAGATGCTCAGCTTTTCAATAAAAAGGCTATGGTTAACCTGTTTGCACCTCAGTTTCCACCTTTGAAAAATGAAGGCCGTTAAGGATTCTCCACTTTGCAAGCATTCACTTTTGCAAAGCTAAATGCTTTGAAAAGATGCTATGACATGGAAGCTGCAACTTGGTATTATAATGCTTACAAATGCAAGGAACAGGGAATGGGAACAGAATCAGCAGTTTGGGTGATAGGTCATTTGCAAACACAATATGAGGGAGAAGGAAGTCTCTGGGGAGTAATTTAATTCTTTGTCTGAAGATTGATACCTGCTGGTGATGCCAGCTGAATAGGTTTGTTCCATACAAAAATATGAGTTGTTCAACTTGAAGATCTGTAAGATGACTTTTTAAAATTCTTTAAAGTCATTAGTTCAGATAGAGATGTGATCTCGTTAATGTATATGCTGCTGTAGCAGGGTGGGGATGTGCATTTGCAATATGCCAGTTTAGGGCAATTGCATCATTATCGTGACAAGTTATTGTGACAGGCACATTATTGCAGCACCATTAATAATGCTTGTCATATAATGTGCTTTATTTTTGTGTGAACCATAGGATGTGGAACTGGATGTCATGCTAGGGCTGCTACAGAAGACAATAATCCCAACCAATATTCCTATTCCGTCTGTTCTGAAGAGGTTGCTTGTTGGTGATTTAATCTGTCTCGGAAGGCTTACATTCTTACACGTACTGGCAGATTTTCGTGATCATTCTAATGGTTCTGAAACAACTTTCCAAATTATCTTAAAGGCCTAATGATAAAGTATTTGAATAGGAATTTTTCTCATGTCATGCAGTATTTTTTCTCCAGCTGTTGGTAACAATGTAAGACTGAAGATACAAACCTTGTACTTCTTTAGTACATTTCAGTGTTTAACATTGTATGATAGAATCTGATAGTATCGTACAGAAAATGTGTCTTCTTATTAATATGAACTCTGTAAAAATGCCTGCCTTATTGTTGCACAGCTCGGTTTTCTATTGAACAACCTGACGTTCTCACAAAGGGGATTTGTGGAATGGAACTTCTTATTAACTCTCACTATGCTGCTACTCTCAGGACTCCCAAGTATAAATGCTGCATGACAACCCCCAGAAAGAGCATTTAAAATATTATGTAAAAGTGAAAGAAATACTTTTTCCGTTACTTGGCAGATTTCCTTCTGTCTGTCCTATCAGTGGCAAGTATCTCCTCCCTTCCTCTCAAACGTTTTTCCAGTTTGGCTGAAAAGGGATCCCTTTGGTTGAAAAGGGATAAAATAAAGTGAATAATGGAGAATAAGAAAGTGGAAAGGCACACCAGCTCATCCTTATCCAATAAAATAAACAGAACATGAAGATTCGATCAGATTAGCATTCATGGATTAAATGATTACATAGAAGAAAGTGAATTGTAATCTTCATTTTTAATTCTGGGCCAGGAAAGGTGAACATTTTATGATAATGTATCATTGAAATACTAGAGGGCAACACCAGAAGCTTGGTACACTATTGGGAAGAACACTTATGAATCATAAAAGGTAGCTGGTGTCTTTTTTTGTCTCTTATTTACTTTATTTATTTTCTTCTAGCCCATACAAAAGTGCCTGCAATCTACTAGAAAACAGAAGTGCAGAACTCTTCTAGGGATGTGGAAAATTGCAATAATGTTTATACTGGTATGAATGGAAAGGAAAAGCGAACACAAAGGTGCAAAATACCAGCAGGAGGAGGGCTATAAAAATGGCTGACACCAGTAGCAGGTCATCAAGATCCTAGCACACATTTACCTGCAGTTCCTCAGATCTGAAACAGAGAGGGTGAGTAAATCCTGATGACTCACAGAGATGGGACAGGATTGAGAGATTAATCACTGTTGGCTCCTGATGCATCAATGAGACGCATCCAAAACTGACACCCTCCTAAAAAGAACCCAGTAAGTGTGGGGATAGTTTGAAAACTGGTGCTGCTTTTCCTCCATGTCATTGCAAGCACTCCTGGACAGTCTCCCTGGATACAGGGGTCAGTGCCTGACTACTTGCCAGATTTACATGCATCTTGGTGCTTGTGTGTATGAAAGCGTCAGTGTTAGGGGCTGAAATCAATTGTGTTTTAAAATAAATTAGTATTTCCTTCCTATAAGATACTGCATCGAGCTGCGTTTCTGCTACAGTGCTGCAGCATTATTTCCTGCAGGCCAATTTGGCAGTCATTGTGTTCTCAGGATTTACTAAAAGATAGGAATTCTGCAATTAGCGATTTTACATCCATGCATATAATTATGACTTGTGAGATAAAATGCTCTATTTAGCAGAATACAGGGTCATCGCTAGTGCTAAAGTAGAAAAGAAAACCAGCACTTCTAGGAGTAGGTTCATCCCGTTCTGACACGTTCTGAAGCAGTTCAGATGACTGCAACCACCAGAGCACAGAATCGTTTCTCATGTTACCTGTCAGCAACATATGGTTTAGAACCAAATTTAGAAGTCTAAATGTAGGAAAGCATTTAAAAACTCTAAACATTTATGTAGAACCATATCTCAGACTCCCTGAGACATCCACATAGAGCTGCCACATATGACACAGGATCTATGGGAAGTCTCTGAAGTGGCCTCGTGGGATCAGGACAGATACCTTAGGATATCTGAAGTGCACTGCAGACCTCACTTCAAGCACGTGAATCAATCTGTACAGAGAGTGCTCAGTTCCTAACAGATGAATACCCAGTGCCATTTGGGAGGTTGTGGGGTGCCCGAGGCCCCCAGGCAGAGCAGACCAGCACGCTGCCGCGTTCGCACCAGCCCTGCCCTGTCCTGGCGTGGCGGCCGCAGGCCAGGTGAGGCTCCTCGCAGCACCTGAAGTGACACTGCGGAGGCTGCTTCCAGACACCTGAACCCTGCTCTCTGCAGCCAGGTGTGAGCTAACCGTCCATGCACAGAGCCAGCGGACTTCTAGGTGTTACAACTGGGATTAAAATAAGCATTCAGTACAATGTGAGATGCCCTCATGTATCCCTCCTGGCTGATCTAGAGGCAGGCATTTTTCCCGGGCCCTATCTGCCAGTTTCACGTATATCCATAGGATATTGGGCTGTAAGACAGCCCAAGGGGCACTAGGTCAGTATGTTAAACACCTGAATTGCTCCCTGGTGTTTAGACACCACATTTATTTGTCTGCACCATCATGCTGAGCTCCACCTCACTGTGCCCCAGCCCTGACAGCAAGGAGGAGGCCCAGGGGAGGTGGGGTGGGACAGGACAGTGAGAGGCTGTGAGGTGACGACAGCCCCAGCCACAAGGCTGTCCCCAGACAGACAGGGGTGACAGCAGGCTCTCCATGTTGGCTGTTTTCCCCATGGGCCTGAGTTATGGGGTTTGTGCATCCCTCTGCATTTGAACAAGGCTGAAGAGCGACAGCCCTTTTTCCCCGAGCAGCCAAGGGCTGGGCCTCCCATCAGCCCTGGCTCCTCCACTGATGCGGTGCCCGTGTAACAGTGGGCAGAACGCTGCCGCTGGCCGTGTCACAGGGGGTTGGTGACACAGCCGCCCCGGACCGGTCAGACGGCCCAGGCTGCAGGCGGGTGAGCGAGGGCTGAGGCGAGAGGCCAGGCAGGGAGGAGGGCAGGGAGGGGAGGGGAGGGGAGGGCAGGGCTGCTGGGCCCGGGTTGCCCGTGGCGCGACAGATGCCGGCTGCTCCTCCTTTGTCTTCCAGGGCTGCAGGCTCACACAAGGACAGGAACAGACCGCGGCGCGCTCCCGTCCTCGGCCATGCAGCCACAGACGTTCGCTACCTTCTGCAAGGACGATGACACTAAGTTAAGGCCTCAGGACTCTGGCAGAGCCCTGGGCAGGCCTTGCCCACAGTGAGCCAGGGTGCCTGCCCCTGTGCTTCTTACCCTGCCTTTTACAGACGCACAAACACGCAGGGACAGGACCACACCATGGCGCGCTCCCGTCCTCGGCCACAGACATTCGCTACCTTCTGCAAGGACGATGACACTAAGTTAAGGCCTCAAGACTCTGGCAGAGCCCTGGGCAGGCCTTGCCCACGGTGAGCCAGGGTGCCTGCCCCATTTTTTTTTTTATCCTGCCTTTGACAGACGCAGGCCCACACAGGGACAGGACCACACCATGGCGCACTCCCATCCTTGGCCACAGCCAGAGAGATTCAGCACCTTCTGCAAGGACCCTGACTCAAAGTTAAGGAATCAAAAATGACACCAGCTCTTGGCACCAACCTAGTGGTGCAGTGGCACTGTAGAGTGGGTGGATGGCTGGTGGTGGCCCATCCCCCCATAGGATGGGTGTCTCCTGGCTGCCAGGGAGATGTGGTACTGACAGCCTTGGCCTGAGGCTGGGAGAGCCCTGGGCAGGGGTTGCCCATGGTGAGCCAGGGTGGCTGCTCCTTTTGTTTGTTGATATTATTCTGCCTTTTGCAGCTGCAGGCCCAGACAGGGACAGGACCAGACCTCGGTGCACTCCTGTCCTCAGTCACAGCCAGAGAGATTCACTACCTTCTACAAGGACGATGACACTAAGTTAAGGCATCAAGAGTCTGGCAGAGCCCTGGGCAGTTGCCCATGGTGAGCCACGGTGCCTGCCCCTTTGCTTCTTATCCTGCCTTTTACAGCTGCAGTCCCAGACAAGGACAGGACCAGACCATGGCACGCTCCTGTCCTCAGTCACTCAGCCAGAGACATTCACTACCTTCTGAAAGGACAATGACACTAAGTTAAGGCATCAAGAGTCTGGCAGAGCCCTGGGCAGGCCTTGCCCATGGTGAGCCAGGGTGCCTGCCCCTTTGCTTCTTATCCTGCCTTTGACAGACACAGGCTCAGACAGCAACAGGACCACACCATGGCGCACTCCCATCCCCTCCCTCCGCAGACACTCAGCCAGAGATCTCTGCAGCTTTCCACAAAGCCACGGACCTAAGCGCAACCAAGCACACACAGCCCTGCTCTGCACCGCGCCAGGGTCCCACAGGCAGCTCGAGGCTCCCCACAGCCGTGGACAACGGGAGCCCCGTGCCACCTGCCCTCTCTGTCTGAAACCGACCTTGAAATAAAACTTTCTGATTCATGAACCACTGGCTGGTTCTTCGGGTTTGTGTGGTCTTCTGGGGGAAACCTCCTGGGCCTTTTCCTTATTGTCCTTATTACACTGAATTTCTAGATCTTTATATATGTCTATAGAAAAAAATATAGATATCTTTCTATATAGACATCTAGAAAGTGTACCTGTATCTTCCTTATGGGAAGGAAGTGGGGAGCCAATCAGAGGCTGTTCTGATACCATGTGGGCACGATGCATTCAAAACATGGATACCAGCCAATCCCAGAGCAGTATGAAAACACGTGGGGTGTGAGCCACGAGCCATGTCCTTGGGTCAGTGGGATGAGGCAGGAGGCAGAGGTCAGCCTGTGGTACACAGGCTCTGTGCAGGCCTCACCACGAGGTCACTTGTTGTCGCACGCACAACTGGGACGTTCTGCGCTCTGTCTCTGGGAATTTTCACCTGAGGCCATCAAAGGAAAACATTTCACTGCCTTACCTGTTTTCTCCTAGAAAACATCTATTAGCCATAGAATTCCCTATAGATTCACATAAAGATGCGTATGGCTGCTATTCTAATTTTATTGATTGTAATATTGCCATATATTGCCTCAAGTCTGGGGCAGAATTTACTGAAGATTTCTTCCAATAATTTATTATAAAGATTTTTTTTAAAAAACCCTCCAATTTTCACAATGAGAACAATCAGCCATTGGAATAATCTCCCCAGGGAAGTGGTGGATTCCCCAACATCGGACACTTCTAAGAATCAGCCAGCCAGGGTGCTGGGCCATTTTGTCTAGACTCTGCTTTTGCCAAGAAAGGTTGGACCAGATGATTCTTGAGGTCCCTTCCAACCTGGTATTCTATGTTTCTATGAAATTCTCAGAAAATCATAAATCTAAGTCAATGACGATAAAACAATACTGCTATCTTAATTGTATCTTGGCAACTTCCCCAAGTCATGGTAGAATCTAAGTTTTGCCAAAGTATGTAAACCAATTTTTTATGATTCTGATATCTCTGGGGTAGAATATGTCACGAGAGCTGGCACAGCACTCTCTTAATTCCTTTGTGTAGTGGAATCTCATTTGCCTTCTTTCTAGGATCAATGACATTGCTAATCAGATACTATGATGCAACTAATGTACAGGAATAGAATACTGTCTAGAGGCGACTCAGAGCCCTAAACTCATTGGCAATTTAACATCTCTGGTGTTCTTTCCGTTCACTCTGCTCTGATTTTTCAAGCCACACCTCTCCCAGAAATGTCAATATAAATGTCAATAGAGAGGAAATGCATAAAAGTCACATGTTGCAAAGCCAAGTGGGGCATCCTCATGTTACTCAAAGTGTTGAGAAAAGAGATTGGTTTAACATAGGAAGGGTATTATAAAAAGATTGTCACGATAAATATTAGTCATGTCGCACCACATGTCACTTGGAAGTGTTGAAGAAACACTAGGACGGTGTAGGGCTCAGTGGATCAGACTGGGCTACAGTAAATAGAAAGCTGCCTTGCCCCAGTCTGTTACCCAAGGAGAAAAAGAGTTGCAAAAGAGAGAGTTTTGAATTCACTTTGAAGCAAAGTCCTTCCTCAGAGTTGAAACCTGATTCAAACCCCATACAGTTCAGGGTTAAGGCACCTCTCATGAGTGATGATTTACTGACCTGTGATGCATAAGGCACCAAAGCCACTCAAATCATATTTTGACTCAACTCAATTACTTTTTAAAAACCATGAAATCAGGTCACTTAATCACATTAGGAATGCCTGATCACTCCGTTTCAATTCCAGTATGGTGTGCGAAGCTGATGTCTTGTATTTCTGTGGTACCAAGCTGGGCTTTCTCAGTCCTTGTGTGAGTTCTGAATGTATTTTCCCTTACTGCTGATCAATATTTTCATATTTTACTATCCTACTTGTAGTAAATGCCTCAACAGGTGTGCAGGTCTTCTTCACAGGCCATTGAGTGTTTGTGAGTCAAATGATAATCTTAGAAGTCTGTTTTTTTGCAAAACATTTCAGTGGAACACATCTTGTATGACCTAGCATAGTATAAATACTCATTTTTGTGGGTTGTGCTAGAGACTCTGAACGTATTGCATTATGCGTCTGTTAGAAGTATTAGTAAACCAGCACAGAATGGACCAAGCACTCGTTAGACGTGAGACTCGCCTCATCTCTTTTTGATACATACGATGCAAATTTTTCACCTTCTGAATTAGGCTTCGTTTTTAGCCAGTGGAGAGAAACAGGTGCTTTTTGGGATCATTCATTTGACCTGCTTCAGACATTGATTTAGGATGAAATGAATCATATTTTAGAAGGGCTTTTTCTTCTCTACGAACTATGAAGTGAGTCTTGGGCATAACTCGGCTGTAAGCATGGAAGGGTGAAGTTCAGTGAAATGCGTATCATCCTGGCAGACTGTGAGTGGTATAAGGGACCCTATGTCACTTATGCCATCTTTAGTTATTTTTAGTTATTCTGTGTTTCTGTTAGAGTTCAGACTGACATTTTGCCTGTTTTATATTGAACTAGAGCTGATCTTAATGAAAACCATTGACCAGTGCAAACCACTGAACTCCATTAACAGAAGTTGCGGCTCAGAATTTGCTATGATTGTTCTGCATATGCGGTCTTCAAAAGGTGGTGCAGATAACAAATAACAAATGTTAAGCTGCTGTAGAATATTTCTTTTATTATTGTAGGGCCTATAGTTTGTCCACAACAGTTGTGAACAAGGTTTAGAGACAATGAGCCATATTCACAGTTGTGGTGGGTTAACCTTGGTAAGGGCCAAACTCCAACCCGGCCACTCATTGGTCCCCTTCTTGACAGGACAGGGGGAGAAAATAGGATGAAAAAGCTTATGAATCGAGATAAAGACAGATAAAGACATTTACCAGTTTCTGCCATGGGAAAAAAGGACTCGATTTGGGGAAAATTAATGTAATTTATTGCTAGTTAAAAATAGAGTAGGATGGTGAGAAACAAAGACAAAACTAAAACCACCTCCCCCTTTTTCCCAAGCTCAACTTCACTCTGATGCTTCTACCTCCTTTCCACCCTGAGTGGTACAGGGGGGTGTGGAATTGGGGTTGTGATCAGTCCACAACAGCTTCTCTCTGCCACGCTTTCCTCCACACACTTTTCCCTTGCTTCTGCATTGGTCCTTCCTAGGCTTTGATTCCTTCAGAATAAACCTGCTCCATCGTGAGATCTCCACGTGCCATAGCTAGCCCAAAGGTTAGCATGGGCCAGGAACCATTCTCAATAGGCAGCTTAGGTGCAGCCTCTTTCTGCTGTGTGAGACGTTTTGCATTTAGAAACGCAAGATGCGACATCCCACTGGAATCAAGGCTGGAGCGTGATCCCTGGTGGGGACTAATACAACTGGATTCGTTCAGGAGGTAGAAGCTGTGTATGCTTCCAAAGTGCTGTGTCAACACATTATTGCCTCAAGCTATTGGTAAATGAACACACCCGCATGATTCAGGTAGCTCAGGTCTGAAGGAAGCATGGCCATGCCAGTGGGGTGCTGTGTCTAGAACAATTACCTGGGTTATACGTGATTACTGTGCTACGTTGATGTGATGACCCTGCCCTCATCCTGGGGCTAGCTTGGTTGACATTTAGCTTAGGAGCAATGCGAGTTGTGTTTCATGCTGTCATGTAGGATGCACTCAGTCCTGCAGTAGATTTCAGAAACCACAGGAGTGGAAACACTATGTGAGCTAAGTAATTCTTCCCTGATCCTGGAAATTCAAGCAGAAATATTTAGTCAGCTTTGGTTGGGCAAAACAGACTCCATCTCCACAAGACACACTAGAGGTATGTGCTTCCAGCACCATTTAAGCCCTGGTTTTATGATTATCATTTTGGAATTAATAGATCATTTAAAATTCCCAAGTAAAGCTTTGGTAAATGCAATAGGACTGCTATTATATTAGTGTGTTGTGCTTTTTCTTTTTTTTTTAAATCTTAGGAAGGCTGCAGTATTAAACCCAGGAGAATTCTCATCTTCTTCAGGAATTCAGTTGTGAGCTATTTTAGCTTGTATTATCATGAAAAATGTATCGGTCACAATATTAAATTATCCTCAGTTGACCTTTCGGACCTGAGATGCTCGGTAAGTCTTCTTCAGAATGTGCTGGATTCAGTTAGATACAAATAGTTACCTTCTCTTTATATGTATGAAAAATGTCACTTTGTATAGCAGTCTCTTTGGTAATGACCCTATGAGTCACTGTAATTTTACAAAACATACAGAAATTCTGTTTCCTCAGATAAAGGTGGAAAGTAATCACAGAAATTCTATCCCCTGGGACAGACATTTGTCTTCTTGATTCTCTTTAGAGTCTTCTATGTGCATTACTGCTTCGAAAGTGGACATGGAAGAAAATCCTTTGAGAACAGCCTCTTAGAAATCCCCTGTCATTGTTCCCTGGGAGGAAACAGTCTGCTCCATGCAAATAAAATGCTATGTGTCCTGAACTCCAACTCAAATGTCCCTCAGGATTCACAGAAGGTTCAAACCACACATATAGAAATCTGTAGCTTATTGCTGGCTGTGTTGTCCTGCTTACTCCCTTTTCCTATTAGTATGATGACAACGTCTCTAGAGATAGACAGTGCCTCATAGTATCTTCCTAAAAGGTCAGCAATGCCCTTGGCAGTATAGTGTCTGGAAACCATGTCTGTCGGTAGTCCTTACTTCAGTGAAGTGTGGTGGTGCAAAGCAGAGCTTGCTTTGGAAACTGACTGTTAAAAGCAGTTTTCATTTTTCAAATTGCAAGCCACAGTCTTTGAAAAACCCAATATTTTCACTTACTTAGTGTGACACTTGGAAAGAAGTACTTCTGTGGTTGAAAAGAAAGTCAGAGAAGTTAAGCAGTTCTTATGCCCTTCTTACATACTTAGCAAAGTCATACTGGTCATCAGGTTTTTATGCTTTTCTTCTCTTCAGTGTCAAAGTGTGAGGGAAATGTCCGAATGCTGAGATAATTTCTTCAGCTCTGGTGAATGTACTGAAAGAAAATAAACATAATTAGCCATCTTTTATACGAGATATTCAGATGTGCCTCCCTCAGCAGCATTTGAATAGAGATACAGTATATTCCTAATTAGCTAAGTAAGGACCTTTCTGTGAATGCAGACCAACTATATCAAAATGAGAGATGATGGTTTTCTCTCAAATATGCATGTTTCATTTTCAGTGTTGACATTCTAATCTAATAGATAAGCCCTGATCCAAAGCCCACTGAAGGGAGTTTTAAAAATGTTATTCAGTATGTTTCAAGTCAGCCTTACAGCACGCTTTACTGGCAGATAGGAGTGAATATAGCAAGTAAAGCTAGCATGTAAGCAACAAACGTCTAAGCATTAGATACAAAGATATTCAGGGAAAGAAATAGTAGTCACACCTTGTAAATATGCAGCCTGTCTCAAAGGCTGTAAACATGCAACCTGCTCAGTATCTGGGGGGTACAGAGATTAGTATGTTTTGTGTTGGAAACCAAAACATCAACTGTATCATTTTTAGTGATTTGAAGCCATATGAAGTGAGCAAAGCAGTTGTAGCTAGTTTACTGAGAGCCTAGAAAGGGCTGAAAGAAAACCAAGGATTCCTAAGAATTGGTAGGGATTATAGAGAACAATACTAAACCTTAAAAGTGTGAGTAGCGAGATTTCTAAGGTAAGAATTGAAGGAGTCACAACTGACTGTGTAGTCTTCTTTACCCTTCATCCTTTCCCATGTATGCCATGTGTTCATACAACCTCTTTCAGACTAAGGCTGAGACATTGCCTGTGGAAGAGGCCACGCTGCCCACTGCTTTTGCTCTTCCGTGGGGACTCCTGATTCTGCTTTGAACTTACATACAGTCGTAATATGAATAACTCTGGTTCATCATCTAATTTGCTGACAGTTGTATTAGTACTAAAAGTGTATAAACAATGCAAAGTAATCAATATTTAAATTATTATTATAATTTGCAGATAATTATTGGCTGGGATGCTGATAATGGTGAAATCCATAGGGCTTTTTTGTACACATTATGCTAAATGATTTTTTAATGACAACTCGTTTTTCTTCATGTATATACTTGTCATTATCCATTATGACTGATGCCAATAGTCAGTTAGCCTTCCTATGCTAGTAAGCAAGGAAACACAGATGCAGAGAAGTCTTCACTGCAGCAGAAAGACAGAGAGTAGTATCAGGACCCACAATTTCTAAAGCAATTTACTATGTGTGTTTTATTTGTGTAATCTTGTCAAAACATTGACTGAAATGTTTATTTACCTCAAGAGAGTTTTTATAACAGTGAATTAATGTGATCTGGATGATGGAGAGCACTAAATGATTCATAGAATTATTACTACGAGTAAATCACTTAGAGATTTCTTGTCAAAGGCATGGTTGCCTTTATTTCAAACTGTTCTTTATATCTTTTTAGAACATATGTCTGAGCACACAGACTAACATACTACATGTTAGTGATTAAACCAACTTGCACAGATTATTAATAGGTTATTTTCTTTTCATCTGCCTAAGATTTTAGATGAGCTTCTAGGAAGCTAGATGACGATCTAAGAATACTGTAATAGGGGAATCTAAAAACCCTGAGGTAGAAATGAAATGGCAGGAAGCTGTTGTGTTGAATTTGCTTCATTGCCCTATATGGCACTGAACTAAATTCCTTCTACAATGCAATTCAGCTTAAAATTTGCAAGATTCAGAAAAGAGCTGATAGTCCAAATTCACATTTCCCATTCAAAAGGAGGGAGATAGATACCTGAAAATGCAAAAGGAAACATTAAATGACTGGAATACAAACTTTCAGCATAAGTTAGTGTTATTTTCACCCACTGCAAAAAGGATATCACCCTGCAAAACAATGAAGTTGCAAACTTGTCTGAGATGAGGGCATCTGCACTTTCTGTAGAGTTCTAAATTTTCTGTGAAAACAGTAATTTGACTTCTTACACCAGGCTGATAGTTGATACTAAATGGCAAAACTCTACCAACATCAAGCAAGAGTAGATTTAACAGTGGTAGGATTTTGTGTTTATTCATCAGGCTAGCAGAGAGTCCAAACTAATATTTTGTGTTACAGATAAAATATGTCATTAAATAATTGAGTGCATTTAAGGGTCTTCAGTTCTGTTCATGCTCAGTACTTCTCAGCTGTGGCTTATCGTTCCAGGGGGCTGAACACCTTTTATTTTAAAGAACCTGTTGTACCTTGTTGTGCCACTTGCTCTATAGTCAAACCTAAAATACAACCTTATCCACTGGTTTGTAGATCCAGCTGGTAAGCTGGTAAGCAGGTGAACAGAGTCTTTGTTGGTGCTCTCCTCTTTTTCAGTGCTGGGTTATGGGATATTCTCCTGTAGATGCTGCTCAATTATTTCCTGCATTTATTTCTATATATCTGTATTCCATTTATGCTGTTACAGTGATTCCCTTTAATAACAACATCTGTGAAAAGACATCACAAACTCTCTGGGGCAGATGACAGATCTTCTTATTGTTACTACAAAATATTTGCCTTTTCTTGAAAGCTGTGTATTTATAAATATTTCAGCAGGACAGAGTTCATTCAGAATATTGCAGAATCAGACTATATACATATGGATTTTAAACAAATGCTGTGTAGGTAAAATACATATACATTCAGTCTCTCTCTCTCTGTCTTTGTGTATCTATGGTGTGGAAAGAAAGAGAGAGATAAATTATTTAGTTAGTTAGATAAATAAATAAATGAATAAAATAATAATTTTAAGTTACATTTGTTAGAACTTATTCCACACAAACAGAGGGAGAAGATGTACTTTATAATATACCCATTTTTGCTCAGATACTGAGGTAAGAATGGACTTTATCTGAGATACAAACTATTTACTAAAATCAAGTCAATAACAAGGAGGTAGAAACAGATTGGCCATTTGTGTATGCTAATATTAAATGCCATAATTTGTACAAATATGAAACTTCATTTTTCAGATGAAAGCATGGGATTTACAAACAGTTCTTCACATAGCGGGAAACTGTTCAACTTCAATGCTGAAGGAGAACTACTGTAAAATACAAATAGGTTAGTAAGGATTTAGGTCAGTAAAGCTGCTATCATTTTTTTTGGGGGGGGGGAATAGCCGTGACTGTCATGTAAAGTAAAATAGTGCTTTTTCACTTAAAAATACAGCTTAATAAACTGTTTACATTTGAACATTTGCTTGTCCTGAAAAAATCAAGAATTTTCCGTAATTTGTTCTCAATAGATATTGACCTTGGAAACAACCCATCAAGAGTCTACCCTGAAGGATTTTGTTTATTTTTGCATCCTCAACATGGACTCCGTTATAAATACTTTGCAGGAGAATGTGTTGTAATACACATTTGCACAGGATGTAGCACTGATGAGAAACGTAACACAGCTTAGTGAGGTGGCACAAGTCAAATAGCAAGCTTGCTTCTGCCCTTAAATTTGAAAAGACTTTCGAAGTTCAGACTAAAAAGAACAATTCACATCTCCTGGCATTTTTCCAGGATATTTGAGACCACTTTAGGTGCTGTGTGTGCTCAGCTCCTGTTTTTAAGCTTTTCTTCTACCCTAAAGGCCTAAGAATGTAATAGAAACATGACAACAAAGATTCAGATCTCTCCATGTGCCTCCAGCAGCTGTAGATCAAGGCAAAGAACGTTAACATCTATGTCTTACTCTACTACTGCCTAACTCATAAGAATGAATTTCTAAGTGCTTAGCAATGTCGCTGTGTGATTTTTTCCCTCCCTAAAACTTACTCTTCCATGTAACCACACTTATTTTTTATTGGAGACTACACATTAAAGATGCAGAAATATGGATGGCTGTGAGAGGGTTATAACTGTATTACGATTTCCAAAAGGACAAGTTATGTCTGCAAAAGTCTAATCTCCTATTTCATCCGTATGTGCCAAGATGTGGTAAACACATTCAATGTGATCAATTTACAGATAAATCCAAGCCTTGCTGAAGCAGTACAGTTTGAAAACAATTGCTTATCCATTGGTGTTTAAACCTGCAAAGTATCTATTGTTTTCAGACTTCAGAAACAGAATAAAAATGCAATGCAACTGCAGCAATGCATAAGAGTAAAAGACTGGGGTAACAAGTATCCCTGTCTGTGTAAGGATCTTCAGAGTTTGAGGAGAAATAAGAAGGTTCTTGAAAAGTTTTAAGGAGCATATAGCTATGTCTGGCTTTCTAGTAAAATCTTGAGTACCTCATTAATTAAACATTATCCTGGTTTGGTTTGTAAAGAGTCTTCAGGAAATTCTTTGAGTTAAGGGCAGCTGGGAGTGGCTACAGCCTCCAGCATCTCGGGAGTCCAGGGATTCCTCCTGCCTGGCCGCTGGAGCCCAGCCTGGTGCACCTAGGGACCCAGGGGTCTCCAGCTCAGGTCAATGGATGTGGCTGCTGCTTTCTCATTTGCAGGTTCAACCAGTAGTGAGGCTGAGTGTGTATCCCAGAGACACACACACACGCGCGCACGCACACACACAGACAAAGGATTCGTCTGGCTACACAGACTGCCACAGACAAGGTGCTGCCTTCAACTGCGCGTCCATATAGGACTCACATAGAACATAAATATAGACACTAAATCCCCTTCCTCCTCTTCAGCTGGTAAGGACTGAAGTTCACTAGTGAAAGCACACACACAGCACTCTCTAGATTCACAAGCACACACACATTCACAGATCCTCCGGGTACCTTCATGGCCCCTCTGTCCATCTAATACTAGTGCCCAGATCCCAGGCCCTCTTAATCATTCCATGGGTCTCCTACTCACCAATTGGTCCAGCTTGGTGCTCATAATCAAACAGATACACACACTCACACACTCATCTCACAGGCACCCCACACTCACACGTCCCCCACATACCAGCATGGACTCTCCACCTGCCTGATACCCCAACCCGGACCTAGGGCCTCCTACTCACCATCTAGTCCAGCTTGAAGTTTGCTAGCACACCCCCATGCATACCAGGTTTGGTAAAGATACAGAATCACAGAATCGTATAGGTTGGAAAAGACCATTAAGATCATCAAGTCCAACCATAAACCTAACACTACCAAGACCACCACTAGACCATGTCCCTAAGCACCTCATCCAAACGTCTTTTAAATACCTCCAGGGATGGCGACTCAACCACTTCCCTGGGCAGCCTCTTCCAATGCTTGATAACCCTTTCAGGGAAGTAAAATTTCCTAATATCCAGTCTAAACATCTCCTGGCGCAACTTGGGGCCATTTCCTCTCATCCTATCACTTGTTACCTGGGAGAAGAGACTGACCCCCACCTCTCTACAACCTCCTGTCAGGTAGTTGTAGAGAGCAAGAAGGTCTCCCCTCAGCCTCCTTTTCTCCAGGCTAAACAACCCCAGTTCCCTCAGCCGCTCCTCATCAGACTTCTGCTCTAGACCCTACAGACACTCACTCCCCACACCAGAGCCAGCACCAGGCACATAGACTGTGACCCACAGTCCTGCTCCAGCTGCTGGCACTGAGCCCCTCTTCTCACTCACACCAGTCTCCCCCAGTAGCTGGTTTTCAGGACACACACTGTTCCTACCCCTGTGGCTGGCAAACAGAGACTCTAACCTGCTCCAGTAGCTGGCACTGGGACCTCCACTCACTCCAGTAGGTGACACCGTGGGCCCAGGGTGCCTACACCCATGGTCTCACTCCAGTTGCTGACCCCAAATCCACTCACACTGGTCCCACCAGTTGCTGGCACTTAGTCCTGGCACACGAAACAGTCCTCACACACACGAAACAGAGATAAACTACACAGAGAGATAGTTAAGAAAATATTTAGAAGCTAGGACAAACTGTGTGATCAGGTGCAGAGCTCAGCCAGACAAGCGTACTGACCAGCCCAGTTTTACACCTTTATATGCCTTTCTGTCTATTCCCCTCTTTGTCCTCCCTGATTCCCTTCAGCTACACATTCCTTATCAGCTTACATGCTTCCACAACCCCCTCTCAAATATCCCAGATGTTCCTTTTGTTACCCCTTCTTATGAGTAGCAAAGTCCAGGTTGGACCTTTTGAACACTGTGCCTGGAGTTTCCTAACAGCCCAACAATCAGTTACGCGGGACTTTTGGTCTTTGCCATCATCTCTGTTATCCTGTGTCTAACAGGTTTGTGTCTCTCTGTGTTCTTGTTCAGCGTTTCCTCCTTTATATATTACCCCCTTTGCATTGAAAAGGTCCTTCATCAGGTAACTTTAATGACACAAATGCTTCACCTTCCACATACCCTTCACTTTGTGGAGAAACAGAAAACCTACAGATACATGAAAAGCAGATTATTACATCTGTCGTGGTTTAACCTCAGTCAGCAACTAAGCACCACACAGCCGCTTGCTGACCCTCCCCGCAGTGGGATGGGGGAGAGAATCAGAAGAGCAAAAGTAAGAAAACTTGTGGGTTGAGATAAGAACAGTTTAATAATTGAAATAATAATAATGATAATAATAATAATATTTAGTAATAGTAATAATAACAACAATAAACATTGTAATGAAAAGGAAAACAACAAGAGAGAGAGAGAGAGGAACAAAACCCAGGAAAAAAAACAAGTGATGCAACTGCTCACCACCCGCCAACTGATTCCCAGCCCGTCCCCGAGCAGCGATCGCTACCCCCCAGCTTTATATACTGAGCATGACGTCATATGGTATGGAATAGCCCTTTGGTCAGTTTGGGTCAGCTGTCCTGGCTGTGCTCCCTCCCTGCTTCTTGTGCACCTCCTCGCTGGCCAGAGTATGGGAAGCTGAAAAGTCCTTGACTTACTATAAACACTGCTTAGCAACAACTGAAACATCAGTGTGTTATCAACATTATTCTCATCCTAAATCCCGAACACAGCACTATACCAGCTACTAGGAAGAAAATTAACTCTATCCCATCCGGAACCAGGACAACATGTCGTCACGTATAGGGAAATGAAGCATATTTTATTTATGATGTCTCAGGTCTACCTGCCTGAGATTAATACAGAAAAATTAATATGGATACACTGTCAATATCTGAGACACATAAAAGTACTCCATACCTTTGGAAGCAACTCAGAAAAAATGTTTTCCTAGTCTGACTTGACTCATAGGACGTACACTTCTTCAAGCAGTGGCCAAAGTGTTTCCCTGAACATGTTACACTATTGCACAATTTATCCAAATATAGGACAGGCATTCCATATTTGATTTTTTTTCCATCTTTTTCACTCACCAGAAAAATAATCCAAATTTAAAGGAAACACACTTAAGAATTTTATGGTTTTCCTCTATCAGCAGTTGGTGAGTGGTTAAGCTACATAAACATAGGTGTCTTGTGCCACTGTAGATGCCCTAGGGTATTGTCCAGCCTCAAGATGCCCACGAAGAGCTAATGGGACTCTTGAAGTCTTGGGACATACTTGCTAACACCACGTGGATGTCCCATGTACAAAGTCAACAGGCACCTATGTTTAAGCATTTGAGTGTCTCAGTTTTCAATATAGAAGAAGGCAAGAATGATGAAGAGCTGCTAAAGGGACTGGGTAAAACCTAGTATTTTTCTCATCCCGTAATTTTTTGAGATTTCATTTTTTTCTTCTCACAGTCTGGCTGGAAGTAGTAATGCACCACAGATTTCCATGAAGGGACCTATTTGAAAAAGAAGAAGAAAAAAAGTGAAAAGTGCTGTTTAATCTATACATTGACCTTGATTTTTTAAAAATCTTATTTTTACTATGATTTAGCTCTCACACAGAATGAGAATATGTTTCTAAGGAAAAAAAAGTAATTTGAAGTACTGAAAAGGGATGTAGCAACAATGTTACAGTGTGTTTGCCAACAACTTTTGACCTGGAAGGTTTCTCTGAAACCACAATGCTCCTATCATTAGCTTCAGTTTAGATAAACCAGCCTTACTTTTTAGGAGCAGCTATAAAACTTCTGCATGAACCATTGTCATTCAGTTCCTGAGCTGTGCTCTGATGGATAGCTGCTGATAATAATTTCTTCCTGTTGCAGGGCATTCATGGTTCAGTGGTGTCGAATGACCCCATGGCTGAGCAGTCCTAACTGTTTTCCAGTGCAGAGCAATACAACAAGGTTAGAATAGGGGAATCAAGGTGGCTCAGTAATTCCAAAGTTATGACATTTTAAAGACACTCTTCTGATGCATATGCCTTACCAGAGTAGGTTGGGCATATATATGATGCAGAGAATGTATGGTCATTTATGGATTTTGCACATAGACCTTCCAGAGTTAAAAAATGCTCTTATCTTCTGAGTTTAGGCTTCCAGGTTGCCAGCACCTCAGGTAAGGGTGCTCAATAAAATGTGCACTTTCGTGTTTGTGTGAAAAAGGCCTTAGTTATTTAACACATATTGCTGCAGAATGAAGACAGGCTGTGCTGCTGCAGAAAGCAGGAATAGAACTCTTCAGTGGGGTTTCTTCTTGCTTTTACTCTTGGTAATTTTTATATCAATATAAATTCACTGATGCCAGTTTCTTATTTATAGTGATCAAAATGAGAGAAGGTTTAGGTTGCTTCTTGTATGGAATGTCTCAATATTATGAGTGTTTTCTTTCACTGCTTTTTAATTTAATAGCTGCATGGATGCTTGAATACCTCATAGTCCTTTTTAATTTCATCTTTTTGTCTGATGCAGTTTTAGGATTTAGAGGAAAGGATCGTAATCTGATTTTGAAAAGGATTTAAAAATCATTCCTCTCTGTCTTTACCAGAGATAGAGAAGCTCCTTAGGAACGTGGGTGTCTGTCATTTAGGCACAGAAAGAAAAAAGTGAGTAGACAGTGGTGATTATTTCTTTTTAATGCTTTGAAGCTCTCACTGGTAGCAACCATACAGGCTTCCTCTTGTTGTTAGCATGTCTGCCTTTTTTATTTGAACAGTTTGTTTTACAGAAATAGATCTAGGCTCATAGCACATTTCTTAATCATCTCTCATTTTTGATACCTATTAACACCAAGTCAGACATAGTATTCTGTCACTTTTAATACCGTAAATTATTTATGCAGAAATTATGAATCATGAAAAATAAGGTTGTAGAATTTGATGTTTGTATTGGCCAAACTAATGCTGTATCAGGCAATACTTCCTACACAGGTATTTTTCACATCTCTCTCATTTTTGTGCATTGTTTTGTGCATTTTGTGCATTGAAATGCTATGGTTTTCTATATCATGAACAACTAGAATGAAAGTCAAGTGTGGTGGGAATTGGTGGGAGTGAGCACTAGATAGGTGAAGCTAAACAGATAAAGAAGGAGCCGATCACCTAACCCAAGCAAATTTGTACATGTAATCTGGTATCTTTCCATTGATGGCGGAGTTGGTATCTGAAGATGATGTACATTTTTATTATGAGATGAAATTATATTCAGGAACATTTAGGCTAAAAAACAGAGAAAACCAAACAGTGGCAAATGCTGAAGCAATTGTGGAAACTGGTAAGAATTTCAGACCTCTGTTTGTTTAAAAGAATGGACAAGGAGCTGGAAAGGGCAGTAACACCTCAACATTCAGGGAAGGTATGAACAAGCTGACATTCGTAGTTTTCCAGGTCTGATTGCATTGTTATCTGCTCCATACTGCAAATGTATATTCCCCTGTACTCTCCATTCAAGAAATGAAACAATGGGAGGGAAAAGGCAGTGCATTCATCAAAGTGCAAGAGTTAGATGCTCCAGCATTCTCTCATACTGATTTAGCTCTACAATTCTGTGCAAATCATTACCATTTCATATTTCAGTGAGCCCATCAGTCCATAAAGACTGCAGTATTTGCCCATATCACAAAGATGTTGCATGTATTCATTTGTATGTATAAAATATATTTACAGATAGTGCAGCTATTATCTTTGCTTAAAAATCAACCTGGTCTTTAGCTTTGAGAAAGAAAAATCTTTATCATCAAATCCCCAGGGAAGTTTTAAGTTCCTGGTTTTGTTTTACCACTTTGATGCTTTCAATGCCTTTTTCAAAGACTTAAAATGTCTTTAACAATACAAAATATCTTCATCACTCTGGAATGCTGACAGCAGTCATGATTTGTTTGTCATGGACTACCTTTTTTGTATTTTAAATGAACGTAAAGTTGACATGTTCTCTTTGAGCAAAACCAGAATAACTTTCATTATGGCTGTAAAAAACCTGATCTGCATTTTTTTATGCAAAGCCAAATCTCCCTCAGAACACGTTACTTCCTCTACAACCCTCCCAGGGTGCCCTGTCTTTTCCAACACAGAGCAAGATGTGCTTTGTATTGTACCATGCACATTCCTGATGATTAATGGCATACAAATAATAATTATTAGAGTGTAATAAATTAAAATTTAATATTATAGAATTTATAAAGCTTTAAAAACATAAATAAATAAGCAGACATAATGGCTCCTAATTAATTGCCAGGTGCATTAAATCTTAATCACAACAACATATCTGTAGTATATGCTGTTATTTCTTCTCTGCAAACAAAAACCAGTGGAGACAGAAAGTCATTTCAACTCAGTAGTGTGCATCCATGATAACCCACATATCCACATTTTCACTGCCACAGGATTTGTATACCTTTCTGTGATGCATCTGGTATTGACCACTGTCAGAAATGAGGTCCTGGCCTTGATGAACTTCAGGCCACAGACACCTTCATGTGAAAAATAAAATAGAGTTCACTGGGCTAGGTCTATTTCTTACATTAGATAATTCTGGAGTCAGTTTATGACAACAGTGGACTCACCCTGGTGTAAACCTGCAGAGATCCAAATGAAATTAGAGTCAAACTGCAGTGCTTTCTGTAGGTACCTCTTCACTATTTTCATTGGAGATTAGCTAGCATGAGAATCAGGACCCCCCCGATTTGAATCTTTTCACACATGCCCAAGACAAGATCATGTAATGATTTATCATTTTTACACTATGCCTCGAATTTTGATACTGAGCCAACTGCTCACTAAGACCATTTTGATCAAGAGTAAAATGACTGTATCATATAACAAGAATTATTAAGGAAAGAAACAGAAGAGAAAGTACTAATAGTTTATGATTATTTTATAATCATTTTTTCTGAAATTACAGATGAAGCATTCTCATATCTCACAGAGGATATAATTAAAGTCTGCAAGCCACAGTAGTCAAAATTATGATGCTTCTACAATTGCTATGAACTAAATTTTGAAATGGTTTAATTCCTCATCTATATGCACAAGTAAAGATGACACGGGTGAAAATTATTCTGATAAAGAGGTATGTACAAGAGCTGAAACATCTTTTGGTTGATTCTATTACTGTTGGATTGGTGGACCTGATTGCTAAAATAATTTGCTAGGTGTTTGATATCTCAATATTTGCCCAGGTAAAGGTTACATATGTCATTTAGAAACTAGAATGATACCAGAAATCTTTTTATAAAAAAAAAAAACCAAACAAATTAGAGGGTTTGAATATATACTAGTATTTTAGTCATTAGAAATGGGAAGATACAGACTTGTGAAGGCAAAGTCAAAGAGATTTGTATATACAATAGAAAGTCATTATCCAGGATGACCTTTTTTAGACTTCCTTTTTACACCTGCAGTAATATAAGAACAAAAAATTGTGGAGACAATTTATGTAGAGTCATGGATTCACTGATTCACCAGTGAATTATTCTAGGATTATGTCAGTGTAACGTGGTGTTGAGGAAGACTCATAATATTTACCTCTTAGGTGTAATCAGGCAGTTACATAACCAAATGAGATAAATTGCATAAGCAATTATTGTGGATGTAAAAATGTGTACATAATTTGCATCTGTAAATTGTGGGAACAGAAAAGGTAGCCCATACTTAAATATCCATCTCTATTTTCTGTATTTATACCCAAACCCAGGGCTAGATGATAGTTTGTAATTGCAAGACTGTAAATCAGTTTAAAACACTATGACTTTGGCCAAGTGGTTGCCACTTTACTGTAATCTTTTAATAGAGTGTTACCTGCCAAGTTGAATTTCTGCTGTGATACCAGAAACAGTTCCCTAACATTGTGATGCTCAGAAACAAAGTATAAATTAAATGAAAAGGGACACTGGTGATTTTCCAGAAGTGAAATGAAAATAGAATATGAATTAGCTATAGTTGTATACTTGGCTATAGTCATACTCTGGCTAAAGTTTGCCATATGCTGGATGATACCATGGAAAGGAGAGGAGAGGAGAGGAGAGGAGAGGAGAGGAGAGGAGAGGAGAGGAGAGGAGAGGAGAGGAGAGGAGAGGAGAGGAGAGGAGAGGAGAGGAGAGGAGAGGAGAGGAGGGGACGATAATTTCAATAAAAGGGTTTTGACTCTGTGTAAGTCTGTTCCTTAACAGAACTTTCCCTTCATCCTCTTCAGTGGGGACAATTCAAATCTTCAGACAAGTTCATGAGCAACAACTTCTGCCCGCATATATAGGCAGAAGCTATGGTGCTCACAAGTGAAGATCAGAAGTCACTGGGATGACATCAACATTTTCTATATTAGTGAAACAACAGTGACAAATCGGAAACATGTAGTGCTTCCTTACTAGCTCATTAGCAATGAATTTGGATTATTAAAGAACAGTTTGATAAGAATATGACTATATTTGCATTAAATAAAATAGTTTATTGAAGAAACATTTCTGATGGTTTATAGTTTCATCAATATGTTAATAGAAAGTCAGCCAGGTGTACCATTATTCTTTCTCTTGCCTTGAAAGTTACGCTTTAGAAAACTCTACTCAAATCAACATTTCCATTTTATACTTGAAAAGCATATAAAATTAGAAGAGAAGGAGGAGAGAGAAAACCTGTTGTATCCAGTTTACAAGAACATCTTGCCATTGATTTATACCTCTGCCTTTTGAAAGTGTAGTTTAAAATCTGTCCTTGAAAACACAGATCATACCATGCTGCCAAGTATTTTCCAGATAGCTTAAGAATTATGTCTTTTGCTTGTGTTATGAAATCAGTTTGCATTTCTTGAATCAACATATGGAAATATTTAGTATTAGGGCAGTTTAAGATATGTAATCAGACTTGATATCCTCTATGATTTTTACAAATGGTCTAGTGCAGTCACAAATTAGCTACCAAATTCCAAAAGAGAACAACTTTTTCATCTTGCATCTCACTTCATAATGGACTTGCTTCTAGTATCATTTCCTGTGCCAAAGTTTAGATGTATAAACATTTGTGTGTATATATAGAGATACACATATATACACAATATAAAAGTCATAATCCCTATGTTTTAAAATGTTTTCCAGTTTAGTAATTGTATCTATGAAAATGAAAAATGTCTAACCTCTCTCTAATCTGCAGCTGCTCCAGCTCTAGTGAGGAACTTTCCAGATCTCTTGAGCTAAGTAGTAATTGCAAAGACAACTAAAAATATTCTGAGAGTTTAAGTTTAATAGGCAGTGTTATAAGTAGTTTTTTGTCTCTGAGTGGTTAAATATTGAAATATCTCTCCTGTGGAAATTGCTAGTCCTTTCACATTTGTTTTCTTTCTGATTGGGATAGCAAGCTTGAATACTTTTTTTTTTTACAATTTTTTTTTTTCACTTTTTAAGTTATCATAAAACAGAAAATTCAGAAAAAGGTTAAATTTTGACATTTTTGATTATAGTAAAATGTCTGGATAT
Organism: Mycteria americana; assembly: GCF_035582795.1. Classification (NCBI taxonomy): domain Eukaryota; kingdom Metazoa; phylum Chordata; class Aves; order Ciconiiformes; family Ciconiidae; genus Mycteria; species Mycteria americana. Next base: position 205,808,335 of record NC_134365.1, read on the forward strand.
TTCCAAAACCAGAGCAGCCAGCTTGGGCTGAGATTAATAGGTGTCTCCCAGGCACTATGATATAATTCTGATGACACATGCCTCTTACTGGCTAAGCTTTTGTTGCATATTGTGTGTTTTCAAGATATAATAATATTATTTTCATCATGCGTCACAATTGCAAACATAAAAAGGCAGACATATGTGATGGGAAATGTAATCCATTCACAGAGCTGTTTCTGTTTGAGAAAGTGAGGAAGGGATGCACTTGAGTTATAACCCCTGTGAGGTCCTGTGGCAGCAAAGCACAGACAGAAGTTAATGCAGACTACAAAATAAAATATTTCCATTAGTTTCAAAAAACCCAAGACTTTTCTCATTCTGGTCGACCTGACCTAAAACATTAAGATTTTGATTTTCCTCACAGGAAAAACAGTTTTCTTGGAAAAATATTTGCAGAAACTGCATTTTTCCCTTTAAAAAAAGTTGTTTACCAGATTTGTCTCTGAATCAATAATAAACCAAACCCTTAACATAGTATTTTGAAGCACTTTGCTGCCGGATGTTCCAGTTTTACATTACATTTCACCAAGGTCCTGATGGTTTATGACAACACAAGTCGCAGGGACAAGCCAAGTAATAGGAGCCGAATGGACCTGCCTAGGACATGTGAAGCTGTGCATAATGAGGTCCAAAGTGAACAGCAGCAGGCTCAGATGTGAGCAAACTGTGTTTCTAAGTCGCTGAATTTTATTTACAGTGAGGTACCAAACAAGATAATTGTGCCTGCCGTGCAGTTGCAGGTGAGCTTTGCCAGCCTCCACGCACACAGCTGTGCGGTCAGCCCTTGCTGAGCGCTGTGAAACCGCTCAGATGAGAGACTGAATGCTAATTACCAGATTTCAACCCACTATTTCAACTTGCTATAACAGCTCCCAAAAGGGGCTAAGACCCTACCCCATATATGCTTCTCTCTTGTTCTGAGGAAAACTCCTTTTCTTTGCCAGTAATACAGACATATGACAAGCCCTGGCTCCTCATTCCTCCTCTCTGCCAGGCCCTGAGCAGGGCCAGCTCTGGGCTGTGTGCCCCGGGGACCACAGGGGAGCTCCAGGCTACGCTTTGGGGAAGCGTAGGGAGGCCCTTGCAACCCGAGGTGATGGCTCCGCTGTGGGGCAGCCCTGCTTGAGCCTGGCCACGGCCCTGCTGACCTGTCGGCCGACGTCCCAGCCTGGCCTCCTCCTGTCCCCATCCCCATGGCCATCCTGGGGCTGCCCGACCCCGATTCCCCTCAGCAGGCCTGGTCCTGACCCACACCCATGGGCACCTCACAGCGCCCTGATGGCTCCCACCAACTATTTCCTAGGCCGCTGGAGCAAGTGCCCTGGTAGCAGTCATGAAGCAAATCCCTAGTCTTTCCCTTCTCCTCAACACAAAAACCCAAGTTTTTTTGTTGCTTTGCTGCAAATTGCAGTTTGATTTGCATTTTAAACAATCCACAACCTGAAGATGTTTCTTGGAAATTAGTTATCCAATTTGCCTATTTGTTCATGCTGTAATCATATGCTACTGAATTTTATACTGGTAATGCCCAAGAGTAGCGTGCTGATCATGAAGCACACAAAGCACTGTCCTATTCACTAAAATGTATAGATCCCAAGGCCAGGATTTACTTTTCAGAGTGCTTTATATGACCTGTCAATTTATCATTGAAGCTCTAAGTTACCCTGAACTGAATCTCTTAAAATAGCATGCAGCTGTTTGTTGGCTAGTTTACACAAGGTATTATGCCATTTTTAAAGCCAGTTTACAAATTTAAAATATGAAGCAACCTATTGATTCATATTTGAGTGCTATAAAATCAATCAGTGTAAACACCTTCAGTAAATAATTTAGACACATTAAGAAAGCAAAAAGGAGAAAGAAAACTCAAGCACTGACAACTGATAAGAGGTATTATGCTAAACACAACATGTATTTGAGCATCTTTCACAGTTTCTGTGCTTATAAACCACCATTTAGTGGTTAATATTATAAATTATTTTTCATGAACTTGAAGAAAGAAAAGCACTATAGATTCGTCAAGATTGATTTTTATATGAGTTATGATTAGACAGGGAAATACTGCTGCTGTATTAGTGGAAGGAGCCAAGCAAGAATTTTATATGATTAAAACCCTGGTCATATAGTCAGCCTCCAGTGTGTTATACCTGTATTTAGAAGAGTTATTTCTTCATAAATCTTCCGCATTTCTAGTTGTCTCACACAGACTTTCCAAACCTCCTGGGTTTTGTCATGGTAACAGCTTAATTTATCTCATTTCAACATGTGTGATGAAAAATTGTCAGAGAACTCTATAGTGCCCCCAAACATATGTTTGCTTTTGGTATTCTGTGTTTATACCTGACACTTTAAACATTTTTAAAGTTCTTTGTTTGATTTACTGAACTGAATTAATAGGAAGATTGGTTAAAATGGACATTATGAGGTAATTTTGTCCCATTTCTTTCCTAGATATGGTAGTATAAGCTCTAGCATGGTACTTAGTACAATATTTTGAAATAAGAGTTTCCAAATTTTTTTTGCTCACCAGACAAGAGATGGACTTTAGCACTCATTAAAAGTATACCGGAATCAGGAGACTCCAGCCAGGCACAACAGTTATCCAGATCCAGTCTAAACTAAACTAAACTTAGGAAGGTCTAGCCAGCAAAACCTGGGAAAAAGGAATGTTTCTGTATGCCTTCAGTTCAGTCCCCAACATTTACAACAGACTTTGTTGCTGAATCTTGCACTGAGTTCCACCTAAGTCCATACTTTAATTTTGCATATTCCTACTGAAAAATACCTCCTTGAAAAACTATTTATGAACAAAGCCATTTTAAACAGTGGTATTTACAGGAAGTTATATTTAGTCCAACTGTTCCAGCAATACTATTTCTATGTGAAAAAATTACTTTTAAAATGGAGCCTGCTCTTTGCCATTAGTACAACTGGGTGTCTGTGAATACTCATTTGAATTATTTAATTAATAATTATTGGAAGAAACAGAGTTTTCACAAAGATTGCTGAACATTGGTGAAAGCAAACCGAGCATATTCTAACCATGAAGCGTTAGTACAACAATTGCACTCAAACAGAGAATAATTTTTTTCAATGTGATGATGTCCACTGTCAGACATACGCAACAAAACACTGACAGATCTGAAGAATGCAAAAGTTTGTGATTGTTTCCATGGGTATGCATGGGAATGCAAATTGCAGAACCTTTCTGTGGTTTTCCTCTATCATTAGCTGTGCTTTGTCAAGCAGCTTCTTCAGAGAAGAAAGTCAGGCAAATTATTCTGGCAGAAGTATTCACTAGTGGTAGGGCTGATGCAAACATACATTAGACTTGATCAGAACCTCCACTCTTAGTCCTCTTCTTCTGTGTTTCTTGGGAGACACCCATTAGTTTCTGCCCCAGTGAGAGCTGGGTCAAAGCTGATCGAAAGCCCGAGGACACCTTCCAGCTTGAGGGGAGAGAATAACCCTTAAAAAATAAAATCTGTTCATAATTGCAAACAAAAAAGAGCAAAATGTGTCATATTACTTGATATAAAATGTTGGCCCACTCAGTACTTAGCACAGATGCTCCCTGAGTGAGTCATTTGTGCAACATACTATAAACACAAATCAGTTCAGTTCTTGGAAGAGAAAAACATAGAAAGAAACTTGGGCTTGTTCATAATCACAGAGATATCCCATTTCTATTTTGAAAGTTTGGCCTGTATGAGGTTAGCAGAATTAGGACCAAAATTAGGACCAAGGGTTTTTATTAAATTTTGTCTTCTGTTAGCCACTCAGATTTGGAGGACACATCTAAATTATTTTTAAAATATTGGATATATCCTTTAATTAAAATTTGTTCTAAATCTTTAATTGTCTGCTCATTTTTCTAGGCTTTGGTTCAGCAAGGCACTTAAACATGTGCCTGGTTTCAATCCTATCAAATAGTCTTATGGTAGCCAACTGGACTAAGCATATAGTAATGAATGTGCTTAAGAGGACATGTGTGCAGTAGTTTTGCCCATAAACACATTGTATAGAGGTAACTATGTATCTCTTTCTTTTTAATATGTAATGTTCTTGTATTTTCTAGCTTCCTTATATTCTTTAATCAGCCATTTAAAAATAGCACATCGAAGTATGTTAAAGAAATGTGGGATCAAACTGCTGCCAAATCAGTTCCAATTAAAAAAATATATATATTTCCATCCAGCTGGAAAAGAGACACTTGAATTTGTTGATAGTTTAATACTGTTTGCAAACAGTTTATTCTGAAATTTGCACATGTGCTTAACAAGTTATGCATTATAAAAGTTGGAATGGTTTGATTTTTTATTAAATATTAATTAGATCTGTTAAATGGATGGGAAAGAACAAGCAGACTTCTTTCTCCTCTGCTTACAACTTTGTGCTAACAAACTAACTATGGCTAATTTTTAACAGGTTAGTCTAGAGTGGCTAACTAGAGCCTACTTTTGGAGTATCAAAACATTACCTTTTATGATATGGATAGAGCTTCTGGGTACTTCCTTCCACAGAAAATTAGCTACTATTTTGTCCTATTTTGAGAAACTACCATCCATAAAAGCTCTCCATTGTTAATGTTGGGACGTGGATGAAGTTTTCTTCCTTCTAAGTGCTTCCCATGATCTGCATCCTGTGATTACGGAATTTCTCATTCAGAAAAAATAGAAGCAGTAATCTTACAGCCCCCTTACCCTCCAATAAAAATCTCTAAAAATCAGTATTTTAAAAGGTTTCAAAGTTACTGAATTTTGTACATGTAGAAAATTAAAAGTTTTTTTTCCTAAGGTTCCTATACAAGCTGGAAAGTTATTGCACAGAGTCCTGTGTTGAATTTGTGTCAACTTCAGCGTGAAGTGCATGCACATTGCAGGATTTGTGCCACTGAGGTTTGGAATCTGTCCATGCTATAGCCCAGGGACTGATCTTTTGAGCTTTGTGCTTTCTCAGTGATGAAGACATACCTCATTTTCACTCTGAGGCATCACCTTGCTTTAGATCAGTGCGGAAAACACCAACTTCAGCCAAAGTTACCCTATTGTAAAAAGAAGTACTGAGTAAGTCTCCTCAAAGAAGGCTCTCTGGCTTTGGAATTTGCTATATCAACACCTGACTGAAACATCTGAGTATCTTCAGGGTGTGAAGCCAAACATATGTGTTTTCTGTAGGCATTTGCAAATAGTCGGTATGTACATATTTGTGTGTATGTGCGTGCACACACAGTTGCTGGAGAATTAAGGGGTGGTTTAATTTATTTAAGTTTGGGAATGCATAACTTTGAATAGTGCTATTGTTTTTTAGGGCTGAATAAAGTTTTTATTGAATTATTAAATTATATTGAGGTGACTGGGGGCCTTTCTAGCATTTTAGACTGATAAAAAGACAGAAGACAAATAAATGTTAAAGCTTTCTCGAATTTCAGTTCACCACATATTCTCGTTGCTGCCTGATATAACTACCCTTTCTACAAATCCCTTTCTACAAATTTAACATCATAATATAGCTCACAGAATTCTGTGTCTCAGAAATAACCCTATAAATGGTGTATGCTATAGTTACTATAAGAATTGAAATTGCAGACGTTTCTGAATCTCCCCAAACCTCACATTATATATTTTCTTTTTGCTAAGTTGAAATACAGTGGGCCATTTTCTAACATGCTATGAATGAGAAATACCCATGATAAAATGAGGCTATTATACTTGCCTTCAGACTTCTGGAATAGATTGCTGCTAAATGTAGTGAAGGTCAGAACTGAAATGAAAGTATTTTATTTCATATAGGTTTATACCAAATTCCTAGAAGTGTCACTTAATTGGCCACTGTTGAAGATACTGATAATGAATCAATGGCATTGTTTTAATAGTGGGAAGCGGCAGGTAAGAGTGAGGGGGTAGGAAATCTGTGTTATTTTAGTATCTTGAAGGTTGGTTGCTAAGCACTAGCATGAAATGTAGAATGTATATTATAGCGTTCAGAGCAGAAAAAGAACGAAATAAGAAATTGTATATTAAAAGAAAAGCAGCTGTTGTTTATACAGTCACAATTATTGGATATGATCTGAGGATATCAGAGCTTGGCCAAAAAAGTAGATTGTAAGGTAAAGAAAACAACTCCTTTACAGTATCTTTTAGCCCTCAGCAGTTCTATGACTCTATGGCTGGAGTAAGGGGTGGTGGTAGAACTAGTGGGGATAATTAATTGCTGTTTAAATGACAGTTAAAATGAAAATATAAGCACTTATTAATGATTTGCACATGCTTCAGTTTCAGAAAAAGTCAACCAGTAGTTGTCCTGTCCTGGGACAGACCCTTCAGATACTTCCTCGTAGCTCTGGAAAACCCAGAGAAGAGGAATCATGACTGATACTGGAAAGGAGAATAGGAAACAACTATTCACTTTTTCTCACAGCACAGAAACTAACAGACATGAAATTAAATTATGGGGTAGCAGGCTTCAAGCAAACAAAATAAGTTAATTTTGTGCAGTACTCATAATTAAGTTGTCCAACTTACTGCCACATGGTGCTAGCAATGCCAGAGGCGTTGATGAGTTCAAAAAGCAATAAAAGGAATTCAGAAAAGAAAATCCCATCAAGACCTATTAAAAACATAACCTCTGAATCTGGAATTCACTAAATCACAGACTGGGAGGTTATTTGGGGAAGTATCCCTTATGATTGCCCCATGCTTATTCTCTTTCTCTAGGTTTTCACTATTAGCCAACATCACTCAGGTTCCTGGGCTAGGTGAAGAAGCTCTGCTTTGACCCAGCATGGCCATTCATATGTTCTTATGTATTATAAGAGTCATTATGTTAACTTATCATGTGATGGGACAAGATTTCAGTTTAGGTTTTTCTTGACTAGACATTGCTGCATTACAGCAGTATGTTTTTACAGACCTCACTGTTAATCCTGCACACTTTGATTTAAGAAATACCCAAGAATATGAACCAGAACACTACAAAGTGTATCTTCTTCATAGGTTCATTTTATGGATTTCACAGTGAAAGCTGCACGGGTCTCTCTGTATAAAGCATGCAAATTAAATGTAGACTTCTGCTGTTACACCACATTAGTACCCTTACATTATTACTTGAATAGATAACAGATAACTTCTTGACAGTCACAGACTACTTCCATTGGAAAGGTAGCACTTGATGCAAGCTAAGGCTCCAGTTCAGAATCAGATCCCTCTCGACAGGAAGAACTTAATCCAAATCTAAAAGCGAGCAGCAAAATTCAGTGAAAGTCCCCCCTACCACAAAGTGAGAATTACAGGAATTACTGTACAGTGAAAGTACTATTTCATTAGCCCATAACTGGCCTGAGTTGCCCCACAGAGGTTGTAGTCCCACGTAACAGGCTGATGTGGGGTCATCTGTGGGATCATCAGTAAAAGTTTTGTCCCAATCTCTGATGTCCCAAAATTTAGAAAAAATGAGACTCTAATATTTGCCTGCATAGCATCAAATCTTTTAGTGAATGCTGCCAGATTCAAAGATCTTGTTTGATCATGGCAATTTCACACTGTGTAAAAAAAAAAAAAAAAAGAAGAAGAAAGAAAAATAGGCCTTCAAACTTCCATACTGCAGTTCTGAACTTGCTGGTTTTGGATTAGGTAATTGCCCCTTATGTCTTGTAGTTAGAGCAGGGAAGAACAGAACAGCATTTGCTTCTTTTGGGGGGGGGGGGGGGGTGTGTGCTTTATAACTACTTTGCTTGGCACCTCTTTAAGGTAAATATTTCCACACTTTTCAGTGCCTTTTCAGGGAGAATTTTTTCTCCCCTACTTTCTTTTCTGGTTTTGTTTTTTTTTTTTTTTTTTTTTTGAGCTCCTAAGGAGTCACAGAAATTACTTAGTGAAGTATTTGTCAAAAATATTAATTCTTGTCTGTGACTATGCTATTTACATCTGAGTCTTCTAGTCTCACTAAGTGGATTTACAAGAAATGTTCCACAGAATCACATTATTATATTTTTATGATTTTGTTTGTTACCTTGCATGGTGGCTTAGCTCTGTGAGCTAGAGTACTGTGGGTGAGAAGCGATAAAGGCCCTACCTATTCTCTGTTCTGCCTCTTCCTGGATGGATGCATGCAGGGAAAGTGTAGAGCTGGCAGATACAGTAATGCCTCTTTTCCACATCCCAAGTCTAAAATCCAATGAAAGTGCCGAGGAATGGCACAAGATAGGATTTTTGTTTTTAATCCATCTCACTGTGTTAGTATTTATAGCTGGATTGTCATTTTTTCCAAAAAATGTAATACAAATTATCACAAAACAGGGCAAAGAAGTAGTAAACTGAGTATTGTTGGTACCCTAAAGCACACTTGCTAGATTTTTCTTATGGGCTAGTCCTTTTGAGTTTTTACAGCATATATTAACTAAGCACACATATTACCTCTGAATCTCTCTTTGATGGTACTGGAGTTCTTCATATTAGATCAGTTAATGTTTCAAAACTGTAGTTACCTGTGGAGACTGGTACAATTCATTTCATACATTTACTGCCCATTAGCATGTGCATGAAGCAGTTTCTTGCTGCTTGTATATCTGTAATGAATATTAAACCATCTCATCTACTAGTAATAATATAATGGGTCCTGTGATGACAGACTCTGTTTGCATGGGAAGCAGATGTTGGTGTTTACCTAGATGTAATTTACAATGATGAGTGGTGGTGAGTAAGGTTTTTTTCCTGCCAGCACAATTCAGTCTATGTTCAGCTTCTGCAAAATACTTTGCATGCCATTGTGGTCTCTCAGGTCAATATAGATATACATATTATCTTCAGTGAATAAGTGCTAATCTATATTAGGAAAATAAATTATGCATTTAAGGAAACTATTTGTTTAAAGATAAATTTACCAAATCTCTGAAACGTGGTGTCCTGGCAAAATTGTGTGTAGACTTCAACCAAAGAAGAAAAAAGCATGTGACAAGGTCATAAATGGATTTCAGAGAAGTAAACATGGTAGGAATTATTCAGAGAAAGCACCAGTGGCTAGAAACTGAAATCAGTAAGGGGTAAAGTTGAAATAAGACACATTTATTTTAATACAGAGGAATGCCAAGCACTACATTACAAAAGGATGAAATTAATTCTCCATCATTTAGAGTCTTTAAATCTGAAGGTTTAGTAAATCTGAAAATCTTTCGGAAAGATACCCTTTAGTTCAACTTGCTGCACAAATTGATGAATGATATTTTCTAACCTGTGTTATGCTGGAGGTAAAAAAGAGGGACAATATGATTTCTTTCTTTTGGCTTCAACACCTGTAAAATCTATGATATCGTGAAATACAATCAGATAACTGCATTTATCTTACTTCTAGATTCCATACTTATTTTCACTTTTGGAGATCATTTGTGACTTTAGGAAAACATTGTCTCAGGGGTTCCTGTTTTGAATTTGGAGCTGTGATTCCTTATGTCCAGTTCTTTTGTCTTCTCTCTCTATATCCCAAAACTTGTTTTCGCATTTTCTCACTCACATTTGGAATTGGGGATGTACCACTCTTTCATCATGAACATCAATTTATTCCACTAGTTTTAGGCCCCCTTCTTTGAATCTCCTTTCTTCTCATCAGCGTCTTAAAGATATTTGATCTTTGCTATACTTCTTACTACTTTGAATCCTGAAATCAAGTCTTAATGAAATTCATAGTCAGACATGAAGCTATAGTTGTAGTGATCATGTCAGTGCTATATACATAGACATTTTCTAAACTCACCACTCATTTCCGAAAATATTCTGGCTTGAACGTAAAAATGCAGAAGGCATCTCTAGAGGCAAACTTTTCCTTTGTTGTTTCCTAAATCAGAGCATTGGCTTCAGAGACAATAAAAACAGGGAAAATACAGATCTTTTGTCTCTCCTTATTTTGATCAAAGTAAAAGTGGTACTTCTTGGCTAAAAGGGGCATTCTAAATTTAAATCAGTTGCAATTACAATGGGCTTAGACACATTTTTCCCAATTTTGTGGTTCCTCATGGAGTGACAGTTTTTTAAACCTTAAAATAAAAAAGAAAAAAAAAAAGCCCAGACTCCAATGTGAATAGAGATTATTGGTATTTGTGGTCTGATCACTTGCATAAAACTGGCCTTAAAATTTCCTTTTGAAGGTCATTTAGAACAAACTTGAATCCCAGATGTATTTGTAAATATATCTATATCTATATCTATTTTTTTTCTTTTGGAAAGGCAACACCTTTCCACTCTCTAAGGTCTTCCTTTAGGGACGCTTTTTAAATTCACTTTCTTTTTTCTTTTACTAATTTCATCCTGCTGCTTCTCTTCTGTATCCTGAAAATGCATTTCCCTCCTTGGCATTTAGACTCTTCAAATATTTATAGATTGTTACCATGTCCCCCTTTAGTCATTTCTTAGACAAACTATGCATATTTAGCACTTGCAATCAATCCTCATACATCAATCCCTCCAGAAGTCTAATCATTTTTGCAGCTTTCTTCTGATCTTCCTCCAATATGTGAATATCTTTCTTATAATACGATGCCTAAAATTAAATACAATGGGTCACGTCTGCAGCTCATGTAAATCAGTGCAGCTCTGCTGAAGACTGTGTTGATTCCTGCTAGCTAAAGAGCAACATTTCTAGTGCAAAGATATCAAAATGGTATATATTTTGTGAAGTAGTGAGCCTGAATCCGCACAGAGCTTTTTTTTTTTGCATAGTAAACCTCTTTGAATTAATTTCCATACTTAGCTATATTTTTGAATTATGAATTTCCTGTTTGCTTCCTGTAAAACCTCAAAATACTCTGCATTTTCATATTTTTATTATTGTTTTGAGGAGCTCCTTCAGCCTCCCTGATGCACCTCCATCCCATCTTCAGCGCAGCCACGTGTCCCAGCTCTCTAGCTGGAGGTTTCTGCTTGCAGACCATGGCCATGCAGAGTTGATGCAGGTTTAAAGCAACTGTGGGAAGGATTGCTCTAGCCCAGATGGTAATGAGCAGCAATGGCTGACACCCTCCCAAAGCATATCTACTACGTAGAAAGAAAGCTTATAATTGTTGCAGTAGCTGATCTACATTTGGAGTTGTTCACCATCTTTGTCACTCTACTGGCCCCATCAAGCAGTCTGTCCCTCAGCATGTTGAATCCCAAATCAGCTTTTTTTGTCATTATAATCCAACAAAGTTCATGCAAATTTGTTTTTGCAAATAAGCAAAAATAAGCTTATTTTTTAAAACAATTTATTTCAAACTAACTATGGCTAAAAGGCAAAAGTAGCAGCCCTAATTAGGCTCCTAATAGCTCTAGGCCTCTTATATTTTCAATGGAGATGAATAGGCTTTTTTAGAGGATTAATACAGCATTTAGCAGAACAAATTAGCATTGAAAATAAATAAAAATTAAATAGATAAATAACTTCAAAAACGGGCTATCACTGCTAGATGCAAAATGTTTATCTTCCATTAGAAATACTGTAAGATAAAAAGTTATGTAAGAATTAAGTTTCACAGGATTTGTCTGTAATGTATTAGAAATACACCCCCCACATTACTGGAGAACACTATTTCACTATGTCACTATGGTCAATTCTGTCCTGAATTGACAGTATTTGGGGGGAGAGGTGGGGGGGAAGAACTTCTGGATTGTTGTTAACCTTTCTATAGTATTGAATTGATACTCCTTTTTTTTTTTTTTGTCACTGATGTGTAATACAAGTGGCCATACTTTAGAGAAATCTGCTTTATTGCATATATATTGTGGCTGAGGTGGAACTTGGTTTCAAACCAAGATAGCATCTTCCCCAGGAAACATTTTGTTCAGACTGTAAACATTATTTACTTAAAAAAGTTCAGAAGCCAGGCAAATTTGTAATTGATAATCATAACGAAAATCTATTGACCACTTTGCTATTTTGTAAAGTATTTTACATATTCTTTTTTTCCCCTTCATTGTTTTCTGATTTATACACTTTTCTTTTTGCCTTTTCATTTTGAATAAGTGTTTTCTGCTTGATTTCCTTCAGAACTGTTTAGTACGACTTCTGTGTCTTCAAATTCCACAGGGAAGGGTAAACCAAATGCCATCTGAGCTATAAGCCATATGTCAAAACGACTTCGCGTTCAGTACCAAGGGAGTCACATAATAGCATGGGAGTCACAGATGATAGTATTTGTTCAAGTAATTACGATCACAAAATTGGGATAAAGGGGATTCTTTTTTATTGTAAAAAATATATACAGGGAGAAAAATCAAAACTTTCATGAGATGTTGTGTGTATTAGCATTGTGTTTCACCACAGAAAGGCATGGAGAAAGAAATTTTGAAATTTCCCTCTGCACCAATCAGCATATGATCCTGGTTCAAATAGATTAGACTTTCAGATACCATACAGGGCACTGAGATAGACTGACAACTGATTATAAATTACATGGCAACAGGAATTTGGCATAGAAAACACCTAAGGAATGAGGTCATCTGCTGTGTTTGTCAATGCAGGATTGTTCCTCCTCAGGGCACTCTTGCATGTTGTGCAGGGTACTTCCCTAAATAATTCTCAGGATGAAATTCCTTTCACCAGCTACAGGGATTCATGCCGCACTCTCACTGTAGTTTACAGTTAGGACTATATTTCTGACCTTGTACACCTCTTAAATTTTGGTCCCCCATTTTGCAAGGAATGGAGTGAAAAGAGTAGAAAATATCAATTTATGAGGTATGGTAAACTACCAGGCTAATATTGAGTTGCCTCCTCTCTCTTTTTCTTAAAAGCTCGGGGCTGCATTGTCTTTCTAGAATCTTCTGGGATTCACCTCCAAACTATGTCAGAGGATTTATTGTGAGTGACTTCAGAAAAACAGAGGCTACTTCAGCCACTGATGGTGAACCAGTAGCTATAGGTGCCTATTTTACATCAATGGTTCCAGTTCCTTGTCACTGCAGACAAAACAGGTTTTCTGTTCTAAGGCTGAAGGAACCAGATGGAACTGTGCTTCTCTTCCCATCAGAATTTGCTGGGAAGGCAGAGAAACCAAAGTGGGAAGAAATGTTGAAAACATTTGAGCGGTCTACTACCCTTGCCAGCTGCGCCTTTGCCCATGCTTAGACCTGCCACTGTTTTCTAGGCAATCTTAGGGTGTGTTTTAATCCATTTGGCCCCTGCACACAATTGGTATTGCATCTACAGGATATGAGCATTAAGCAATAACCATCCCTGCCCTGCTCTGAAAAAAACATGCAAAGCCTGCCTGTGAAGAGGTTAGAGGAATCTTGAGATTGATAGTGTCACTCAATTATCGACTGATAATAAAATGGTCAGTCAAATACAAAATACTGTGTTTGGAAAAACAACCATATCTATGCATATACAAAGATGGTCACTAAATTAGTTAAGACTATTTAGCAAAAGGATCACAAAAGAGCTGTGATAGTTCTGTGAAGACAGCTTAATGCCTGGCAAGCCCAGAAAGGCAAAATGTGATATTAGAAGTTGTTAGGGAAGGAAGGCAGAATGAAATAGAAAACATCATTAAGGCAGCATATAAATCACTAGGACGCTTATATTTTTTAGTAATACAGTGCATTCTAATATTCTCATCTGATAAGGGTTAGGCAGAAATAGAAAAGCAGGAAGGAATGCGACAAGGATGAGCAACAGTATGGAACAGCTTTGGTGTTAAGGGAGATTAAACAGAATAAGACTTCCAATTTGGAAAAGCTGTGATATGGTACAAGGATAGAAAATCAGGAGTGATGATCATTCATTAGCTCTCAAAATAAAAGAGCGAGACATCGTCAAATGATATTTTTCAAGCAGCAGGTTTAAAACAAGTGAAGTACTTTTTTAACATGCTCATAATTAATATGTGGAACTCATTGCCACAGGATATTATGAAGAAAAAAGGTAGAAATGGATTCAGACAAAGTTATGGAAAGAACAAAAAATCCTTCAGGGGCTGTTGAACACAAAGATCTGAAGTCATGCCTGATTTAAGAAATCCTTAAACCACTAATTAACAGATACTAGTAGCGTATAAACTTCTCTTGTTCTTAAATTTTTTTCTTAATCACCCACTGTCCACTACTATCCACTCTCGGACAGGGCACTGTATTACATCTCAGACTCAAGTCCTTTCAGGTGCTATTCTGTCATTATCTGCTAAATAAAATGCCAGTGTTCAGAAGACAAGGAGGCCACTTGGTTCTCTGGAGCCTGTTTTGGGGAGTCAGCTGGGCTGATAAATTCCCCTGTTTTTCTAAATGTCACCCACAGAGCTTCTGAAAGTAACTGCTTCTACGCTCAGAAATGATCTGCAGGTTTGTGAGGCAGGGAGACTGAGCGTGTGCAGCAGCAGTGCAATCTCCTACATGCATCTTATCAATGTGGTTCTGTTGCAACCTCTGTCTCACAGGTATACGTGGGGAACTGTCTGTCCACCCAATTTGATCTTTAGCTTCTGTAGACGTTGTTCTGAACTATGCCAGCAGCATAGATTTATTTCTTGTGAAACAGCAGTAATCAGATGGAAATTAAAGTTTGCCATTCAGCTGAGCTTTTGGATGTATTGGCCTGAAAACAGGCCAGGAAAATATTCTTCAGAATATAAGCTATGAAATGAGGAAAGCTATCAAGATGTAGATATATATCTCATTAGCATTTCCAAACACCTTTAGGTTAATAGTATTTTGTTTTATTTTAAATTCTGTCACATTTTAGCAGCTTTTTAATTTACCAATTACAATGACAAGTTTTCAGTAACCAAATGAAAGATTCTTCTATTATTATTATTATTTTTTTAAATTAATTTTTTAAATTTATCTGAACAGGAACTTGCAATGCTGCATTTCTGCCAAGATTTGTCATTAATGTGTGAGTCCAGAGACGTGACTGACTATAAAATTGTATCCTTCACACACACTGGTGGTTTCTCCTTAATCTTTAGAGGACTAGAAGAGCACTAATGAACTACTATAGTAAAGCTAGTGTACTCTGGTCCTCTGCAAATCAAGACAAGGCTGTAGAAGAAAGTAAGTCTACAGCTTGCAGACTGAAGCTAGATTTCCCACATAGTCCTATCTGAGAATTACCTTTCTATTCTTCTCATTATAATTTAAGTAAAATACACTCCTGGACTACGGCTTCAGAAGATTTCTCCTCTGTGCTGCCTCTTGGTGGGGGTTTTAAGTCAGTCAATAGAACTATTGCTCATCACGACAGATAGTGGCCATTCTACCAAAACACAGGAAGTAACAATTTGTTTTTCTTTCAAAATTATATTTAGGTAGAAAAGAATCTCATTTCTAATATTACTTTATTTTTTGGTGCTGAAAAGGAAGATTTCACTAGAATGTCTTTTCAGGGATTTTGGGTTGTTTGAAGTGGACATTATGGAAAAGTACTCAACATCTCAATTTCCTTTTTTTTCAGCCCTTGGGAAATGGGTACCTTAAAAAAAGGAAGGAGGAAATAACATCTTACCTTTTAAAATAATTTGTTTCACTTTCGTAATCAGCACCTTCTCGTTTACATGTTTATTTCACTTCAAAGCATGACCATGCTACTTCATCTCCAAAGAGTGATTTTTAACACTCTACTGTTTTAACGCAGTTAAGCTGGAAGGCAGTCAAGGGATGTAAGGAAGTTGTTTGTTGTACATTTAATGCTGTAAAGTATCCACCAGGGAAATCTTAAAAGATTTTTCTGTTTCCTCACAGAAGTGTCCATGAGTAAAATTCCAATTTCCTGACTAGTTCTCTGATTAGCTTTTCACAACTCTGTCCTGTGTCAGACAATTGGCAAGAAAACAAAGATTGGGCTTTTGTTGATATTCATGAATAATACACCTTTATCATCATCCCATTGGTTACGTCTCCTGGATTTGCTATGAGGGAAGCTTCACAACTGCCAAGCTTATCTTTAGGCACCAGCCCTGTGGTGCTCTGTAACTGTGCAAGGTTGAAGCTAATCTGCTGTTTAACTCAGTTCCTATGGGGATCTTCAGCACTGCAGCAGCTTAGCTCCAGCTCTGTGGAGCTCAGACGCTCTGTGGGTCATGAGCTGCTGTGTATCTGAACCATTACTTGCCCACTGGTTTCTTCAAGCTCCCCTTGGACCTTCATCGCACAGGAGTCTGCACCAGCAGAATCTTCTGTGGCCCAGGGTTAAAATGAGGAATATCTTTCCAGGAATCACCATCTAGCTCTTCTTTAGGAAATAAATACAATGCTAAACAAAACCCTGTTTAGAGGAAGCTTTGAGGGGATGCTATGCTAGAGCTGCACTACACAATTCTCAACACACTGTGGAATTGAATTAATAATGTAATGCTCCTTTAAGCAATATAACCTCCTTGTTTTTTGAGAGAATTCCTGGAACTGAGGGAGCAGATTGATTTATTTTTAACCTGCACTTCATCAGGTATTGTATGCTAGTGCTTACCTTCTCTCCTGAAGCTGTTTTAGAATTTGCTTCTAGTTAAATAGTGAAAAGCCTCCAAAGAAACCCCTCGAGTCAACCCTTTATGAGACTTTTGTGGTCTGTTACTTGTACTGGAGCCTTCATACCACCATATCTGTCTATGTCATGAAGTCAATCTTATGCTTAATTTCCCTTAAATACTTTATTTTCTTAACTCCAGTGTTCAGCACAGAAAAGGAAAGTGCTTTATTATTACTAAAATAAAGGTCCTAGCGTAAGTGACCTTTTACGAAACTTGTATTTTATTGCCATGAGCAGTGTTTGACCATAACAAAACTGTTAAACCTTTCTGCTCATAAATAGTACTTATTTCATCCTTACAGTCGTCATGTTCAAGTAAATAAATATATGGGATTTTTTTCTAATTCAGGCAGTAGGAACAGATATATGGCTTTGCATGCTCAAGAGGCTTTTGTGCATTGTAATGACAAAACAAATATTTTTGTATATATCTGCAAAATATATTCTAAATAGTATTCTGCAGGTTAGGTCTTAATGCTAAGGCATTAGGGCAAAACTCCCATTTTATTGAGTGGTCTTAGAGATTTCTTCTATAGATGTAAGCAGAAGTTACTTCAGCATTTAGAAAGAGCAGTATGTACTGAAGTGTGGAAGTGTTGGGTTTGCTATGGTTGTTACTTCAACACATTTTCTGATTAATTCATTAATGCGTCAGCCCTGAAAAATGAAATGACACTTCACTGCAGTAGTCTGAGAAAATTCTGATAATACTTTAATCTACAATATTTTCAGCAAACTGCTTGAGGTTTTCAGCAAAAAAGTTTCCCTGATGGAGTTATCTTTAAAAAAATCACACTAAGAAGTCTGCCTCATAGCACATGTCATGCAGTACAAAATTCAATATTTTGGTCAATAACTTGCCAGCAACATAAAAATGTATGATCTTCCACACCAGGTCAGATCGAATCCAGTCTCCTGTGTGAAACCATCCTGCACAGGATGTGAAAGGAAAGTTTAGATGAATAGGGCAGGTGCAGTGACACTTCCTCCAGCTTCTAGTACTCAATAGTTTAATCAGTTTTGGAGCCAAGAAAATGATTTTTATATTGCTGCTTAACCAGCTTAACCAGTGCAGACACCACCATAACAGTGATGAAGACAATAGGGTGATAAATTTTTTATATAAGATGTTGAGTCTTGAGATGTTGCGGTTTGTCCCGAGACACAGCAGTGGACTTTTTTTTCAGGTGGGGTTATGTAATATTGACATTCTTCATATCGAAAGACAAGGCTGTTCAGTTCACACTTATCAGTTGAGCACAGAGAATTGTATTGCTATCAAAGAATTGTATTGCTATCGACCCAAATAAAATGCCATGCCACAAAATAGCAGTTGAGCATTATTTTTATCCACCCCCATCCTACCTGCCTACCTCTGTGGCCGAGATCATTATCCCGGTGTACTGCAGCACTGGTATGCTATCACGCTGGAGGTTCTCAAGGAAGAGTGAAATCCCTCAGGAGAAACATAATGGTCACCATAACTGCAATGGTTTTGGCAGTTTCTCAGAGTCAGTAACATCAGCCGGCTGTGTGCAAGGAAAGCGATGCGGTCCAGTGTCACTGGGGAGCCATACAGCATAGCCATGATTTCTGAAAAGTCCCGCTGGGCTGGCTGTTAGTTCCCTAGCAAAATAATGCTACTACTCAACAGCACCTAAGTGTCTCCTTCTGTGTTAAAATGCTGAAAGAGAAAGCAAAGAAGTGAAGGACTGTAGTTTATACTGTGTAGTTCTAACAGAAGACATCTGTACTAAAGGGAAAGTATAAAGAAGCTAATGATATTGTGAAAAATCAGATAGGAGAAAAGGAAGATTGTGGCAAGCACTGAGCCAGAAGCTGTAATCAATTAGCTGATCGCTGAGCATCAGTCCCCTAAATTATATCTGCCGGCAGCGGTGAAAGATGTACAGTTGAAAATTCCCCATCACAGAACCACAAGTCTATGGAACTCTCTATTAAAAAATGCTTTAAAAGGAAAGGATCTGCTGTAGTATAGATTCCATCACCTTGATAATCAGTGGCCTTTCAGTGGTATCAACTTTATAAATAGAAGATCCTTGGAATACAGAGATGTGAATGCAGTTGTCTGACGTAATAAAGCTCAAACTAGGCTCCAATATTTTAATAAGAAATCATTAGACTGAACTGCTTCGGGTGAAATCTTTCTCCATTGAAGTCAGCAGCAAAATTCCCTCTGACTTCAGACAGCAAAAAATAAAACCTCTGCAAGACAGTTATTAAGCTGCAGTAATGGTTAAAAGGTAAGGAATTTATTTTGATTAAATGGAAATCTATATCTATCTCACAATCATAACAGGAGAAGAGATTCTATTGATTTTTACCTCATTGGCTATATTTACTGATATGCATTAAACTAAGAACCAAATAGTCTTTGAGAGTCCTTTTTTATTTTCTGGCAATATCTACCTATGATTTTTTTTTAATCGTACTTTGGAAAAGGTGAAATTGTACTTTGGAAAATTGTACTTTGGAAAAGGTTTACTATACTTCTATGTCTCTTTAAAATAATTAAAATGAAAAAAGAATATGAGCATCGTCAAATTAGAGAGGTGAACAATAGGCTATCAGTATAAATGGTCAAGTAAATGAGAGTTCTTGTGAGCAAATGGCAAAATTATACAGATGACAGGATTTGAGGCTAGTGAGGCATTTTGACTAGGTGTACTTCTGTTGGGAAAAGATGTGAACTCCCCACAAAGTCCTTGGAATGAACTGGTGACAGTTAGGAATGCAGATGGTGAAGATCTCGACTAAAAGAGAGACTTCTTTCCTTGCTTGTAATGACTAGGGAGGAATTGGTCAAGAACATCAGGGTAAAAGGCAGTAGTGAGTGAGAAAAGTCATGCAATAATAGAATTCATGAGCCGTATGATAGGAAAAGGGAAGAATAGCAAAATAAAAGCATCAGATTTCAGGAAAGTGGGCTTCAGTAAATTCAGAATTGTCTTGTTTCTTATCTTCATCATTGGAACTTAAGGAATCTAGGAGTTTCTTGAGGGAGCAATATTAAGGGCATAAATGCAAACTATCCCAGAATAGAAAGTATAAGATTTGCTAAATTATGAGCAACAGTGCTAAATTCTGAGCTTTGCAGGCAGCATCTGAAAAGGTGAAGCTGGGTCACTTCCTAAGGGTAGGGAACCACTGCATAAATGTGATGCTACAGAATCAAAAATTACCAAGGCACACAATAGATTTCAATCCCAAAGGCCATGATAATAATAAAAATCATTCTTTCATCGCAGAAAAAATAGGACACAGACCAACTAAATAGCAGTTCAAAAAAAGAGGAAAATCAGTCAAGAGCTGATACTGACACATGTTTTTTAATAGTTTTTCTTCATCACTCTTATTTAAAAGGGTGAAAGGCAGTTGAGTATTACAGTAATAAGTAACAATGAAGAAAATTTAAGCCCAAGGCTTTAAGTGGGAAGGAACAGGTTAAATACTTATTACTAAGTTAGATGTTTTCAATTAGCTGTGATACTGTGATACTTGAAGAATTAGCTGATGAAATATCAGAAATTATAGAAGTCCCTCTGGAAAGTCAAGGACAATGGGTGATGATCAGGAATGAATGTGGTAGTGACCTTTGAAAGGAATGTGAAAGAATATTAGGAAATGAGATGATCTTCAGTTCCTGGAAAAATGCTAGAACAAATAATCAAACTATTAGTAAGCATCTAAAAGAAAACAAGGAAATTAGTAACTGTCAACATGGATTTGTCAAGACAAAATTATATTGGAATAATCTAATTTCCTTCTGTGAGAGAGCAACTGTGGATAGAAAAGAAGCAGCAGAAGTCACACATAGCTTTTATAGCAATACATTGCCTCATGATATTCTCATAATTAAGCCAAGGAAGCCTATTCCAAACAAAATTATAGGAAGTGGGCACAAAAAGACTTGAATCTTTTTACTGATAAAGCACTTACCAATAGTTCACTGTCAAATTGGAATGATTTGTTGCAAGTGTCTTACAGTTCTGGCTCTTTTATTTTCCTTCATGACCAGGAATAAGTAATCGACATTAAACCTGCAGGCAGAACCATGGGATTCAGCAAATTGGTTGAGCTTGGCCAGATCTGTGACATTTGACCCTTTGTGCTTCTATCCACATGCGTATCTGGCATTCAAAACATATTTCCGTATACCTATTAAGCACAGAAATAAGTATGCTCACACTTTGGCTGTATTAAATGCACAGTGGTCACAAAAGCATATTGCATTTTCTGGAAATTTTTCTCAGTACTTTCATATTTTTCATTATAAATTGTACTTCTGTTAAAATTTCTCTATAAAATTTACCATAACACATTAATAAAATAAAATAAATTGGAATAAGCTGTAATAATTTCAGCATTTTTGAAAGGTACTGAAAAGATTGAAATTTCAGTAGGTTTTGGTAATCAACAGTGTCATTCCCCAAAAGACTATATGAATAGTTTATTTTTAATCTATTTTTCCCATACTATCTGGCTAGACATGCAGATAACATCATACATTTCCTTTGCTGACTGAACAAACATAAATCTTTAGAATAAAGTGAGATTCTTTAGAATAATGTTTCCCACTTTGATTAGTAGCATTCATAATTTCAAAAGTTGTTTTTCAGTGGTATCTCCATTATCTACTTAAAAGTCACTGCTCCTATAAATATTTTTCAAATTGCATGGAGGGAGAAGAACATAGAAGAATGCCAGGGAAAAAAAAGACAATTTTTTTTTAAAGGAAGTTTCACTTTTGGAAATCAATTAGCATTTTATTTTTGTATTATTTTTCTACTTTATAGCTCGCTATGTTTGCATTGCCTGCCAATAGGTGGCACTAATAATTCCTACATTAGCTGAGTGGTTGTTCTATTGTCTTTCAACATTGATGGAGTTATATCCTAATATATCTCACAATTTCATTATCTTTGTTTGGTTTTGACTTAAATTTATGTTTAACAAAAAAAGGATTTTTTAATAAAAATATGGGTACTGTAGATCCAAGCAAATATTAGATTTATGGGCACAGAACTGATACATTAATAAACTCTAAAGAAGCATTGTTTTTTGTTTGGGGGATCAAATAGTAATGTTCCAAAAATTAACAAAGGCTGAACAGCATCTGAAGGGTACATTTAACATCTGAAATAAAATTGAAAGAGTCAATAACTCCAATACAACATTCATATTTCTCACTTTGACTTAATTTACCTCTTAGGAAAAGATGTCAAATGTTGTGTTTAGAATAGTTAAAGTAAAAAGCTTTTTTTCGTAGTGCAATCTGAATCTTGTGGTTATGATTCACCTGGACACATGTGTCTATGACCAATGCTTGATTTTTGGGCACCTGTGTCGCGGATGGAGTGAGCATGCACTTCACTTGCAAGAGAGAAGTAAAAATATAGTTTATTGATACAGAATAGGGAGTTAACAAAGTTCAATGCGACAGTGTTTTAACAAGACTCGATGGCAAGGTACACTTGATTATTTACTGCGTAGAGGACAGGGTCAGACAAAACTGTCAGGGAGACCCTCCCGTTGAGTCATGAGGTTCAGAAAAGGATCCCCTTGCTTTCTAAACTCCTTCTCAGAGAGGAGTCTAGGTGTGGCTGGATCCAGTCCTAGTCCCAGACTTGGTCAACGGTTTATGTCTAAAGGATTATATGTGCACAACCAATCCTTTATATCACTTAGCTAAGATTTCAAAGTTTAGCATGCTATTAGTCTCTTACCGAGGATCTGTTGCAGCAAGGAATCTCTCAACCTCGAGGAGTAACCTTGAGAGGCGTCCCTGCTCAAGGGGAGATCCTGGCGTGCAGCCCGCTGCCCTGCAGGAGAGCTCAAAGAGCTCTTGGGCTGCTCACTATTTATGGGGGGTAAGATGATTGACTCATAGTCATATTTGCATGCCGACCACAGATTTTAGTTTCTTCAGTGGTCGCATTGCACAATAGCCCTAGGCTATTGTGTTGTTATCTGTCTCCTGAATCCACTTTGAGCCGATGAGACCATCATGACCAGATGCATCCATCACCACTGGTGGTTATCACCTGAGCAGGGTTGCAGGAGATAAAGGTCGGGGGCAGGGGAAGCACACCGTCACAACATGCGATTATCTGTCCTTTACCTGTGAGCTTTAATTTCTTTATTACCCTCTGTTTCAGCTTCCTGGTGGCACTATCATATTGTAAGAACTGAAAGCATAAGGCAAAGAAGAGCTGGTTAGCTGAGTTTTCCATGCAACTCCAAGAAGAGTCAAGTTCCTTTTAGCTCACCAGAGACAAAGGCATACATACAAAGTTCTCAAAAGACCATACGTTACAGTGGAAGCTGGATGCCACCAGCCCAAGGTACTTCTCTTCCTCTCCAGCTGAGTAAAGCCCAGGATATGACATGTCAAGGACATGTCAAGTTCTGCTGAGTTCTTGTGTGAGCCAGCCTGTGCAGACGTGCTGCGCAAGGTCATTTATTGTGGTTTGTGCTGTGTTGCAGGCCCAAAATATACCCGGGTGTGTGAGCAGGCACAGCAAAACCCAGTGCCATTCCAAAGCAGATCTCATTTCTGAAGACAAGGAGATGAAGCCACTTACTTCAATAACACAACTTTCAGATCTCAAATTTCATGATTTCTCAAAAAATTCAAATGAGTCTGTTTTTGTCTTTAACACTGTACACTAAAAATCTGCTTTTTGGAGGATTCTTCCCACACTGGCTGCCTGCTGGGTTAAACCACAATATATCCATGCTGTTAACTGTGGATCGCAATATTATATGGTTTTATCCCTGTAATGCCCTGATGAATCAGGAAATGTCGCTATACCGACTTTATAGGCAAAACATTAAGCGCCAATACATTGTAAGCTCAGGCCTGTGAAAAAATCATTCATCATAAATGTGTCAATTCTCTATAGGCATATGCAAAGTTCATGGCAAATGCAAGATAACTCAGGTATCTCTGACTTTTCCTTGAAGGGTTCTGTGACACAGTTCAAAAGAATAAAAAGAAATGAAATGTTACCTTCTTTGACCATATACTAAGTTAACTCAGATAACTAACCATTGCTGTTGACTTATTTGTGGTAACCTTTTACCATGAGTTTTCACTACTTGTCCCAAACTCACAGTGGAGTATGTAGCAAATAAAGAAATGGAATCTGATTTTTTTTTAATCCTAGGCTGACTGATGGAATGTCCGTCCCCTGCATTTCTTGCAATATTTTTGTAAGTGATGCTTGATGTGATATAACACCTTTCATGCTTAAGCATCCCAGAAAGTATTTAACAAAGAAATGACACCACCATCTCCTGCAGTGTAGTGCAACATGATGTGTAGGGTTGAAAGGGCAGAGAAGAAAGCATGTTTCAAGAGGTCAGCATGAGAAAAAGAGGGATGCATTATCTATCATTTTTACTTTAAAATCTTGTGTCTCAGAACCATAAAGTGCAGCAAATTACACATAAACTCAGCTATTAGTGTTGATAGAAGAGATCCTGTTATGCCAACAAGGGAGTAAATATCAGCATAGGTATATTCATGAATATAAAAGTTTATATGCAGGAAATTGATGTTTAGGAACAAATCTAATGTCATTATAGATTGTGGCAATATGACCTGACATGTTGGGGAATGCACTGTCAAGATGAATTAGATCCCACCTTTATTCACAGAATGATGCTGTCACAAACAATGAGAAAAAAAAGTCTTGCTCTGTTACAGGCTGTGGCCTATTGCCTGTGCCTCAAGGGTGGCAAATGAATGACCAAGGCATAAAACAGTATGTAATGTCAAAGGTAAACTGACATTCTGAACAATACAATTAGGGTAGGATTGCTTATTATTGATCCAAAACACCACAACAGATATTATTCCCCCTTGGCTAGGTTTTGGACTCTCCACCCTGAGTAACCTCCTGCGAGGCAGTCTCAATACACATCTGTGCCATGCCTGCGTCTATTGCTAGTCAGCTGTTTTCTAAAGTATCAGTTTGGACCTAACACTTCACAATCTTCATTGTGTTTAACATCACAATATCTTGGGAAATGGGAAGTGGCAGTCATCCTGACCCTGAGGCAAGAGGATAAAGAGTGCGATTCCAGAAAGGACTTGGATATTGTGATGCTCGGTACAATAAAGCACACAATAAGCAACAGCATAACCTAAAGTTTAAACACTGTTCTTTAGATAAAAAAAAAAAAACAAACCTAAGCCAGGGAAAATTTAGGGACACACCTCTCTCTATACAGCAAATGAGAAGGGTTTGGTAATTGAAAACAGGATTCAAAACCATGCTATAAATCATTCAGTCAGATTAGGAGTGCCAGAAGTTGAAGCACACCTGAAATTCTGTCCCTCTTGAGGAATTCCAGCATTTATCTCAGGATATACTGAGATACAACCATGCAGCTCGGTTGATGCTCATACAGATTTTTAGCTTTGCAGAAATTCACACAGGATAAATTAAACTCCCAAAGAGTCTAATTAATTATGAGATTTGCTGCTTGGCAAAAAACGTCTAATTTATCAGTACATCCTTGCTCAGAAAAATCATAGGTAACCAGGGGTATGATTTCCTGTTTAGCTGAAATGTGAAGGTTGGGAGCCAGGAATTGTTTTGACACAGGGTGTTTTGTTAAGCCAGCTCCATGCTGAAGTTTTAATAATAGTATAACCATAGTAATTGCATAGCAACTGCTAATGTGAACATAACACATAAAATGGAGAGATTTGCATAGTCTGTAGAAATTAGGTGCTGAGGGTGGGATTCATCTCATCTAATTTTAGAGCTCTAAAATGTGCATGTCTGTCTCTGGGTTGGTCACCCTTAGACTCTTCAAAAGAGGGAAGCAGGTACTCCTAGTTATGCAGCCGACCTGTTTTACATTTCTACTTTGGGATAGTGGAAACTGTGCTCCAAAAGTCCATTGTCTCTTCCATTCAGAGTTTATAGTTCTTTCTAGTCACTATATATTGCCTCAAGTGTTTAGCTGGGCTGTAGATGTACATACTGTAGGCATTTACATTTGGTCAAATGAAACCAATCCACATTGCATTATCTGATATTATTAGGGAATGCTTTAGGGAAAATAATAAAAAAAAAGACTTAAGAGCAATAGATATTTGAGACTTCATTCCTTGGAACATTCCTCAAGGCAATATTTATAGTTACCATGCTGTCAGTCCCCTGGCAACGCAAGGTTGTGAGAAAGGAAGCGAAGTGCAGAACAGTCTGTGGGGAGCATTGCTTTAGTAAATCTGATTTTTTTCTTAACTAGTATTTCAGACTCTATTGTCACAGAATCTGAAATGTTTGTTTTGAGATGAACCTCACAAAAGTGTTCATTTTTGTTCAAAGAAATCTTAATCTAATGCCAGTCATGAAATGTCTTCGCAAAGGTGGGATTTGGGAAAATTTCCTCCTATCACTGTATTGGGTCTGTGTGGCAAGGTTTTGGTAGCAGGTGGGCTACAGGGGTGGCTTCTGTGAGAAGCTGCTAGAAGCTTCCCCCATGCCTGACAGAGCCAATGCCAGCCAGCTCCAAGACGGACCCACCGCTGGCCAAGGCCGAGCCCATCAGCGACCGTGGTAGCGCCTCATCAGCCGGTGATCTCCCTGTCCTTATCTCAACCCATGAGCCTTTCGTTGTAGTTTCTCTCCCCTGTCCAGCTGAGGGGGCTGTGATAGAGTGGCTTTGGTGGGCACCTGGCATCCATATATCAAAATCATGTGCAAGGGTACAAAAGAAAAGACAACTGCTTTTTCCTAAAACACAGTCACAGGGGCACAGATGATATTACCTTTTCCAGGACAGCTTGATGGAAATGTTTGATGTAATTGGCTTAACAGCTGTAGTATCTTTTCCTTTCTAACCTAATAATTTCTATAGTGAAAGTGGAGTTCTGGACAGAATGCACAACCTGTGTATGTCAGAGGCAAGAACAAATGGCAGTGGATTATTGATGTTCTTATTTTCTCTTTTAATGCTGAACATATTTCAAGAAATTTTCAATAACATATCCTAAAATTTTGTCAGACATAAACAATTGCACAGTTGTGATCAAAGTCTTGTTTTGGACTGGTTCACCCAGATGTTATGATTAGTTCTGTGATTTAGCCTAGTCTGGGAATTGTCTCTGTATATTGATCTTCCTCTTCCAGGATGAGACCTTGATTTGAACTCTCCACAAAAAAAAGACCTTAGAGACTTTTTGCCATCTCATATCAGATTACTATCAATTAGTATGACTGAAGTAACTCATAGATGACACTGTATTTTGCCAATAACAATGATGGTACACTCTGCAGTATCTTCAGCAACTGGAGCATTTTGAAAACTTATGCTACCAAGGTTAACAATTTGCAGGCTTGAAGAGCATCTTACAAATGGGGGGTCTGTGCATGGATTCAGATCAACCAGTCTTTGTCCAAACATATGCTGTGTTTTTGTTGTTGCTGTGAGACCAAGATGCTTTATAATTTGAGCAAAATACCAACTGTATTATTCTTAGGGATACTATTCAGCAGAGCATAGCTGTATGCAAGCAGCCATTCACCTGTGTTTGTCTTTATTATTTTGGCTTTTGCATACAACTGATGAGAGTTCGGGACTTGTCTATCAGCTGCTCCCTTCTTGTACGTGTCACAAGGAACGTCTTTAAATGCAACAAGAAACAGTGGAGCAAATAAGATATTGAAGAGTGTTGGAGCCAAGTCAGAGCTCTGTTTAACATAATTAATGACAACAAAAGTTTCTGAGGAACATCCTTATTCAAGGATAAATGATGATTTAGTGATTAGAAGAGTACTTACTTAGGAAGTGGAAGACCTTCCTCTAGCCTGCAGGACTCTCATACCCACAGCTCTCACACACCAGCATTTTCCTACCCTGCATTACAAGATCTTAGAAAGGCACTTTACAATTCTTGTTGAAGCTGGACTACGGTAAAGCTGGGAATGCATGAGCTATAAGATCAGAGAGAAAGACTCTGAACTAGGAGGTCTACAGAGGGCCCCTTAGCTGCAAGAGACCTTTCTTGCATTTTGGTTCTGGTTTCAGGATTATTTCTGTTTTTATCCAAGGACACTCTATAATATAAAATACATAAACAGTCCCTGGAGCAGGGACCAGAACCCCAGGTTGTCCCTTTGTTAGATCATACAAAATAAATCAGTGGAATACCATACTTCCCTTTGATTCCATTACATGTCAAAAGGGAAGGCTTGTGCTATGATCACTTGTACTGAGGAATTATTAAGGAATTCAAGCTAATGTTAAGTGAGGACATTGAACCGATAAACCAGGCTATCCGTATAATTCTGAATTGTTCTGGACCATCGTATGAACAATGGAGACCATATGAGAAGAGGATAATATGTCCCTTACTAATGTGAAACCTCCATAAGTTTACTTGTACTGATTATTCAAAGCAATGATAGTTTATTATTGATAAGCTGAACTAATGGAGTTCAAAATCTCACTGTGTAATTAATTTCTACTAGCCCTCAAATAATTTTCATAGAGATTCCCTCCAATTTTTCATTTTGTAAAGAGTGAAACTGCAGACACCATTCTAGCATGGTCTCAGTATTGACCAGAGGAGAGATGAAATTAGTGTTCAGTGTCTCTTCACCACTACCCTGTTTAATTTTTCCAGGGGTTCATTTGGTTGATTTTCTTGCTGCTGCATCACTGAAAGAGCTCACTATTACTTTGATTATCAACTATGACCTTCTCATCTTTTTCAGAGTAATTGTTGTCTATGTTACTCTGCTCTGTAAACACGGCCTATATTCTTTATTCCAAAATGTATAGCTTTGTTAGGCTGTATTAATTTTTTTTACTGTTCTGAATGTAACTGAGGGATGGAAACTTGTATTCATACTGTGAAAGTCTGGAAAGCTGGGATTTGCCTAATTAGCTGTAAAGGAAGTTGCAATTATAACCAAAAAGGATGTTACCCCAGAATGAATATTCATGTTTGAGACGTTAGAAATATTTCTCGTCTCTTCTGCCTACATTTTTTGAATAGGCAAAATGCTGGTATGTCTGTTTGTATGGTCCTTGCATAGATGAGTTCTCAGCTTATCCTGCCTGTCTTGTCACCCATTCTTCTCTATGAGGAAAATATATATCTGCTTGAAACTGAATGTCTTAACAAATCTCACGGACTTATTACTCTGCATGTACAGCCCCCTTCTTGTGTTCACTACGCTTAATATAACATAAACTAATGAACTCCTTCTAAGTAGTTGGAAAGGGAAAGTCAGCAGTTTAACTCAATCTGCCACATGTTTTCCTAAGGGTCATTTCATTTTTTTTTTCCCTAGCAGGTTCAGCTCAATAAACATCTGCTCTAGGTTTAAAGGAACAACATGAACTACCACAGTATGTTTTATAATTCAGGAAGCTTCAGTAAGATGTTTGCTGTCTTGCTTTACTGAGATGCAATAGCACTTCTGAATCTCAAAGAATGAAACCTCAGCGTTCATTTACTAGTGTTCCCTTTTCATAGGAATGGAGGATGTTAGACTGAATAAGACCTCCCAGGTCAGCCCTGCTGTCTAGGCAACCACATTATTCAGTATCTTTCAAAACAACTTTTTATCTGTAGTGGACTACAGTAATGTTGATAACAATTCATTACATGTAAGACCCTTGAGCTTTTCAGAAACAATACTGCTTTTTTTCTAGCTGGGAAGGATTTAGAGAATATTTTCAGCATCTGTGATTTAAGAACATCCTTAGCAAATTTTAAAAAGATCAGCATTGTTACCAGAGTGAAGTTGTCCTCTTCTCTTGGGGGAAAAAAAAAAGGCACAGAGGAGAGGGGAGAGGGAAGATAAATGGTCATGAAATTCAAGGCATTTAGCAGATATTTTTAATTTTTTAGTATCTGGATTGTTGTTTTTTCACTCTTCAACTTGTTTCTGTCCATGCTTGGGAGAGAAGACATGACAACAAGGAATAGTCAGAATTATTCTTATATGAATATTGCAGCTCGGGTTTTGGATGACAAAATCATAGAACCATAGAATCATAGAATGGTTTGGGTTGGAAGGGATCTTTAAAGATCATCTAGTCCAACTCACCTGCCATGGACGGTGACATCTTTCATTAGATCAGGTTGCTTAAAGACCTCTCCAACCTGACCTTGAACACTTCTAATGATGGGGCATCACTGACATTGACTTTGAACACTGACCTTGAACACTGCCATTGATGAGGCATCCACAAAATGCAGGACATCCAACAGTTTCATTTTCCTGGACACGATAATTCTGGTAAATGGTTGGGTGCTTGCAACCGTGCTGCAAAGGCATGAGCAAAATAGAAAACAACACTACTTCACCTCATTTAATTTTCAGTGATGGTCTTCACTCCCACTGGATTTCCTGTTCCTCCTAAATCTTATTCCATGAACTTTTCATATAAAATAAACTATTGCAAAATGCTAAAAGGAAACCCCTGGGGAATATTTTAAGAAACTGATCCAGAAGGTTACTGCATTGTGTAGGGATCATACAAATGCAATAACTTTTCTGAGTTGTTTGCAAACTAAAGGAGATACCATTTAGTAGGACAGTCCAATTGCTTTAGAGACGTTAAACACATTTCTATGAGAAAGAAAAAATCAAAGAGGATGCTAATGACACCTTTGAAAAGGTTCAAATAATGGATATAAAGGGCTTCTCGCCCCCTTCAACTAATTCCGTAGTGTTAAAAAAGCTAGAGAGAAAATGCACTGAGCAAAGTGCTGGATGTGTTAGGAAAGCTATGCAGCAACTGCAAACTCCATGCACAGATAATTGAAAGAGGGAAAGGGGTCTTGTTATAAAAAGGAAGATGAGACTAAGTAAGATGAGAACAAAAGCTGTTTTTTTGACTAGTTAATTATTGTCCTAGGAGACAGTGTAACCTTAACCCTAGATAACCCTAGGTAATCTGTTGTGTAGTAGCATTAATACACCATTTCAAATCAATGCAAAGAAGCAAGTGCTCTAACCAGCATGTTAAATACTTTCATCCTGCAGCAGAATCACTTTGAAATTCTGTTGCTTGAGGGAAGCAGTAGATTTCAGATAGTACAACATTTTCTAATGAGGAGGAGGCAGAGAAGCCTACTGAAATAAATTCTTGAAGGGAATTTGTGTCTTAATGTTCTCTTTTTTTCCTCCTGTACATGCACTTTCTCTTTCATAGCTATTCAGAAAAGCTTTCATGAAGATTTTATTCCTGAATGAACCTTCACAGCTGTATAGCCCCCGCCTTGTCACTGCTGCAGCTAGAGCCTTTGTATATATATTTAAATAATCAGTTTCTTTAAGCATTTCCTAGAAAATATTCTTTTCATTTATTCATGAACTGATGGCAAGATGAAAAAGAGAAATATAAATAAACTTGCACAGTTATCTAGTAATTATTTACTTTTGTTTTCAGTCGAGCTTTGAAAAAGAAATATATGTCTCCAAAAGACTGGAGAAATAAATGTTGGTATTTTGTTAGGTGCTCACTGGATGAAACTAGTCTTAGACCAACCAAAAAGAAGATGAATAGCAGGTGCATGCTAAAACTATGCTTCATGTATTGAAAACCATGAACTGCAATACATGAGTAGTATTTTAGCTGTTAATACACAGTTTGTGGGTTAGTAATGACATTTGGTTTGGTGGAGGAGCTAAATGGCTTTTCCTGCTCTGCAAACCTAAGTTGAGAGGTAATTGATGCTAACATAGCCAAGCCGTATATGGAATCAGTAAAACAGCTTTCCTAGTTATTGGCTAAGGCTTAGATCCACAAAGAAAGGTACCTAATTTCTATTTAGGCTCCTAATTTTCCATTGAGATTGAGGTCCTCAGGGAACCTCAAGGAAAAGACAAGGCAGAGGTGAAAACTGGATGCATGTCTTTTGGCAAACATACTTGGAAGGTATTAGCTTAGAACTACCATTCCAAGATAAGAGGATGACCTGTATATATCATCTCTAAGACAATAATTTTCATGGAGTGAAAAAATTTTCCATTTGTCAAGCTGGTGAGTTTTTCTGCTACTGACATGTTCATTTTTACTTGTAAGGACTCCATGCTGCTTCTTCAGCATTAGACACTCGATGACAGTAGTGTCAGCCAAATTCTGGTCATTTGACCAGCTGCTCACCATTACTAGATTAGTTCATGCACAGCAAGATTAACATACTTCTTCTCTGAGTGCTTCCAGCTCTTCATCTTAATTAATATGATGAACTAGGTCATGTTAAATGGAGAAAAATGCAGAGGGGCATGAATGTGGGCTGTGAAGGAATAGCCAGCTCACAATAACAGTTTCTATCTGAGATTATATCCCTTGAAACATACACACAGACAGCATTGGTCTAATCCATTGATAATAACCTCCAGGACAGGTTCTTGCCAGTTTGGTTCTTTGCTCTGCTACTGATGCATTGTATAACCTTGGGTAATTCACATAGATTACGCGTAATTTGGATTCCTTGTTATAATGGGAATAATATGATTTATTAATCCCACAAAGTGAGGTCTTTTCAATATTGGGAAAGTGCAATATAATTTCCATGTCTGAACCTCTCTTAACCTCCAAAGTATTACAATGATTAAATATTGATTAGTTTATAAAAAGCTATGTTGCGGCATTTACAGCCAAGAGAGGGAGAGTGTTAATCTGTGGCAAGCAAGAAAAGCATGAAAAGCTGACGGGGAGCTGATGAATCAAAACATGGCTATATAGATCCTTTGAAATGCCTTTATAGATCCTGTGAAGAGCAAATGCAGGGGCTTTAGGTGGATTATCAGTGATAGATGTAATAACAGCTATTTCACTACTGTCTCCTGATATTTGTATGATCTCCTGATGAGTACATCCAGGCAGGTGGGCTGGGACCACAAAGAAGCAAAAGCACATAGAAATGGCAGTGCAGGTTCTCCAGAAGGTGGAGATTGTCCCTACTATTATATGAGTGACACAACTAATTTGTTTTGGTAACAGAATGTGGAGCAAGGATGAGGTCCCAGCTGTCTCTGTTCATCAGCTGGATGTTGCCCTAGGCCAGGGGCACGCTGCTGCTAATTTTAGTTTATTTTGCTGCTCAGCTCAGCTTGTGTCTGTGATTCACCTAGTCATTATGATTAGCAAATTCAGTTATTTCTGTTTTGCAGACTCCATGCATGGGTCTTTGTAAAATGGAAAAGACTAGGTGTAGATGAAAGCAGTTTCGAAATGGCATCTGTCTGCAATACTTCACTTAGAGGCATCTGTCTGCTTAAAGGAAATCAGAACCCGATTCTTGGTTCTTCTCTACACTGAGTAATAAGTGATATACCATGGAGAAGCAGGAGAAAGCAGTGCGTGACAATGCTCTATCTATACTTAAGCTAGAATATCAATGAAAAATTCATCTACCCTGGAATGGACCTCAGGAATTCTTACAGTACCTCCCCCTAACCCGGTGCAGTACTTGTTATATCAAAATAACCTGGAAATACTAAGGAGGAAATCTGGGAATAAGCCCTCAGGGTTAGACGCCGAATATAATCTTGGAGAAATACTTTTCTGCACCTAGTATTCCCTGCTGTGCAGCATCCTCCTGAAGTCCTGAAGTGCCGCATGAGGGCACCTTTGCCCCTTCAGAAATGGAAGAGCCTTTTGCCCACTCTGCTGTGTGCTTTTCTGGAAGATGAAGACTCTGTATCGTACTCCACCTCAGAGACATAAATTTCCTAGTGAACAATTGTAACCAAGGAAGTTTCATGTGCAAGACTCTTTGCTATTAAAATTGTTGTTTTGTGTACACTATTTACAAAGTCATCCAGGAAGCGAGAAATAAAAGCAATCCCATAAACCATATAATGTTTTCCATAGGTTTTATCTGTAAGTTGCTAGTCAGTATGCAAGTTCTGCAACACTTTATATTTAGCTTTGTATATCTTTTTCAGAGGTTTTATTGCAATAACAACACAATCCTAGATTTACTAGAAAATCAAGCAGAAAAAGACCAAAACCTGCTCGGTTTTCAGAGGAAAGTCCTACTCAGCGGTTGACTGGAGCACACAGTACGACTCATACGGACCCACAGTTCTCGAAAGTGATGTAATATTGTGGTAGGGAAAGGACTGTGGGAAAGCAAAGGGTATCAGTAGATAGGAGAGAACCACATGGAAATCTTACCCTTTCAAGCTGCTTCAGGTCCCCTCCTAATGCTAACAAAATGGCTCCTGCAGAATATAACAGAGATTTGTAGCTGAGTACATTTTAAACTGTGTCCACCTCCTGTTTTGTTTAAGGGATCTATTTTCTGCCTAATGGTTGGGTCTTGAAGCTCAAAACTTATGACATTACATTCACATAATTTGCAGAATAGGTTTCTAGTGGGTGCATATTTCGCTAAAAGTTTTGTACGTACCTTAGAGTAAGACTAAGGTTTGAACACAGTTCCTTGAAATGGTGTGCATTTCATTGGTTAAAAAAAAAATCACAAATTTTTCTGGTTTTATTTTTCTTCACTATAGAACGATCAATATTATATAAAAAACAGAAGCAAATTTTGACATTCCACCTGAAAAAAATGATAGCAAAAAAAAAAACCTTCTCAGAGTACCATACTGAAGCTCAGTTGTCCTTCTGGAGATTCCCTAGCTCACAGAAAAATGTACAAGAGGTCATTTATTGTCTCTGAGACAGTAACTGTTGCTTTTACAAGGCTTTTATTTATTTATTTATCTCATATTAAACAAGAGTTTAAGAGGCATTAGCAAGGAGCAGTGGCCTGCCCTTTCTCTGCCTTTGTGGAATCCTGATGACTACTTACAGTTTTAATTCTGTGCTGCAGAAACTGAAAATTGAGGTATTTGCAAAGCTTGGAAATGACTGTGTATTTTAAAGAGCACTTGAAGCAGAGTCACTGTCTGTGGGAAAGTATGCTCAAAGAAAGAAGAAATAAGAGATTATTCAAGATTATTCCCAACACCGCTTCCAAGTGTTTTATTTTTTTACATATATAGTGTTATTGCTTAGGAAATTGCATGATGTCTTCTTGGTGATTTAACACTATAACTTCTATAAAAGAATTAAAGATACTGAGTTCTGCATTGTGCTTTGCACAGTCAAGTGGCCTGACGTATAAGGTAAAAGAACCATGGTACTGAATACGCAACTTTACCTTATAGTTATACAAATGTCACCAAAAAGGGCAGGGCACCTCAGGCTATTGGTAAGATGATAGCAAACCTTTCATTTCTGGATCACTGGTTGTATCCGGCTGTGTGTAGTAGTGCCCATAGGTCATTAAGTGAAATGAATTGGACATTGCAGATTGGCTTGCAAAGGGACAGGTGTTCACATCGCTGAACCATCAGTATGGTCATTGCAATTGGCAGAAGGGCCAATGCCTCCCTCCAACACAGGTCTGAGCTACATTAAAGGAAGATTGTGCGCAAGCTTGTGCGGCCGCAGAAGTGTAAGTTTTAATAACTCAATCTTCTACCACTTATTTGAGAACAATTGCTGCGCTTTGGATAGGACTTCAGTCTCCAAGGCTGTCAATCTGATACTCCTGGAAGATTAAACTCATTGCAGAAATTAGAGTGGGATTGGAAACGTGCATCCGAAAGCTGTAAAATTTAAACTTGCACTGTATGAGAGGCTAGTGGTGTCAGAAGCTAGTGGTGACACCAGATCTGACATCAAAGAAGCAGACTTGAAGTCAGAGTTTTGATTCCAGCTGTGGTCTTGAGAGTCCCTTTTCATCAATTTAAAGGTAAAACAAGAACTAAAACGTTGAATAATTTTATTTTTGTTGAACTTAGACAATTTGGGTTTCATCATTTAGAATACCTGCACTGTTCTTGCTGATTGCACCAAAGATAGGAGAGGTGGAGAGGGAAGCAAACACCATTTAATTGTGAGAAACAGTGGCAATACTCATAGAACGACAGATATTGGATGGTTTCACTAATGCACATGGCAGTTACAAACAGCATTAAGTGTCCAGAGGCCTGAGGCTGGGTAGGCACCTATTCCTCACACATTCAGTTGCCCAACCCTTCCTCCCTGTGGCTTGAAACACCATTTACTTCCTGTGGTTACTCCTGAAATCATTCTGCATCCTGAACTTCTTTGGGGTGGTTCTCCTGCAGAAAAAACAAAGCTGTC
This sequence comes from Mycteria americana, assembly GCF_035582795.1. Taxonomy (NCBI): domain Eukaryota; kingdom Metazoa; phylum Chordata; class Aves; order Ciconiiformes; family Ciconiidae; genus Mycteria; species Mycteria americana. The sequence goes on from NC_134365.1 coordinate 205,844,038, forward strand.
GGAGCGGTTTCCCCACATTCCTCCCACACAACCAGCCAAGCTCCTTCAGGGGATCCTGTAAAGAAGTCTCCACTGTGAGCAGGCTCCAGAGGGAAACTGGCAATTTGATATTGAGAAGAGGGTGTTTAAAAGCAACTCCCACAAGGACGCTTATGGTCTCGTGTATCTGAGATACCAGAAAAGTCCCTCCTGGCAAGATAACTCTGGATTTGAAATGTGAGTTGCAAATGAGACAAACTATGAAAAGAACATGAAAAAGACAACTGTATTTCAAACCTATTCCACCAGAGTGAAATGATCTCACTGGATTTAATCCACACTGCAGAAAAGACTAAGAGCCAATTGGTAAGCCAGGGATGTGTTTCTGTGCCAGCACAACCCTAAAGGAAGGAACTGAAATGGTTTCAAAGACATTAAAAGAGTAGGTGTTGGGTATTTGTATCTAATAGAGCAAGAAGATGGTCCTGGTTTTAACATCCTTTTCTCAAAACCATCAAAACACACAGAAGTACATCCTACTTTTCTTCAGTGTATCAATGATGTGTCCTTGGGTTATATATGTATGTACATACAAGTGTTTATGTTACATACATATATAACCCAAGGACACATACATAATTTGTTTGTTCAACTGATCCATTATTTCTTAATGGAAAAAAAATTCTCTTCTGCAGAAACCTATTTGTTATATATAAGGGATTGATTCGGACAAAATTTTCTCCAGCCATTCTCACAGATTCTGTTTTTTGGTTTTGTTCTTATTTTTTCTCTTCCCTGTATTCTTTCAAAGAATAGGAAGCTCATTACTGAAACCCTGATGGCCCGTTAACTCTTAAGAAATTTATTTGCAGCAGTTTGGAGAAGATTTGTAATCCCTCTGAAACCTAGTACAGCTCAGTCTAATGTAGGTATCTGAAACAGGTCAAATGTGTCTACTTCTTATTATTAGTAATAAAGTTTAGAATGACGAGCTCAGATGTAGACAACAGCAGTGTAGATATTTATAGTTTAATAATGAGGATCCTATGCACTGTACTAGGTCCCATGTGTCCCATTCACATAGATGTCAGTACAAATGCAATCAAGTATTTTCTGATAGTATTTCCTCCAATTCTACTTTATGTTCTTCAACAACAACAAAAAGTCCTTATTTCTCAGGAAGATGACACATAAAAACACAGAGTCTATGCAATTCACGTGTTTTCTGTTGATCTTTTCACTAGACTGCAATGGAAGATATAACAGTAACCAACTGTGCAGCAAGAAGGACTTAGTTTCTTTTAAAGGTGTAATACAAAGTAAGTGAGTCATTACAAGCCTTGGTGATATTTCCACCTCTTTTTAGACCTAGAAAGCAAGATACTGCTTAAGTGCAAGAAATGATGGTAATACATTTTCTTGAATTTAAATAAGTGCCCCTTGTGCAGAAGCTCCATGTTTCAGAGTTTGACTACCAAATCATGTACATTTTTTTCTCAAAATAGGTCCAGCAGCATTTGCTCCTTATATCACTGAATTATGAAGAAAAAGACTTTAGCAGAGAGCTTCTCTTTAGTCCCATTGTATTGGTATATTACACTGAAAAGGAACAGTGATTACCTTTTGATTACCTTGTCTCTTTCAAAACTCTGGAAGTTCAGATTTAGAGCTAAAAAGTATAATTAGAATGTAAGTTGAATGAGATTCATGAATATTGCTTTGGGAGTGGTTGGCAATAGATCTGTCTCTGTCTCAGTTTGATGACCACCTCTAATTGTTTCCTTGCCTTTTCACACCCTTTCCCAGGCATCTTAGATTTCAATTCTGTGCAAGCTACACTCATGTTCTAGTGACTGGAGGCACGAAGTGTGCAGTACCTCCCAAGAGGAGAGCAGTCAGCTTTGTGGACAAGAGCTTGCCCTGAGTTAAATGCAGTGGTCTCTGGGCTGGGTAGTTTCTCTGTTGCAGAGTCCTGGAGAATATCCTGAGGAAGTATAGCTATTTGTTTGATCTCTTATGCTCTTCCTCAAGCATTCTTCATCCCTACTGAATGCCATGGAAAGGACAAGCCCATGCCTGTCCTGAAAAGGAACCGAAATTCCTTACAAAAAAAGCTGAGAACCACAGAAAACAGGGAAAATGAATAAAAAATGATGAATGAAATGTGATTAATATTCCTAAAAAATTCAGAAAAATAGAGCCAAGGAGTTCAGGTCCTTTGCCAGGACCTTTGCCAGGACCAGAGACCTACTGGGCATTGCTCACTCTGCTCTCTCTGGAGACAACAGAGTGAGGCCTCTGTTGGTGACACTAGGCAGACATTTGGCCTAACCTGGAAAAGCCACCCTTTTGTTTTTGTGCTCTCAAATGATGATACGCTGTGGTGGGTTGACCTTGGCTGGATGCCAGGTGCCCACCAAAGCCACTCTATCACACCCCCCTCAGCTGGACAGGGGAGAGAAACTACAACAAAAGGCTCGTGGGTTGAGATAAGGACAGGGCGATCACCCAGCAATGACCGTCACAGGCAAAACAGACTGAACTTGAGGAAATTACTTATTTCTTACCAGTCAAATCAGAGTAAGGTAAGGAGAAAATAAAAACTAAATCATAAAACATCTTCCCCCCACCCGTCCCTTCTTCCTGGGCTTAACTTTACTCCCGAGTTCTCTACCTCCTCCCCCACCAGTGGCACAGGGTGACAGGGAATGGGAGTTGCGGTCAGTTCATCACACGTTGTCTCTGCCGCTCCTTCCTCCTCAGGGGGAGGACTCCTCACACTCTTCCCCTGTTCCAGCATGGGGTCCCTCCCATGGGAGACACTCCTCCACGAACTCCTCCAATGTGGGTCCCTCCCATAGGAGACAGTACTCCATGAACTTCTCCAACGTGGGTCCTTCCCACAAGCTACAGTTCTTCACAAACTGCTCCAGCGTGGGTCCCTTCCACGGGGTGCCGTCCTTCAGGAACAGACTGCTCCAGTGTGGGTCACAAGTCCTGCCAGAAAAACTGCTCCAGTGTGGGCTCCTATCTCTCCAGGGGTCCATAGGTCCTGCCAGGAGCCTGCTCCAGCACGGGCTTCCCACAGGGTCACAGCCTCCTTTGGGCACATCCACCTGCTCTGGCCTGAGGTCCTCCACAGGCTGCAGGTGGAGATGTGCTGCACCATGGACCTCCATGGGCTGCAGGGGGACAGCCTGCCTCACCATGGACTTCACCATGGGCTGTAGGGGAATCTCTGCTCAGGTGCCTGGAGCATCTCTGCCCCTCCTTCTTCACTGACCTTGGTGTCTGCAGGGCTGTTTCTCTCACATATTCTCACTCCTCTCTTCTGGCTGCAATTGCTGTTGTGCAGATTATTTCCCCCCGCTTCTTAACTATGTTATCCCAGAGGCACTACCGCCGTCGCTGATGGCCTTGGCCAGCGGCGGGTCTGTCTTGGAGCCGGCTGGCATTGGCTCTGTCGGACATGGGGGAAGCTTCTCACAGCTTCTCACAGAAGCCACCCCTGTAGCCCCCCCGCTGCCAAAACCTTGCCATGAAAACCCAATACATACACTTGGTACTCAGCCTTTTTATTGGAAAAATATATTGCAAGTCAGTATTTCAGAAGCGATCAACAGGGTTTTGCAATCCCCTCAGGTATTCCTGGTGAGTTTGAATGTGTTATTAATATGGGACCTTACCTTTGAAATAAAAATGATGGCTTACACTTCTATGTGGCATTCCCTTTCTGGAGACAGAATGTGAGTGCATCACTAAATAAAGAACGGACAGGTTACAACTTGAAAACTCTAGAGAAAAGGCATCTCTAGATAAGATGTATTTGATACATCAAACACTGCACTTAAATAGCAAATATTCAAAACCTAAGATGACATCTCAAGAATTTGGACATAGGCTCTAGGTGTTTGCAATAACATGTTAATAAGGGACATGCATAAAGTGGGCACCCAAGTAGATGAAAACAATAAATCCTATGTACTTGAGGTTCATGTGCCCTTTGTTCAGTCCTGCTAGCTGTCAAGGTTTAATGCTGCAGAGATAAGTCAGCCCTCACTTGGATGATTTAGCAGTATCTATTGAGTATGTAAAAATCTATCAGGGAGCGCTATTGCCCCAGACTACCTTTCACTTTGTTTATGGAATTTAATAAAACAGACCCCAAGGCTACTGCGAGCTCCTTCTTGCACATGGAGGAGCTGGTGCAGAATTAAGTAGTACCAAAAAAGAACTGGTAATAGCTTTTTCTGCTTGCCAGGATCTCTGTGTTTGGAAAACTTTGGCTGCACATAAGTGACACTGTTTTACACTGGGCACTTGGTTTTTGTAGGCAATGAAAGTCTGTTTACTCTTTCATTATGGTGAAAGTTCTTCAGAGCAGTCAGGCTGCTGCTTCCAGCTGTACTGTAGGCATGTTTGGTTTTTTTTTTCTTCATGTAGTATTTAAAGTATTTCTAAAGCCATAATGTGTATGCCACTGCAGTCTGAGGTATGGAATGACAAGATTCCTGACAGTTACATTTGTTTGTCCTGTTAAATTAATGGGATTTTTGGGATTAGGCCTTCACATTTCAAATAAAGTTGTTCATAAAATTTCCTGCATCATTCAATCTTTGTATGTAAAAGGTCCATTCAGACACTTTACACAACCATTGCACAACCAGACTTTCTGCTGATTATAAATAATTTTGGAGGAAAAAAAAATAAATTACTCATCTCAGAATCAACATAATTGTCCAGAATTTAGATGGCATAGCAAAGAACTAGCTATTTACTGGCAACTGATTTCACCTCCACAGATAATGACACTTCACAGAAGATAATATAAACATCTTTATAGACGTAACCTTTAGAGGTCAAGGCTATCTTGACATTTTTTCCAAGTTCATACAGTACCAGTGTTAAACACAAATAAACTCGTATCTCTATTACATGGTAAAGCAGACTTATGCCTAAAATGCCAATTTAATTTTCAACTTGAGTCCCCCACATATTGTGGCTGCAATTAAATGTGGAAACTGTTTTTTTTTTTTTTACATAAATAAGACTCCTGTATATTTCCATGCGGGTTGTAGGACATTTATACCAAAACACACATGCAGGAAGTGTTAGCAACCACAGCAATTTCCATGCATTCTTGGGTACAGTCTGTTTTCCTAACAGTTCAAAACAAAAGGTTACATATAGGTAAGTGCAGAAATACTTTTTGCTGTGCTCTCTTTTATGTTTCTAGGTTTATAAATGCATAGGTTGATTGCTACATGTTTGAACAAACACCACTGCCCAGAAATGTTGTGTGAAGAGAGCTGCAGGGAAGTGACTTCTATTTCCTGAGCACAGAAAATAAAGCAGATTTATTTCACCAACAGTTCTATGAAAGAGCTGATGCCTGATTTCAGAGGAGCTGGATATCTGCTCACTGTTTTAAGTCCTTCATGGAAATGAAGTTTTTAGGCTCATAATATTGAAGAGTTTGAAAGCTTTTGGCCCCTACCCCCAGTTACTTTCATTTGCTACAACAAATTTTTGAGGCTTCTCTGAGATCACTTAATTACTAGCTGTTTAATCAACAACTTGCTTTGAAGAGCTCTACTAAACTACCATGGAGAGCCATACTGAAGGGTTTCTTAAACCTCCTTTGAGGGGCAAATCACCAAAGCATCTTATCCAGGCTTCCACCTTCAGGCCTGAAAGTGAAGTAGGGAAAGGGAAAGGGAAAGGGAAAGGGAAAGGGAAAGAGAAAGAGAAAGAGAAAGAGAAAAATAAGAAGAAAAAGAAAAAGAAAAATAAGAAAAAGAAAAATAAGAAAAATAAATAAATAAAAATAAAAATAAAAATAAAAATAAAAATAAAAATAAAAATAAAAATAAAAAGAAAAAGAAAAAGAACAAGAAAAAGAACAAGAAAAAGAAAAAAGAAAAAGAAAAAGAAAATAGAAAAAGAGAAAAGAAAAAGAAAAAAGAAAAAAGAAAAAAAGAAAAAGAAAAAAGAGAAAAGAAAAAGAAAAAAGAAAAAAGAAAAAGAAAGAAGGGGGAAAAAAAAAAAAAGAAAGAAAATCTCAGCACACAGCTGTCGGTACTGTGCCATGTCTCAGGAGAAGAAAGAGAAGGGATCTAAAGAAGGGCGCTCTGCAGTGCTTCTCCCTTACTGTGTGCTCTGAAATGCCATGATATGTGGACAAATATTCTTGGCATACAGTGTCTCAAAATCAGCACATGAAAGTGTCATTGATTCAGGGGAAAGGAACAGGAAAGCATCACAGGACCCTTCCTTTCTTCTCCCTTCTTTCCTGATTACTTTAAAGCTTCTTTGCTTAAGTCAGGATATGTCATGTTAAGAATGTTCAAAATAGTTTTTCCTGTGTGATGATTTCACACTGGTGTCATTTCATCTGCAAACACTGATTCTGACTTGTGAATAAATGGATCCATTCTCTGACCCATAATGGGAAGATTGTTTCCACTGCTTGTGTCTCTTAAAGATTTATGGGAAACGACTGAAATGATCATATAGGCCAGGTCACAGTGGCAGCCCTGATACTGCCTTCAGTTCAAAGATACTCCGTACTCTTCCATCAGCTAGACCCTCCCTAAGTAGGACCAGAAGCAGCAGGCCAATTACTGCAAATCATCTACTTTCAAGAAAGGAGAAAGGAGGGCTCTTTTATATGTACTGTGCCTTCTGGGTCATTCACTAGAACCTAATTATATTCTTACAGTTACAGTCAAATCTTTTACAGTTGAATAAAATTATTATCATTATTACATAACAGAAACAATTTCCCGTAAGAAGTACAGTCGCCAATATAAAGTGTGACAAGGGAATAGTTCTTGAAATAATAAAGAAAGAGTAACTAGCCACATTTGTTCTTTTTGGTATTTAGAGAGCCAGAGGTTATAAAACTGAGCAAAATAGTATTTCAGAAAAATGGAGACATCTGGTAAAACAGCAGAGTATAATTGCCCTATCATCATTTATTGCAATTCACCTAAGGACAGTCGAGGGATTGTAGAGGAAGATAGCTCAATTTAAACACATTTCTGTTGACATAGTCAAATATCCTCTTTCCCCAGTTTAATGCCCAAGCAGATGAACTAGTAGAGGATGTTATGGAGTGTCTGGACTGATGAAATTCTTCCCTTACAAGGTAGAGCTACTGCGATTTTCTCCTGATTACTATTTTGAAATCCCAAGAGAGAAAAAACCATTTGAGTTAGTCAGATTTTGAAAAAGAAACTCAAGCCAAAGAATCACTTGGATCTTAAAAGCTACATATTGATGTCTTGATTTGCCTGAGATTTTGGGGTGAAATGAGGCTCTGTCATAAGATGTTCATCATGTTTGTACATGAACCATAGGCCCATCTTACAAGGTACTGAGGTGCTCTATCATGTTTAGATCTCCCTTTTCTTTTCTACTCTACTTTGTTTTCCACTGTTTTTCTTGTATTATTTTAATTAGCCTTTTTTCTCAGATGCATTTATTAATTTCTGTGATATCTTTATCTTTATTAAGTAGTTGATACATAGTGAAGGACTAGAGCTACTGAAATAGCTCATCAATGATGAGCATTCCTCTTTGGAGAGGCTAGTGGAGTGCTTCACTTTTGGTTATTGAACACACACTGCCTTCAAGAATATTAATTTTCAGAAAACACTAATCAGTTCCATTTTGAAAAATGCAATGCATTTAAAATATCTGAAGTTGATTACTTACAAACCTTATCTTCCTTCCCAAAATATGGGCAAAAGTGAAAGTTCTCTTTCTTATATAGGACCAGTATATTTGCTAATTCCTGTACTGGTAGGAATCTGTTCATCAAAAGCAAACAGTCTCTGTCACATAGAAGTGGGCAAGACAACAGTGCTAAACAAGTCTAATGAGAGTTTTTGGTAAGTACGACATCAAGTACTGAGATGTGACACACTGCAGGCACCTCCCTTGTTTCCCAGGCCCTCTTCATATTCTGAGATATGATTCTATTAAGTTCAAAATATAATAATTTATTGTCATTTCCTTAATTTTAAAAATATTTTATTCTTTGTCCAGCTCACCTGTTGTCAATTGCATGAGCAATTTTTGAATCCTGTTACTGGGTGGGTATAGTGGGAAAATGGGGAGGGTATCAAAACTTGTGAGTTAGCATCAGGAAATAGTGTTAGTGATTTAAAAAAACCAAACCAAACCAAAACCAAAAGAAACACAAAACCAAAAGAAAAGAGAACAACACCCACTTCACAGTGCATTTCCTCTCTTACGCCTTTTATTGTAGATGAAGAATTTAGTAAATCTTCCTAGAATCTTCTTAAAACCTTACTTGAAATACCAGAAGTCTGCTGACTTCCTTTGCTTTTTCATAGAAATATTGTTCAATGTTGTAGAACTAGTGACCATAGATCCTTTTGTGGGTATTTTATTTTGTTTGTTAAACTATTTTGGCTCATGTCTCAACCAGAATGGCCAGTGAGTCCAGCAATAGTCTGAGGATGAGAGGGGAGGCACAAGTAGTCCTTGAAAAAGAAAGGTGAAATGTGAGCACCTAATAATTAATTTAGTGAAACAAGATGGTATAAGCAAGCAGAGAATGTTAGACTTTTCTGAATATTATCTACATTTTATATGTGAGCTTTTGTATCAAAAATAGCATGGCCAGCAGGACTAGGGAAGTGATCGTGCCCCTGTACTCGGCACTGGTGAGGCCGCACCTCGAATCCTGTGTTCAGTTTTGGGCCCCCCACTACAAGAGGGACGTTGAGGTGCTGGAGCGTGTCCAGAGAAGGGCAACGAAGCTGGTGAAGGGTCTGGAGCAGAAGTCTTATGAGGAGCGGCTGAGGGAACTGGGGTTGTTTAGCCTGGAGAAAAGGAGGCTGAGGGGAGACCTTATCGCTCTCTACAACTGCCTGACAGGAGGTTGTAGAGAGGTGGGGTCAGTCTCTTCTCCCAGGTAACAAGTGACAGGACAAGAGGAAATGGCCTCAAGTTGCACCAGGGGAGGTTTAGGTTGGATATTAGGAAAAATTTCTTCCCCGAAAGGGTTGTCAAGCTTTGGAAGAGGCTGCCCAGGGAAGTGGTTGAGTCGCCATTCCTGGAGGTATTTAAAAGATGTTTGGATGAGGTGCTTAGGGACATGGTATAGTGGTGGTCTTGGTAGTGTTAGGTTTACGGTTGGACTTGATGATCTTAAAGGTCTTTTCCAACCTATACGATTCTGTGATTCTGTGATTCTGTAATGGAATACAATGAATGATTAAACTGTTATACTCCACAGATATTTAATCTTATTACTACATTATTAATGGCTTGATGTTCTTCTCTACCTCTACCAAAATGGGGCAGGAAATACATGAAAAAAAAAAGTTAAATATTCATCTTTGCAGCTCTTGGAAAGTGATCTATTAACAGATCACTGTTTTCATCAGTGAGAAAACAGGAGAATTCAAGGAAAACATTATGTAAGGGAATGTCTTAAGTATATTGGTCTTTAACTATGAGGATTTAGTGTTTTCACAAGAGGAAAAAAAAGATAAATGCAAAAAGAGAATTTTCTTGTTAAGGCAGAGAAAGATGATGTATTTCATAAAAAGGTTAAGATTCATAAAAGATTAAGTGTTAGCACACATCCATACACACATCAGTGTAGACTGTATGCAATGAGGAGGAAAGGATACCTGTAGGATTACAAGCTCTTTAGTTTAGGGACTGCTTGGTTTTGGTTTTCTGAGTGTACTTAGATGTCCTTTAGTGGAGTACATTCTTAGCACGTTACCAATAATAATTTTCTCTATATTCATGTTTTTTATCTCTCCTGTCTGCCAAGTATCGAATGTACTTATTCCTTAGATGATGGTGAACAGTGTAAGAAATAGTTCAATGCATAAACCACAAATGCTTTTCTTTAAACTGTCATCTTTGACAGATCCTAACAATGTATGCACAGTTTGTGTTTAAGCAGTCTGGGAAACCTCCACCTCTCCCCAATTTTGGTACTATAATTTTTTGGCAACCTGAATTGTTTGATTGTTGGTAGAGGTGTAATCTTCAGACACTTTCTAAAACTGAAAATAATTATTAGTTACAGAGAATAAAATATAGAAGTGGCTTGCCCTATTTCTGAAATCTACCCCCCGCTCCCCCCCCCCCCACACATTACAGCTGCAATAAACATGTTTTCAAGATCTAGTCAGTGCATCTTCATTAAAAGAAAGAGGTCACCCATAATAACATCACTTCTGTGACCCAGGTAAAATGAACATATTACTGTGATGTCCCTACTTTTAAATGCCAAATGATGCTTGTTCATGAGGAATTGTGAGATTAGCTATGACAGCCATTGGTGACAGTGATAGATGAATTTCTAGGCATATTAAAAATGCAGAATGTTTTGCAGTCACTCTCTACCACCATTTTCTTTTGCCCTCACTATGTCAATGAAACTAGGAAAAACTGAACTAGGTTTGTAATGCAGTGCAAATGTGACATAGTATTTCTTACGTGTGTAAGTAATTGTAAGATTTCATATTGTAACCCTTTTCCATTTACATTTCTGATGGTTCAAAATATCTCTTTATTTTGGGAATTTCAGATGTAGAATTTTGATCAACAAAGATTCTGAGCAATTCTAAGAAAAAAGGGAAAAAAGAAAAAAAACTTAGTTCTTTTCCAGCTTCTGCTCATATCCCAAGCTTGCTTGCTTCTAAAAATCATTAAATTCCTACTTCAGCATGAGAGAAGAGTTCTTTCACATCTGTAAAGATGTGAGTTCTTATTTTATTTAGAAAGTGAGAAATCTGGTTAGTGAGAAACAAAGGAAAAAACAAAACAGCACCTTTCTCTCACCCCCACGCTCCCAGGCTCAACTTCACTCCTTCACTCCTGATTCCTCTACCTCCCACCCCGAGAGGCACAGGGGCATGAGAACGGGGGTTGTGGTCAGTCTGTAACAGCTCCTCTCTGCTGCTCCTTCTCCTGATCCAGCATGGGCTCTTCCCCGGGCAGAGCCCCAGGGCAATATTTGCAGCCCCGACCTCTGCTCACAGCGGCCACTCCTGCAGCCCCACCACTGCCAACACCTTGGCACCGACACCCCATACATAGCCTTCCTCAAAATCATGATGTCGTTTTCTTTTCCTTCTCTGGAATTCAATGAATGATCCCATTTTGTGTGCAGAAGGGATGATCTACATCATCCCTCTTAATCCTGAGGACACCCTTTCAACGTGTCAGAAACAGGAGAGCTCTGGCTCATACCTTGGCCGGTTTCTTTCACACACTGTAGTCTGCTGCCATTTCTACCTTTTCAGTGGCAATCCTCTCCTTTATGACAGCTCTCAACATTACTGAGTGCATTAAGGATCCCATTTTTCCCTGGCATCATTTCTGAAATACCTTCCGTGAGTTCTGTTTTTATTTAATAAGGCCAGAGCTCCACCACTGCATTCTTCACATCAGTGATTTACCTTGCTGCGGGAAACAAAGAGAAACGGCATTCCTGTTCAGCAAATCACAAAAGCAACTTGAAACTAACTGCAACAAGTGTAGGATCAGCTTTACAGCTCATACAAACATGCAGCCATTGCAAAAGGCACTTACTACCCATTCCATCTAATAATTAATTTTAATTGAATTCTGGCTTAATCCAAGACAAAGATCTCCCTGAAGCTATAGAAGTTTTTCCAACATAAGACTCAACTACTTTATTCCAGTTGCTAATCATCCTCACTATTAAAAACATACTCCTAATTTCTGCTTTAACTTTATCTAGTTCTGTTCTGATTTATAACAATTGTTTTCTGCTATTCTTTGTCCTCACATTGTATACATGCTTGAGCTTATAAATCCCAGGATTACGTTTACTCATTTTACCACTGAATTATGCTGCTCATAATAACTCCTTTTTAAAGTTATTATTTTCCAGAAGACAGTCCTCCCTTCGGTTGATAGGGCCTGCATTCTTTGCTGCAACTGCATTAAACCACATTTTATAGGAATGTGTCCAACAAGCCAAATGATACGGACTGTGCTCCGTGATTGCTCCTTCCTTGTTTACGGCTCTGCCAATGCTTTCATCATGGACAGATTTGTACAGCACTTGTTTTATATTTAGGCCCACTACATTGATGGCATGGCGCATGTACTAAAAGCACACCCTTCCAAGCAGCTGCTGCTTGTGACATTTGTCAATTAGTTGTTAACCCTTTAGTATGTGATCCATTGGTACCAGCTGGTGCGGATTCTCTTCCTTTATCTCTCTCTTTTTCCTAAGAAAGTAAAGCTTATTCAATTACTCTGTCTCAACAGTTGTGTAATCCTTTTGAAACCCTTGCAAGTTTCAACCAAATTGAAGAGGAAGATAGAGCCTTGAGTATGTTCCTCCAAGTTTTATCAGGATAGGCAACTAGATATGAAAGAAACATCCTCTGTGCTCTGTAGTGACAGCAAAGGTAAGAAGCGCGCACTTTATCAGGCTCAGAGCCTGCACAGTGTGAGGTTAGGAACGAAACCTGCGACAGCGCTGGTGCTTATGGAATTCCTTGCTGGTGAGAAGGCCCTTCCCTGACAGGTGAATTATCTGGGGGGTTGAACTTATAAATGACTGTGGACTTTTCCAGACTTCTGTTTTCATCTCTGGTTTTCTTTCCAGCCTCCTGTCTTTGTTTTCATGTGGGTGCCACTTGAATATATAGCAATTGTGGTTTTGACACAAGGAGTAATGTGATTAGCTTCATGCACCAAATCCCTTCCAAGAATGCATACAAATTTCTGACGGTAGGAATGATTTTCCCTACAAACTGTGGCAATCCATGCTGCCCAGAATTCATTTTCCTTCTTTCTTTTTATTCTTCACTTGTTGGTTCCTGAATCACCTCTCCTTTCCCTTTTTGACTTCTGACACACTATTAGCACATATCCAGGCTTTTGTATTTTCTCTCATGATTAAAAAATTGTTAAAAAATTAAATTACCAGAGCAGAAATCTCCTCATTGAACACTCTCAGGAATCTGTAGATGTTAGTTATCCATGACCTGATTTCAAAATGCATCTAATGCATGTCAGCTAGCATCCTCCTTGGTTACTAATGGACTGGAAGTTCTTGAGCATTATGTGATGCAACAGCCAATTCTTTTCTTAGATAATGCATAGTTAGTTAATGAAGAAGTCTATCTCTCTCTTTAAAAGCAGCACAGAAGCATCTTCAATTAATTAAATCATGCCTGCAACATCAGACACCACTCTGAGTCTTATAAAATCTGAAGACCTACCATGACATCAAAAGCTGACATGTTTGTTTTAACTTGCCAGCTCATTCAAATCATACTGCTGAGCAGCTGACCAGTAGAGACACAACTGATGAGAAAGTAAACAATCAAACAGACTGTACACCAAGTCTCTCCTTAAAGGCGCTCCTGGTATTAATTAAAAAAACAGTGGATCTGTACAAAACGTTTTATTATAAAGAATAACATTCACAAAACTTGGTGTGTTTCCTATTGTATTTTCCTATTTCAAATTTTCCTAGTGTTTCTTGGGAATTTTGAAAAGACTTAAATATGTCTTGCAAACGTGCAGAGAGAGAAAAGAGAACTGAAAAAAAACCAAACCAAACCATGATTAGGTGTTATCATTGTGGCTAGTTTAAAAATGGAAAATTCATACCTATAGTCAAATGAATCATCAGTTGTTTCATTTTTTTTCCCTTCTGAAAATAAGCATGCATAGCATTCAGAGAAAATAACAAAATAAATTGGTTCTACACATGCTAAAGGTATTCAACTGAAAACATTGCCACTCTAAGGAAACTAAATAGAAACATCTGGATTATGTTAATATTAGCAATCCCTTCAGTGAAATACAGCTACAGTGCTGTTGACAATGCAGAGTACCATGTCAGAGCCCTGCGTAGTGTAAAAAGCCTGGACTAAGGATCAAAGAATGCCTTCTGGCTTATGGTAGTGGAAATACTCTTTTGGCTTGAAGGCATACTGCATCTAGAAAGCAAGACCCTTGAATATAAACACTTTTAGTTACTTTTTATCTTGACGTGTTAAATTTTTCTTCTAAGTGTGATCAGTGCAAGATGTTTTGAAAGTGAATTGTGGAAAGCTTCAGGCAGAAAGTGTTGCTTTTGTCTATACGTTGGTCCTATGGCCATCCTTGTAAAGGCAACTTGCCTTAATTTTACAATGTATTTTAAAGACTATGAGTATGGATTTTTAACCAAGAAAATATGTATATGTATATATCATCTATATCTGTATGTCTATATAGATCTATAGGTCGATTATTTATGTTATTTATATCCATAAATTGTATTTTAATATATATCTTTATATACCCTTTACAACTTTTTATATACACATATAAAGTTATAGCAATATAGATGTAGATATTTATACGTATAAAAAGTTAAAACTTTCTCCTGGTCTGCAACACCCTTATGTATATCAGCTTGATGTAAGCTGCAAAATTTCTGAAAAATTTTCTCATGCTACAGAAAAACTGCCCTCCTTTCCTTCTCTCTACCTACCAAAATCCCCCCACTTCCTCTCCCAGAATATCTCTTAAGGAAGATTAATTCAAATACAGTAAGACAAAATATTCTGGTGAAACGATTGCTGTTTTAGTATATACTACATATCATATATAATATATTAATATAATATAAATAATATCTAAAGGATGTGGCAGAACTGAATTTGACCTATACCTCCTGTGCCAAATTACCTTTCATAATCCTTTTGCCTGTGCCCCAAGATTCCTTTTTCCCCATTTCTTTCCTTTATTTACTCCTACCTCCTTTGCTGTGCCAGATCTGTCAGGTTTCCTCCCCTTTTAGGTCTTGATGAATAAGAGACCAGTGGCTTAGTAAGGCTCATTTTATTAGCTGCAGCAACACTGGCTTGCAGGAGTAGCCCCCAAGTGAACTTCAGGGCAGAACTGTCAAATCATACATTATTTAACTGCTGGAGTACTCGCAGGTCCCACTCTCGACGTACTGAGTTGGGACCTTTCAGGTAAGAGTATCTTAGGCTGAGGAGCATAAGCTTGAAAATAGTAAAGATGTAGGGCAAATACCATTGGCATGTTTAATCCAGTCCTCCACACAGAAACATGGTGCAACAATGAATTCCATGACATTAAACAGTGATGACCATGATATGATTTTTTAAAGACTTGACACCTGCAGTTCACCATGAAGCCTGAGTGACTATCATCTGGTTTACTTCAGGCAGCAGATTTCAAGACAACAGTCCTCTTGAGGAAATAAAATATATTTCTTTGTAATTTTTATATATATATTTGCAGCATAGCATAATGGTGTTCCACACAAGAAAAAAAGTATTGTAACAAGTGATTTACTTCAATAAAAGCAATACTATATAGCTGCGAGGAATGTTCTTTGTGAGACTTAGCTCTAATGAAGTCTTTTTCCTAGACTGTGGCAGTGCTAATCATTTTATGAGTCACTGTGACAAGATTTTTCTCTTGCCAGTGATTCACAGCTTTGCTCTGCTGAAATCTCTCAGAGGTTTGACCAGTCCCAGTGGACTCTAACTCCATTTCTCTGTTCTCAGCGTTTCCTCCTTTGGCTATTCAAGTCCTACCTTCACCTTCCAGTACTCAGGTTATATCTATACAACATACTCCCAACATATTCATAGAGATCCAAGCTACCTCTAAGCAAAGTAGTTCAAGTACTGGAAGCAGTTTAATCTCAAAATAAATAACTCCATTCAGGCTACTTTGAAGTGCTAAGCACCTCAATTACTCTATTATATGTCAAGTGAAAGCATATTTTGCCTGTTAAGGACAGTCTATGCTATGTATATTGTACTTAAATTTTGTATCTATCGGTGTGGCCACAGTCTAAATTATTGGAAATTTGTGGGGTTTCCTCTTTTGGGGTCTACCTAGGGGTGTCTTGATAGCTGGGCAGCGTGGAGAAAGGGCAGATAGGCACGTGCCACAAGCTGACCTGTTGACAGTGGGAACCGTCATGCCAACAAAACCTGAACAGCGCCGAGAGCTGAATTTTCACAAGGACCCTGTTATAACACAGAACATCAGTATGTTTATAGCTTCACAGGGGCCACAGTGGAGAATTATGTGGCTGATTAATCATGTTTAATTACCAGCTCTTATTAGGCTCACATCCATTTTGGACACCATGCTGTAATACAGCAGAGCCATCACCACCCGCTGTGCGAACAGAAGTGGCACACAGGCGCGTGTAGCTCCTGTGACTGCTTTTTGTCTGAAAACTGCAGTTAAAACTGTGGTACTGTCGTCCAGAAAATATAAAACACTTAATGTGCTTTCCTCTTGGTTTACATAAACACCATTTCAACACTGACATTTCCGGCTACCTGACATAGTGCTTCATGTGGAACATAGCCCTTTATTGCAGGAAGAATTTTCGGACAGCCATATTTTGTTGCAGTTTATAACTATAGATACATTGGCAAGAATGTTTTGGGTATATTAATCTTTAAAATTAAATAAATAAAAGTTATGTGCAAGGACACATATTGCTATCTTGCATACAAGTTAATTTGGTAATAAGAATTTACTACCTGAATAAGCTTACCTGATTGGAAGTTTGAAACTTTTTACAAGTATTTTCTTTATGGTTCTCAGTATATATCTTTGTTCCCAATAGTGTTAGACTAAAAGTCTTGTCCAAAGGTAGCTATGATATTAATATATACAATGTGTAAACCAGCTTGCACATCATTCCATCTTCCTCCAACGTCCTATTCTATTTTTACAGCACACACTATCAGAAAAATATTCCCACTGATGTTAAACACACAGCAGTAGAGACAAGAATCACACCCTTAGGCACTTTTACAACTATTGCATTTAAATCTGCTTAGCAAACTTCCATAAAAATAAAATAATCTACTTCTAAATATTGACCCTGCTAAAGGAATTAATTTTAAAATTTAAAGAAACAATTTTTAAGAGCTGAGCATCTGCTGTGTTTGTGCCTCTCAAATCTCCATTCGGCATATTCATCTGCAGACTTACACTTCCAGGATTTGTTTAGAATGATGCTGGAAACATGCTGGTACCTTGCATGCCATAAAAATGATATAGATGAGCAAAATGAATGAATTATTAAGTTATATGTTAACTTCCCAGTGAATGTGGGGCATTCAGAAGTTCCTGTCTTAGAATAGAGAGTCACCTTTTTTCTTTTTGTTGCTATGCAGCGTCACTATCCATTTTACAAAATCATCCTCTCTCTGGCACTAAATGTAATTAAGGACCTTTTCAAAATAATGATTTAATGATCCGCTTTTTTTTTCCCCCCCCCAAAGTGTACCAGAGCAAACAGAGCATCTGATTCGCTCACAAAAGACCCAGACTGCTATTTGATATGGATACATCATTGCAGCTGGCAGTGCTTCACCTGGATGATACGTCTTCAGGTAACAACATGAATTAAGCGTGAATCCATTAAAAGCTTTTTTTTCTGTGTTGAAATTATATAACAACTGACAAAAATGACTTGAATAAAGGAGAGCTTTTGCAAGACAGTTCTGACTCCACGGAGCCGGATTCTGATCCTGAGTTGTGAAAAGGCAAACACTATGAACACTTTACAGAGGCTCACATAACTTCATGTTTCCATTGCCGCATAGAAACCCTTGTACATTTATGATGTTCTTACAACCTCCCATCTAGTCTTTGGCCAAGTATACTCACCTGGGGGCTTTGCCCCAAAATAACAAAATTTGTGGCTGAGTTCTTAGCTCTGCTTTGGTCTCTTTACCACCTTCTGTTTAACAAACAAGCTTGCAAACAGTTGTATCATCTCAGCAAATAGAAGCTCCATGTAGGAATGTTGGGACATTACATGTCATTCCTTACAGCCACAGCATAGAGGAAATATTGTCATTGCCCTAGAGAAAGGAGGAACTTGACCAGAATAATTTGTCATTTTGTGCCTAACTAGCTTTGACTTGTCATATGACTGAAAGAACTGCAGCTCAGGACTATCCTAGCAGCCCTGGTTCTGTACCAAAGTATGTGACTTCCAGGGTAGAAAAATTGCAAAGGGGTTCTCCTCAGGTCTGCCTGTGGACTATTGCACCTGCACTATCATTTTAGAGAGCTGGGTTCAAACCCAGATTTGCTGATGGCCCCACTCTGGTGGCTGTGGAAAAAGCACATGCGCTGGCTCAGGGGGATGAAAACTTCAGTCGCATGCTGTGCTCTGTGACATGCATGTTTGCAGCAGGGACAGGTCCCCTTCAAACAGGCTTCAGCTGACTGCCTTCAGTTTGCTCCTGCAGTGATGGACTGGGACTAAAGCTCTGACTTGAACCGTGGGAGCAGGGACCAGATGGGATTTGAAGGTAGCGTGGGTTTGGGATGCTTCAAGAGCTGTAGGTGACTATGGTGCTACCTCATGGAGGAAGAGACAGGCTTCATCTTGTTCTGGAGAGCAGCAAAATCAGTTTCTGAATAAATGGAGGTGGAGGCAATGTGTCTATGCAACAGATTTTTTCTTTGCCCACCAGAAAATCACTTCATCTTTCTCACTGTAGTGAAATGGATTTAACTGCTCACAGAGAACAGACGGGACTGATTTATGTTTTCTGAAGAATTTCATGCAAGCTGCCAGTTCTTTCATTTTACCCATTTTCCAGCACATTCTGGCTGTAAAACTGGCTGAGTTTTGCTGACTTCTAACTGATGATGCCAAAGTTGCTCCCAAAAAACCAGTCAAGATTTCTTCAGTCTTCTTTCAGAGAGGGATAATCTTGGAGGAGAGCAGGCCATCTTAGAAATGCTTCATGGCAAGGTGGGGAAAAAAAAGGAGAAAGGGATATGTGTTCACATGCTTCTCAGCTCTCTGCTGAGGAAGTTCATCATCAAGAGTAGTTCAGCGAGGGTATTCCCCTGATTCCAGATTTGTCTCAGCAGTCTCTTTCTTTCTGTGGATCGACTTGACCATAGCTCCTGGCTCATGTCAGTGCTGCTCCTCAGCCTGCTTTCTGTTTCTTCCAAGCAATTTCTATAGCTGGAGCATCAACCGCCCAGCAGCTGCTGTCTGAGATGCACGATAGGAAGGACTGACTTGTTTTGGTCAGAACACCTGGTAAGAAGAATGAGTTTTTTGGCACAGCCTCTTCCTTTATGCCTCAATAGATATCCCTGTTCTTTTAGCACCTGTTCCTCAGCTTCTGCTTTAGCCCGGTATGTATTTCACATACACGCCTTTAAAGCCTAACCAAAACCCACGGTTGACAACAATACAGTGACATATACAAACACAGCTGAAACATGAAGAGAAAGGTTGCTCACCTGGGGAATGAGGCACATGGAAGAAGACTGGGGGTTTATATTCCTGATAATAATGTCAAGGCTGCTAACACCACTGCAGGAGGCAGCTAAAGAAGTTTTAATCGAGACACTAGTGAAATAGAAATGTCATGACCCAAAGATCCAGGGGAACAGAGAATTGGAACATTGTCCTCTTTATGAATCCTGTAAAGAAGAGAATACTTTTGGGGGTGGCTTTTACCACTGGCACAAAACACAACTTATATTAAAAAAAAAAAAAAAGCTTTTCCTAAGTTTTCTGACTTCCTAAGGCTGGATGATGCAGATCCAGGAGCTAGTATCATGCCCTACTATGTGATGCCAGTGATGTGAGCTGAACAATGCAGTATGAAATTTAAATAAACTGTGCATAATTATTTTGTTTTAGAAATTTTTAGATGTCTCTTGAAATTCTCCATTATACCAAAAAATTGCCTAATTCATTAGCATTAAATAAATATATATCTGAAATGCAAAACCACCAAATATTTGATAAAAATATTCACTCCATTTCAGCTACCTTGCAGCTGAAGTGCCAGGCTTAAATCATTAGTTTCATTCATGCCAATGAGTTTTCAAACAGAAATTATGGCCTTTAATAAAATAGTATGATACCTAACTCTTACGTGGTGCTTTTTTCAACCGTACATGTCACAATGCTTTAGAAAGGAAGTCAGCATCATTAAAATTAATGAGCAGGTTTAGAAATGAGTGACTAAGGTATCACACATTCAGAAATTATTGCAAAATTGGTTGTTGTGTGCCTGCATCCAGACAGACCACTGAGACTAAGGCACAAAACTATTACTTCTTTTCCAAAACACATGGTGATATGGTGGGTGAGTGGGAGAAAACATAATTTCCCCCAAATATCTCCCTTCATAGGATACTACTGGAAGGCTGCTTGTTTTCTGGGCCCACTACTGATTTTTAAAACAACTATTTTTTTAGCATCTCTGCAGTTGCTTTCTTATTCTTTCATTTTCTCGGAATGACATTGCTGTCTATCCTCTTTCAGAGTAGCTAGGTAACGGCTAGAAAAAAAAAGTAGAAAAAGAAAAGATCATTCTAATATATTTAAGTATACAAAAATAACACCTGGAAAACAGTGTCCTTTATATTTCTCATTCACTCAATTGCCAGCCCTCTGTATGTGGGGCAGAGGCAGTAAGTCACAGAAAGTCTTATAAAAATGGCTTTCTCTGAGGTATCTGCAGAACTATGACACTTATTTTTGCCATCTTAAAAAATGGAGGGCTGTAGCAGCACACAAGAACATGCATGTCTTCATGCACACACATTCCCACACACGTATGCTATCCTTGCTTTTAATATTTGCCAAGGCTGGAAATGTAGGAAGGCATCCAATGTGTAGATAACCCATTATTGCTCCTTCAAGCTTCTAAGGCAGTATGGATTACTTTCACAGAGTTCGAATGAGTGTATCCCTTACATCAACCATTTTTTTTCTTTACATTATAACTTTTCCTGGCAAGAAAAGGTGGAATACTTTGCTGGATTTATGGCAAAGGAAATGAAAAAACCACAAACACTTTATACAGCTAATTTACTTTTACATAAATAAAATTAATATAAGCACCTGCTATTCTCCATGTCGATAAACTGCAGCTTTAAATTCAATCAGCCTGTCCTTACTGTAAGCAAGAGCCATGTCAACAGTTCATTCTCTCTTGAATTCCTTTTGAATAAAATGCATTATTGAAGCTTATAGTACCTGGTGCTTGAGAAAGAAAGAAAGGAAAAAAGAAAGAGAGGTAAATTCCCACTATAAAAGGGATCTTACTTTTTTTAACCAAAATTTACCCACATTAATCAATGTCATTGAAGTTCAGCATGCTTTAAGGTATAAATGCTTGAAAGGTGCTTTTAAGATGTAAAGAAAGAGGTAGCTAGGTAACCTAAAGAACAAAAGAAGAAGAGGGCAGACAATTGGCATTGGACCTGACAGACTGTTAATGATTGTAATGGAAATGAATTTTATATGAAATGTCAAAAAAATCTTTGGGTATCTTTAGTCGTGTTGAGTAACTTTTCTTACATTCCTCACGTCCCCATAATGCAATAACAGGAGATGTGATGGAACCCCTTAATCATACACTGCCTAACAATTCCCCTCTTGCTAATTTTGAAAAATAAGAGGATAGTCCCAGTCAATTAATCTCTAGTTTGCTTTGATGGTCATATTAAGAATATTCTTAGTGAACACACTCTAAATGTTCAAAAATACTGTCTGTCAATGGCAGGGTACTTGGCTAGAAACGCACAGGGTTTTCACATGATTGCAGATCCTCTGTTACTTACAGTGGTGAAAGATTCAAACAGCTGTGTAAGACTTACAGTGCACATTTTCATCAGGCTGAATGTTTAACCTTATTTCTGTTGTTTGTGTTACTGAATGATCCAGCCATGTAAATTATTATACTGCAGTTTCATTTAACATTTTCTAGTATACACACACTCTCTTGAGATTGTAACCATAAACACTTATATTAGATAATATCATCTAAACCCACTCCCCAGCAATGCACTTTTTCCAGCTGTCCAAGGATACCAACTCAGCATTACAGTAACATCGTTTCTGCCTTTGCTCCCTCTCCCCCCACAAAGGGCTCAAGCCAAGCAAAAATCCTCTAACATCCTTTGACTGTGAGTTTGGTTCGTTGGTTTTTGTCCTTATATTTCCTCTATGTACAAGTCCAAGCAAGATGTGGTCCCACTTAATTCCATTACAGTGGCTAATTATGACAACAACAATCAATAAAAACCCAGAATCCTTCTGGCGTACAGCACTTGAAATGAGAGGCAGCCAAACAGGAACTATAGTAATGCAGTTAGAGATGGAAAATCACTCCTGGGTTTCAGTCCCTCTCGTATTAAAGCAAATAACTGCTGTATTTTTTCTCACTTCACTTTCTTCAGAGTATAAAATTACAGACAATACTGTATTGCTCAGAGGAAAGAAGAGGAGCTAAACACCTTGCTGTGATTACCTGGGTGGTTGTGCTGTTGTCAAATAAGTATAGTTCTCAAGTAAGTAGAATTCTCAAATAAGTATAATCAGATACAGGTGTATAGACCTAGAGCTGACCCCTCTCAGCATTTGGTTGACAAATACATGCCCAACCTGCTCACACTCTGGGAAGATCGGAAACTATTTTGCTATACTTAATAGAACACTAAACTTACCGCCATGTTAATTATGAACACATCTTGTTATCAGCTTGAAGTGGAAAAGTGAGCGTGTGCCAGCCTCTGAACGATGGTGCAGACCCACCACCATAAGGTGGGGTGGAACAGGACCAGGCAATGTGTCATCACTCGACAGTGACAAGAGTGACACTCTTTAGGACAAGAGGAAATGGCCTCAAGTTGTGCCAGGGGAGGTTTACATTGGATATTAGGAAAAATTTATTCCCCGAAAGGGTTATCAAGCATTGGAAGAGGCTGCCCAGGGAAGTGGTGGAGTCACCATCCCTGGAGGTATTTAAAAGACATATAGACGTGGTGCTTAGGGACCTGCTTTATTGGTGGACATGGCAGTCCTAGGTTAACAGTTAGACTTAGTGATCTTAAAGGTCGTTTCCAATCTAAACAATTCTAGGATTCTGTGACTGTATGATAGATAAAGCATGAGGACACATGACTCACCTTGTGGTCCTGCCTCCTGAGTCAAGGGCATACTTCAGGTAGATAAAGCCAAGAAAAATTAAGTGATTGACTGCCTTCAGAATGATGAAGAATTGAAAATCTCTACCCCAGCAGATACGCCTGAGGAGTAAATGGCCACTGTGGATTTTTGTGATAAGGGCTTTATGTCAATGACTTTGCTGTTGGTTTGCACAGAGTTAGAGTGGAGTGATTTTAAAAGCCTATGAATACATCTGCTATAACACTCAAGTCAATTACAGATTTAACTAATTCAGAGAGCTGACTACTGATGGTGTGTGCTCAGGTACCTCTGACTGAATACAACTGGTTCTGGCATCATGACAGCTAGACATGAAATTAACCCTAATCACATTCAGCCAAGAAGTCGATCACAAGTAATGGAGGGCACAGAACAAGGCAATCTGGCCAGTTATCATTAATGTCAATCAGCTAAACTCAGCTTCCATAATCATGCTGAGACACAATAAAATATCCCAAGATATTCCAGTGAAGGGCAGACCCAAAGGCTGCCTTCAGCCATAAAATGTAAATATTTCAAAGAGTAAAATAATGTAGCTGCTAAGTCTGTTGAAGAACAAGCAGTTTCCAGCACATATTCTTCCATTGACTGTGTGACAAGGCATGATATGCTTGAATCTCACTCCTTTGTCTTCACTCCTTCCTATTGCTAAAGAACTTTTTATATATAACATTTCCTGAGAGGTTTTAGGCTTTATAGATATTTTCTTTATCTCTGATACTGAAAAAAGTTTTATTTCCTCTTCCATACTGTATTGTTGATACTACTGACATAGGATCACTCTTTCTTAAAGAAGGATGAACATTATTGAAAGAGAACTAAATAGCTGCCGAAGAAGTTTTCCCTCTATGTGAAGAATAAGTGTTTTGGCTCTAGAAATTGACAAGATGTGTAAGATAAAGTAGAATTAGTTTCCTCTGCTTGACTTAAGTCATAATTGTCTACCGCTTGTGTGGGTTGGTTCAGCATCTTCAATTCAAGCAAAATTAAGATCCCCACCTTGTTCTTTGTCTCTCTTTGTTTCTTATACACACAGAACAAATGGAGAGATATAAACCGTTCAGGCACATGCAGCAAAATATATATATTTTTTAAAAAGCTTCTGATGAAATTGTTGCTACCTGGAACAGTAGTAATATTTTAAGTTTGTTTATTCATAGTTACTTGCTTTGTAAATCAATAGAGTTCTAGTCATGTAAGTTAAAATCAGAAGCATTAGCATTTTCCTAGAACAAAACACAGAGACATGTATATTTCAGTTTTAATGGCACTATTCTTGATTGAGCTATTCTCTGTTTTAAATATTCATTTCTAATTTACATGGCTATAGCTATGGGAAGAACCTTTTCAGACAAGGAAGCCATAGAAAAAAAAAATCTTGTCTAGTCACTTACAGTTAAAGTTTTCAAATTTTGTATTCAGTGAAAAATCAATACAAGAGATGAGTATTGTATTGCTTTCTGGAAGCACTGAGTTTCAAGCGTAGACATATCTCCTGCAAAGCAGAAACTGTACAGTAATTTTATCACAAAAGATACTGTAGGAAGGTGATGCAGTAACTAAGGAGCTGATTTTAGTAATGCAAAAACAAATGTTGAAGGAATAACAGGACTGAAATATGAAAGCCATTTTTAGGCCTGGTAATAATTTCTGTCAAAGTGTGCTCCAATATGAAAAGGAAACTCATTGATGATGATTATTATTATTGATTATTACACTCAAGTATGAATTAATAAAGAACTGAGCTGCTATTGCTTGGGTTGAAATATTGGTATCATGAAGTCTTAGTTCAAGTACAAAGTGTGGACTTCTTACAAAATAAAATGTCAATATTATCTCATCCAAACTTTGCTTTTAAACCTACAGACTACATTTCTGTGAAACTAAAGAAAAATGAGACAGTAATTTATCATTTTTCCAGCATCCAAAATGTGAGTAGCCTAAGATTAGTCCAGTGTCTTTATGTTCATTCAAACGACTGGGTAAATCAGAACTTTAGGTTTCCAATAAATAGATCTTTTAGTACAATGATTGTGATACAGTTGTGAGATGGTTGTGAAATTCTCAAAAGCAGTCTCCACTTATCTATTTTACTCATAAGGTTCCTATTATTGTATCTGAATGCTTCAAAATCTTCAGCATATAGTAGAATAATAAAAAGAAAAAGGTCTGGAAGAGGCCTTAAGAGGTCACTTAGACTACTCCATTACAAAGACTGGATCTACTGTATCTATGTTATTTCTGATACGTTTGTCTTAAAAGTTTCAATGATGGAGCTTCCTCATCCTTCCTAGGTAATTGATTCAAGTGTTTAACTGCCCTTAGACTTAAAAGGGTTTTCTTACTGCCTAAGCAAAAAGTACATCACAGCAATATAAATTCACTTTTTCATGTCCTGTCTCTGGTGATTATAGAGAACAGATTTTGTTCCTCTTTGTGCCAGCTTTTTACTTATTTGAAGGTAGTTATTTCTTCCCTAGACTGAAGAAATTCAGTTCTTTCATGCTGTACTTAGGTCATGTTCTGTAGCTCTATGGTCAGACTTACTGCTCTTCTCTGGACCATCCTGGAGGGCAACGTCTTGAACTAAATATAGCTGAGGTCTGTTCTGAGACAGAATGAATGACTTCATGTATCTAACATTATATAAACCTCAATAGCAGCCTTTTCCCCTTTTTTTGCTGCAGTATGGTGTTATAGCCACTAGCCCACAGACATTGTTGCCTCCTGTATCCTTACTAGGTAAGCTGCACCAATGTGCAAAGGAATTGAAAAATCATGAGTACAGAGGAAGAGAAGTCAAGAGGATTCCCTCACTCTGTGTACTGGTGGAAAAAGATCTCCACTAATGATAAGAGTCACCATCAAGTACATAAATTTGAGTGCCTTTCTCCTGCTCACACGTCTGTAATTAAACCACAGAATTTCATTCCTTTTGCCCATTCTTGTAGATCTACGAAGGTGACACTCCTTGCTTCCCCACTTCAGGAGTTACCTATAAAATGTTGAGTGTGATATGACTTCAGGTTTGTCCCTTAGGCTAAGAGTGGCATATAAAGCAGTCTCTCACTTTCCAAAAAAG
Organism: Mycteria americana; assembly: GCF_035582795.1. Classification (NCBI taxonomy): domain Eukaryota; kingdom Metazoa; phylum Chordata; class Aves; order Ciconiiformes; family Ciconiidae; genus Mycteria; species Mycteria americana. Next base: position 205,870,143 of record NC_134365.1, read on the forward strand.
TTCTCCAACTGCTTGTAAAAAGGTTTACTTCCTATTACATTATCACCAGCATCATATATATGATACTAGCCCCAGGTATTTGTAAGTCAGAGGCTTCCCGAGCTGGACGTGTTTTCTGTGCGTAAACTTCAACAGATTAATATTTCATTAATTTGTCTGGACTCTTCCTGAGCTCAGGTAAACTCTTCATAAGAGTAATATCTGGTGACAAGGCATTCATCATATGTACATGTTACATCTTCTTTTATCATTTTTTTTCTTTTTTCTTTTATCCTGTCTTTGATGTGTTCTAGCTTATGTGCTAGAAAAGGGACTGAGCACCCAGTTTCTAATAATCTTCTCCAGACCACTACCTCTCTGACTTTGCTGCAAGAGGACCAAGCTCCTGGTAAGTCAGGGTCAAGAGTGAACTTTTAAAGTGGAGGAAAGCCAAGAGGTGTAGAATAACATACAGTTTCCTAGGACCCATCCACTGTGGATAAAGTCACTAAAATTCTACATTCCTAAAGAAAAAATGGGACAGATAAAGACTATAATAATACAAGGAGATGGTGAATAGATGGAACAAATGAAGTGCCATATAGAAACAGGCTTGGAAGGAAATTTAAGGGTTGATCATGCAAATTTCTACATGAAAGTTGGAAGTCTCAATAGCAAGATGGGAGCATAGCTCTGAATAAAACAAAAGTATGTTGGAAACTTGAAGGAAGACAAATAGTAGCACACACTGTTACCAGAATACAACGTATGTAAGGGACCTAAAACTAGCTGTGCAGTATATGGCTTTTAAAAATGTCAATCCTTATGATTTTGTCTTTTTCCAGAAGAAAATAATATTTAATTTCTGATTAATTTATTTCCCCATATAACCCAATAAATGTCAAAACTCTGCTTATAGTGGGATGGGACCATGTCTTGAATTGTTAGCATTAGATATAATAGCAAAAATAGTGGAAGAATGGGATTCCAAAATGATCACCTGTTCAGAAGGACTTACTTAATTCTAATTGCAAAAATGTTGACTTCAATTTCTGTTAAACAGCACACAGCTGCTCTATGCTATTCAAACCTTTTCAAGAACATAAAAAATGGGAGAAAACAAAGAATTACTGCCTGAAGGAGACTAACTTTACTTTTATACTTGAAGCTAGAGGGCATGACTACGATTTTAAACCTTCACTAAGTAAGTTCAATTTGGCTGAAGGATGTGTTTCAGATCTGAAAAGCTCTCAGGTACTCTGCCTATGTAACATATACACATGAAAGAATAGGGAGAGTTTCTTAGACCACAGAATCACAGAATCACAGAATCATATAGGTTGGAAAAGACCTTTAAGATCATTGAGTCCAACCGTAAACCTAACACTGCCAAAACCACCACTACACCATGTCTCTAAGCACCTCATCCAAAAGTCCTTTAAATACCTCCAGGGATGGCGACTCAACCACTTCCCTGGGCAGCCTCTTCCAATGCTTGATAACCCTCTCGGTGAAGAAAAATTTCCTAATATCCAGTCTAAACCTCCCCTGGCACAACTTGAGGCCGTTTCCTCTTGTCCTATCACTTGTTACTTGGGAGAAGAGACCGACCCCCACCTCTCTACAACCTCCTTTCAGGTAGCTGTAGAGAGCAATAAGGTCTCCCCTCAGCCTCCTTTTCTCCAGGCTAAACAGTCCCAGCTCCCTCAGCCGCTCCTCATCAGACTTCTGCTCCAGACCCTTCACCAGCTTCGTTGCCCTTCTCTGGACACGCTCCAGCACCTCAACATCCCTCTTGTAGTGGGGGGCCCAAAACTGAACACAGGATTCGAGGTGCGGCCTCACCAGTGCTGAGTACAGGGGCACGATCACTTCCCTAGTCCTGCTGGCCACACTATTTTTGATACAAGCCAGGACGCCATTGGCTTTCTTGGCCACCTGGGCACACTGCTGGCTCATATTCAGGCGGCTGTCAACCAACACTCCCAGGTCCTTCTCTGCCTGGCAGCTTTCCAGCCACTCTTCCCCAAGCCTGTAGCGTTGCATGGGGTTGCTGTGGCCCAAGTGCAGGACCTTGCACTTGGCCTTGTTAAACCTCATACAATTGACCTCGGCCCATCGATCCAGCCTGTCCAGGTCCCTCTGCAGAGCCTGCCTACCCTCCAGCAGATCAACACTCCCACACAACTTGGTGTCATCTGCAAACTTACTGAGAGTGCACTCGATCCCTTTGTCCAGATCATTGATAAAGATGTTAAACAGAACTGGCCCCAACACCGAGCCCTGGGGAACACCGCTTGTGACCGGCCGCCAACCGGAGTAAACTCCATTCACCACCACTCTTTGGGCCCGGCCGTCCAGCCAGTTCTTTACCCAGCGAAGAGTACACCCGTCCAAGCCATGAGCAGCCAGTTTCTCCAGGAGAATGCTGTGGGAAACCGTGTCAAAGGCTTTATGAAGTCTAGATAGACAACATCCACAGCCTCTCCCTCATCCACTAGGTGGGTCACCTTGTCATAGAAGGAGATCAGGTTGGTAGATGATCCCAAATGAAAGATAACTTTTAAAAAGAAGGGAAGATAGAAGCGTCAAATACTCACTTGAATGAGACTCTAGAGGAGGACTTTAATCTCAGAGAAAAAAAATTGGTGGGGACTAATTGATTACAAGTGATTCAGAAATTTGTCAAAAAAATGACACATTCAGAAGCATAGTAGAGATCTCTTGAAATCATAGAATCACAGAATCATAGAATCATTCAGGTTGGGAAACACCTTTAAGATCATCGAGTCCAACTGTTAACCTAACACTGCCAAGTCCACCACTAAACCATGTCCCTAACATCGCATCTACATGTCTTCTAAAAACCTCCAGGGATGGTGACTCCACTTCCCTGGGCAGCCTCTTCCAATGCTTGACAATCCTTTTGGTGAAGAAATTTTTCCTAATATCCAATCTAAACCTCCCCTGGCGCAACTTGAGGCCGTTTCCTCTTGTCCTGTCACTTGCTGCTTGGGAGAAGAGACCGACCCCCACCTCTCTACAACCTCCTTTCAGGTAGCTGTAGAGAGCGAGAACCTCAGCCTCCTTTTCTCCAGGCTAAACAACCCCAGTTCCCTCAGCTGCTCCTCATCAGACTTGTGCTCCAGACCCTTCACCAGCTTCGTTGCCCTTCTCTGGACACGCTCCAGCACCTCAAGGTCTCTCTTGTAGTGAGGGGCCCAAAACTGAACACAGGATTCGAGGTGCAGCCTCACCAGTGCTGAGTACAGGGGGATGATCACTTCCCTAGTCCTGCTGGCCACACTATTTCTGGTACAAGCCAGGATGCTGTTGGCCTTCTTGGCCACCTGGTCACACTGCTGGCTCATATGCCTGTATGGATCCCAGTAGCACAGATACCTTGATGAATTACCCTTAGTGAATAAGGAGTAATCAACCAAAGGATATTTATCAGCTTTGATCAGAGATATTAACTTGTACTAAACTTTTGCTGTCATAGTTAGATGATTACCAAAAGTCCTTTGAAACCTATCTGCAGTTGCTGTGATTACGATAAAGGTGTATCCAAACAGAGAAGCGCATTTTCTTGTACACAGGGAAACAACAAGAATCTATAAAAGAATAGGAACACATGACCAAATCACTGACTGACAGAAAAATTAATGTTCACAGGGAATGTTATAAATCTCCCATTCTAATAAAAATATTGTATCACTGATTAGAAGTGAATGTTATGTTCCGGATCTGTGATATTTGCTTGACTACAAATATGGAGTGAAAAGAGGGTTCCTCTCTGCACAGGCTTTACATCCAGAGAAAGAAAGAACAAATTTATAAACCTGACCTTGCTCTACCTGAATTCTTTTTAGATCAAGGAAAAGCTATTTCTCAACTTGCTAACACAATGTTTGGAAAGGTAATATATGATCTAAAAGAAGCTGAAGAAAGCTATGTTCAAATGAGGAGAGGTGTGTGAACAAGTAGTCAAACAGTGGATAAGAGGAAAAAAGGATTGGAAATTGAGAAGATAGCAGTAGCCAATTCTATCAAGAAATGCTTTTGCCTAAATTTTTGGCCTTTATTGTTCATAGGTGGCTTCTTTTTCTATTAACAATTCAGTCACTTGCTATTTTTAAAGTTAAATTTGAAAAGTAAGGAAAAGAGAGGGGAAAAAATCCCAGTAAGAGTTCTTTCTATTGCTTTTCTCCTTTTATCTTTTTCTCCTTGTATTTTGTGGGTTTGTTTTTGTATTACTGAAGCAGTTCTGAATTTTAATGATAAAGCACTTGGCTTAAACCCAACATGTGCAATAATAGGCTTAGTTACTCAGTACTTGTCCAGAATCTCTGACAATTTCAAACTTAACATCTTTGGAACCAGTGCATATCTTATCCCCAGGTTAAAATAATAAAAAAAGAAAGTGTATGCCAGAACATGGAAGTTTTAACTTGATTTGAAAAGCCTTAAAGCAGGAAAGACTGGTTTTTGTTTGTTTGGTTTTTTTCAAAAAACAAAACCAAATGAACTTGAAAAGTAAAAAAGGAAAAAGTGTATTATCAGGAGAAGGGAATGTATCTGGCTTATACATCAGATGGGTGTGCTGCCATTCAAAGGGACCTCAAGAAGCTGGATGAATGGGCCAGCAGGAACCTCATGAAGTTCAACACAGGGAAATGCCAAGTCCTGCCCTTGGGGAGGTATAACCCCAGGCACCAGGACAGGCTGGGGGCAGCTGGCTGGAAAGCAGCTCTGCAGGGGAGGACCCGGGTGTCAAGGTGGACAACAAGTTGAGCGTGATCCAGCAATGTGCCATTGGCACAAAGGCGGCAAGTGGTATCCTGCCCCCAGCATGTCCTGGTGCCTGGGGTTGTTCCTCCCCAGGGGCAGGACTTTGCAATTCGCCTTGTTGAACTTCATGAGGTTCCTGTCAGCCCATTTCTCCAGCCTGTCAAAGTCCCTCTGGGTGGCAGCATGACCCTCTGGGGTATCATTTCTCCCAGTAACCAAGACAGGGTCCTGCTTTCTGAAATCATGCTGGACCCTGAATCTCAGGGAGCTGAAGGCACCTGAGGTGACAAGCAGCACTCTCCTCTTTGCAGCACTCTCCTCTGGCTAGCTCTAAAGTGGATTCCCACCCGGTATGTCAGATATGCTGCTTGGCATGATAGATTACATGCAGAGATTAGATGTTTAGACATTCACTGGGAGGGGCAACCTTTTAAAAAGCTCGGACTAACTGTAGGAGATGTAATCTTACATTAATCTGTAGGAGATGAAGTTTCATTTTGACTGCTGGCAACGACTTTTTAGCGAAAAGAGAAAAGCAGCTTCCTATGACTGGAGGCAAAACGTGAACTGATTCATATTAGCCTTTATTCCTCCATCTGTTGACTGACCAGCTTTCTTGAAAACTTCCTTCACCCCAATAGGGAAGCAGGTGGAGTTGAGAAATTTACCTGGAGGCAATCCCCGTCTGTCTGCACCCAGATCATAACCTGCCATAACCTCCACCTAGTTACAAGGTGGAAGGTTAGCCAAAGTGTGGGAGCTTGGCTGCCACCTGTCCCCAGCAATTTAAAGTCAAGTATCCCCAGTAGCATGGTGCTGGAGCTCTTGGTCCTGTGCACAACAAGCAGAACCTTTCATAAGCTCTAATAAGTTACTAGAACAATGTTATATAAAAAGCAGTGCAAGGATTACAGACAACGGTGCCAATGCTAATTAGGGTTAGCCAACGTCTTCTCATTCATACAGCTAAAGGAGCATATGGGAAATGTCATGTTGTCATAGCAGATTCTTTCCTTCAAAAAGTTGTGTGAAACATCAAAGCCAAGTAAAATAATAGCTGCATACAACAAATGCAAGGTACAAGAGCTTCAGATAATACATCTTTTTTCACTGCCTTAGAAGGGTTGTAGTAAGAATGCATGCAAAAATGCAGTCTGCTGTGTTGTCTGTTGTCAAGCTGTTACTCTGCCTCTTCTTCTGAGATATTTCTATATTTTTATATAAAGCATTTAAAATATGCATTTTAAATAAAAATGCTTTTATTCAAACAGCACAGAAAGCCCTAGAATTAAAAATATTAACTGAAAAAATGTTATGCCTTGTAAAAGCTTGAAACACTTCCTTTTCATATGGATGTGGCTCTTCTTTCTTCCTGTAGTTTGTAGGATTGAATTAGAAGAGAGTCAACAATTTTCATTGTGTTAATGACTGATCCAAATCTTAGAGTACTTTCTTAAAAATATTACTGTTTGTATGTAGATCTCTCTTCAATGTGATGGTTCTGTACAAATAATAAAAGAGGCACTTCACCCTCTGTGTTGGGATTCACCTAGGAAGGAAGCCTTTTCATATGTTCCAAAAGCTCCCACGTACATATGCCCTAAACATAACACTTGTGTGAATAATTTCAATAACTCTCGGCCTTTCTGAGGAACACTGGAGTAATTTTGAGCAGACAAATGGAAGCCAATGGGAGGCACCCATAGATTGAGATGAATGCTTGCCAGGAGAGCGTGTAACAGGTTTTTTACTATTCCTATAAAAGAAGAAGCAAGGCAGTGAAAAGTATGTTAGACTCAACATGTGAATGAGCTGTTTGTTTGCTTTTTTAGTCTTGTTTTTCTCTTGTATTTTGCATTAGAAATGCTGTTGGATTCGCTGCTCACAGATTCCCAAAGAAAGGAAACACAAGTAGCTGAAATGTAGGCATTGCCAGAAGTTTCCTATTTCTGACTCTCTCTTGCCTCTGATACATGAAAAGAGTAACACTTTGCAAGAACAGATGTTTTCCTCTTCTGTTCTTGGTTAGCCCATGCCAGATGACCCAGCTCTTTGGGCTGTGGTTTCTGCTTTTCAGCCATTTTTTTCTTAACGGTACTTTTTTTTCTGCTTGCCAGTTAACCTGACATAAGAGTGGCAAGCACATCAGTCAGCTTTAACAAGGTGATCGCTCAAAGCCGTGTTTGTTGGGAAGCCTAACAGGAGAGCAGAAGTGAGTCTTAAGCTGTGTGTGGACCATCAGAAGTTCAAGTCATATGTCAGATCGTGTCATCTGACTAACAGGGAAGCTGAGCTGGCAGGGGAACTTCTGGGTAGTCTGAATCTGTGGCTTTGGGGAAGCAAATCAGTAGGATATGCTGAGACGGATATCCCTGGGTCAGTGGAGCAGTGGGACCCCTTGGGAGCTATTGTCATCTTTTGTGAACCACAGTTCAAGCTCCCTTCTTCCCTCAGGTCTCCAGAATATGTGATGTCTGTCCTGTGGCTCTTGGGCATTTGAAAATTTGATGGCTGGCTGTTGGGATCAGGAAGGTTGGACGCATCTATGTTATAGGACTACCAAGCACTGTAGACCAACAGCTTACCAGTGATTTTTAGAACTGAACATAATGCAACTTCAATGCAATATTCAGGACTGCTCACTTAAGTCTTGTTTTTACACTATCTTATTTCTTAACTTGAGGCCATGGCTTGAGCTGATAAAATACTACATGAAAAGCTATCTTCACATTGTTAGTGGCAGAGACTACTAGAAAGCTGTCAAGAAAACTCATTATGGAAAGTCATAGTGTAGATCTTTGAATTACTTATGACTTGACTCTCATTTGTAAGATTTTGTTGTGGTTTGTTTCTCTACTGACTCTTTCTTTTAGTTATGTGATGGAAAATGGAAGACAGGGTCACCAACAGAAACTGGGACTGTTTAGAGCCTGTAGATGGCATTATGACATTACTGCATTTCTATCCACTAGCTCTGGACACATTAAAAAATATGAAGTACCAAGAGGTCATAAAGGTATATAGCAGCTGTGCCACAGCTGATGAGGTTAGATGACTGCCAACCAGTATCATTTAAATCCCTTTAAAAAATCAGTGTAATGTTTAACTACAGTTCAGTGTAGTGAGTGAGTGCTTTATAACCTATGAGTAATGTACTGAGTAATGCAATCTAACTGTTTCTCAGGAGAACTTCGCTGTGGTTTTAGTCAACTAAAATCAGCAATTGGCAAATCAAAACTGGGAGTCATTGTGTAGTCAACAGTGGAAAAGGCCAAGACATGCCTTAGGGCCTTAGTTCTACTGGCATATAGAAAACAATATGACCTGTCTGCATTACACTACTGGTATTACACCTTGGAAGTACCAAAGATGTGTCACTTGAAAGGAATATTATTGCAATTTTTTTTTTCTCATAATCCAAGACAGAAAATGAAGATGCAGCTAGGAGTGAAAACATATCCTTAAGGACATGTAGGATTCAGTTAGAATTCTATCCTTCCTTCTGTGAATTAAATTTCAGGTCAGTAGTCTGTAACAAATCCTCTGTTCCAGGGGGAGACAAGCTAGTGCATTACAACACATAAACCACACTACCTTATAAAGTGTTTGTGAAAATGAGATGAGATCCACCAGGATACATACAAGTATTTAACACATTAAATCAATAATAACTTTCTGAGATTAACCTGTCTTTTTTTTTTTAAAGGAGATACTCTTTCAGTAGAGATCAGCTATACTCAAATTACCTTCAGTATGCATAATAAAGTCTGAGATAATCATTGTCACCTGAGATGAAAATTATATTGTAGAGCTTATTTCAAACATAAAGCTTTCTTGCAATGTTCCAAGTGTGTTTATATTTTGCTAGTACTTATTAAAAATACCTTACATAGTGTTAATATTTTAAATTGTAATCAGCATTATGTTATGTATGTCAAATATGGCCAGAGAGTAATGGAATTGCTTACCATAGAGGATCCAAAGCAGAATATCATGCTGACTGTTCTTCAACTGTAATTTGGGGGTTGCACACATTGAAGAGTGATTGTTTTGCATCAGCCATGGGCTTAACACAGGTATTTTTGTATAATACAGAGCAGCTGCCATGATCTAGTTGTCTACCAGAAGAAAAATCCTGTTCCTATGCTTTGGTCAGGTCAGGGCATCCCAGATAATGTGTCAGAAGAATGAAATCATTCAGTTGATCTAGGAACTGAGCAACAAACAACTCTTAATGATAGCAGTGTCATTATTGTTTTGCTATGAAAGAAAAAAACATCTCGCATAAGTTAGGTGACCATTAATCAGAAACTGTATCCATATTGCATATAGACACTTGCCTATATGAAATAAGTATATTTTTGATGTTTTCACACAAGATTTTGACAAGTCTAGCTTTACCTCAGATGGCTTTTTTCCCAGTGTCCTTTGAGCCATGTCTTCCATATGATAAGAGACTGTTGAAACTGATGGAGCTTTCTACCTTTGAACCGTGGACTTGCGTTCCTGGTTAACACACAGGCAACTGGAGCAATGAACTCTGTCGGGGCATGAATCCATTAGAATGAAGGAAATTGCCGTTAGGAGAGACTACAGCAACACACCTCTGTAGAACAGTAAGCACAATCCATCCCTCATTCACTACAGTGGCTCCCTATGGAGTGCTGAATAGGTAGAGCAGAACTTGCATCTGTCTGTCTTAGCAGCTCTGTTGACTTTTCCATACTCAGCTCTGTCTTGTCTTCCACATGTGATGAAACATTGCTTCCTATGTGCAAAGTCATAAATCTTGGACAATATTTTTTTGGTTAAATTCATTATGGATTCTTTCACCACCTAATAGGTTAGCAATATATTTATTCATTAGAAGTGTGGGATATAAGTAGGGTGAAGGGAAATGAATTCTCAAAAGAACTGTATTTGATTTTGCTGGTGTTGATGCTATATTTGAGTCCTTATCCTTTAAAAGCCTGTTTTGGATATTACTCATTTGATGCATTTTAGGAAAACTGTTTTGAAATGTACAGTGCAATTTTCTTCTCAGACAGAAGGCTAGTAAATGTTTTGCTGTGAGAAATGGAGTTTGTCTGTGTGATGGATAGTGACTTTGTGCCTAAGCATAGTGATTGTGTCTTAATGTTATGTTTCTTGTGGTGCTACTTAGCTGAAATACAGCTGAGGTTTGATCTGGCACTGAACAACACAGCTTCTCTGCTGTCTATGAATCTGTGCAATTTAATCAGCTGAGGACAAGCCTTCAAAGTTCAAATCCAATCAAATCAAAAAGTCTTTTTCCTATGTCAAATACAATTGTAACAATTAAATAGTATACACAGAACAGTATATAACAGTTCTTGCACACTCATACATGCTCTAGCTGTCTTCAGTGTTCGCTGCTGTAAGCATCCACTGTTCAATTTGTTTCTGAATAGATTCTGATGCTAATTTTATTACCTCTCTAAGAGTGTGTTTTCATTTAGAACAATGAAGCGGGCATTCGTGAATGAGTCACTCATAATTAGACTGAGGTGTTTATGCTGTGCTTCTAATAAGAGACATAGCAAATAAGATGTTTAGTAATAATTATAGGGAAACAATCTAAACAGTTCCTCTATAATACTTGAAATCATAGAGAAATTGAGGAGAACAAGGTCCATCTTAAATTACTAGTGCATACATCTTAGAGGTTCTGTCATTCTTCAGACCTTATCAGTTTCTTCTTCAAGTGCACAGGGCTGTCTGCAGCCTATTGATGTGCAACCTGGTGATCAGCCTATTAGTGGAAACCCTCAGCTCCTGCCATTCGGTGATGGCATTTTAAATGAATGGTAGAATTCCCACCGACTGGAATGGATGCTGTTTGTCTTTGGAAGTGGGTGGTTGTGACCATGCAACTCTTTTCTTAAAAGTGTTTCTTCAGGCTTCCCCATTCCTGGAACTCTTTTGATATCTTCTACTACTTTTTAATGCCGTTATGGTCATCTGAGCCCAGTCTGACTTGCTATCCTATCTATTGTGTTTCCCCTGCAAAGCACTTCTCTGTAACCATAGCCACTCAGTGTTGTATAGGGAGAGGGAACTGGAGTCCTTGAAATTAAAGATGCTTTACTGTACAGTCTCTAAAAGTAGCAAACATCACTAACTGCCTCCTTCCCTCCCCCGCCACAGCTCACGTATGGTGTGTGGGCCTTGACTTTCCAAAGCAGATTTGTAAATGCACTGAGCAGTAAAAAAATGTGAGTTAAAATAACAGTATCTAAAGAGGAGAAGGTTGCAATTCTCTGCACGGAGAAAAAAAAAAAAAACCCAGAGATCTGTCAGCTCCTCTCAGCCAGAACATGTTTGCAGACACCCAGGGGAAGAAACAAGTTCTAGGGACTGCTGATGACACTAACTCAATACAGGGCCTGCTGTACCCCTTGGGCATGGTCCCACTAAAACCATGGGCTGTTGGACACAGCAAAACAAAGCCTGTGGACTTCCAAAAAAGTGTTAATTTTCATGGCATGGATCTAGTCTTTTCTCCTCAAAGTGTTGACTGCAAACTCCAGACCTCCCTGAAACTCATTCCTAAGTAAGATGAGGAACCCCTCAAAGAGCGTGAATGTAACACTTTTGGTATTCTTCTCTAGAGATATAACTATTTTCATAAAAAAATAGAATCACAGAATGGTTGAGGTTGGAAGCAACCTCTGGAGGTCATCTGGTCCACCTCCCCTATTCAAGCAGGGCCACCTAGAGCAGGTTGCTCAGGACCCTGTCCAGATGGGTTTTGAATATCTCCAAGGATGAAGTGTCCACCACCTCTCTGGGCAACCTGTATCAGTGCTTGGTCACCCTCACAGTAAAAAATTGTTACCTGATGTTCAGAATTTTCTCCCTCATCTACTTTACATTCCTCAGAAACATTTGCATTTTGTAAGAACAGAGGCATTTTTTCTTTGCAAATATAGAGAGGCAGATATAGATAATGAAATAATAGATAGATGGCTACAGAAACAGTCAGATGGAAGAGCCTGCTACAGACTTTGCTGTTAGCTGCTGAAGCAGGTACACTTGTAACTCAAAGAAGGCATGTCCCCTTCTATGTATCTCTCCACAAGTCCAGTCCTCAAAAAATACAGGTAAATGGCCTCCCAGGAAATAGTAGAGTCCATTTAGCTCCACTTCCTTGTCTAGTACCAAGACTATGCAGAGCTGATTTGTCCCTGTCTTTTCTAATGGTTTCATGGCCATTGCAATCTCCCGCTTTCCTCTGGGAAATGGCTAGAGAAGGGAAGGAGACCTATGTGAGAGCCTGTGTACATAGCAGCCACCTGCCAGCTTTTAACTGAAGGCGTAAAGGACAATCTCTCTCACTGCCATTTTCTTTGGCTTCATAGGTCTTTTAAATACAACTTCATGTTGTATTTAATTGGTATTTTTGTTTACATTTACTGAACTGCCCAACAACAAAATCCCACTTCCTTCCCCCACCAAGTTAGAAAAGGGAATTAAGTTGCTAGAGCAGATCTGTAGGTTGTTCTTTGGGCACAAGTTAAAATGCAAGAAATTCCATTTGAATTCAAGAAAAAAAACTTTTTTACTGTGAGGGTGGTCAAACACTAGAGACAGGTAGAGAATATCTTTGGAGATATTCAAAGTCTGACTGGACATGGTCTTGGGCAACCTGCTGTCGGTGACCCTGCTTGGAGCAGGGGGTTGGACTAGATGATCTCCAAAGGTGCCTTCCCAGCTCAGCTGTTCTGTATTCCTGTGATTCTCCTGCACTCTGGCTGCATGTCATATCCGTTCACTTCTGCACGAGAGTCTGTGCTTTCTGCTCCAGTTGGAAACTCTTCCACCTACTGATTTTTCCCTAAAATATTACTCAGTGCCTAATACAGTACAATTTTGATTTCTTCTGGGCTTTGGGCTCTATTATAACACCAGTGTTAGTGATGATTTAGTTTCTTAAATACATGTTCACTTTAAATATGATCATTTGTATTTTTTTTGTAGAGGCAAGGTAGCACAAATCACAATGACTCCAAACAAATCCTGTTTATGGTAAATAACTGTGTTAGCTATATAGAATACCAACCTATATTTATTCTCAAGTAGTTTGTACCCTTCTTTCTAGAGAAACATTTTTTATTTTTATTAACAACATGATCATTTTACCTTTAAGGCTGAAATGTGGCACATTTGTTCTCAAGCCAGGTGTGTTTCTTCATTGCTGGGGGATTTTTGGTTTGGTGTTTTGGGTTTTTTTTTCCTTTTTTTTTTTAAATGAGAAATATGTTTCAAATTAGAAAGACCAATGTTTGTACCTTTTTGATAGTTCAAAAAAATAAATTGTCATGTTTGTCTAACAGTCCTCAAATTCCTGTCTCAAGGGGCATGTTAAGTGCAAATTTGGCAAGGACATATATGTCTGTGTCACAGAAATACCACTCATTGGTCTCTATTATATAGAGGAGACCTTAGGAAGAAAGCTGCCAGGGTAAAGAAATACTTTGCCTCTTTTTTTCAAGTTGAGTTATAAATTACTTCTAAAATTACCTTTTCCTGCCTAAGTTTCTCTAGAAATATTTTGTAGACTGCCAAAATATTGATGAAAATGAACATCCAAAAAGACTAGACTTGCAGTCTAAAAGAATGGCATAAACCATGCCGGATACCATCATTATGAATTGCTGAAGCAGGACACATAGCAGAATTGAAAAACTTGTTCCTGCCACATTCTGCACATAATGCTTCCTCCTGTCCTTCTCTTTGGTGGTACTACATTGGGAAGAAGCATTTCCATATCCCAGCCTCCTGATGAGAGAACAGGAAGGGGACAGGCAGGCAAGAAGGGATTCATCTATGTTAGTCAGTCTAAGCTGTCTTTCCGGATTGTGGAAAGAAAATGGCACTGTTATTAATTGATTTGATTCAACTTTAAGTTAAAAAATTGAAATAGTTTGAACACTGCATAGGTCATTTCCCAATGATTTCAAGAACACAGAAGACCTTTTGCCATTCACTGATAAAATTCTGGCTGCTGTTGCAGGCTAACATTGATAGTCTTGCAAATTAAACAACAGCAGCAAATGCTAGAGATTTACTGTTACAACATGGATAACAATTCATGGAGAAGCAGGGAAGTGTCCTAGTTCATTTCTATTGAGGGTTATTTTTTTAAAGGAAAAAAGCCCATCTACATAGACTAAAAAAAATAAAATAATCCTAATTATTTTTTTTCCTTTGCTTCAGCAGACCTAAGAGGTAAAAGAGATTCTAACAGAGCTGGATACATTAGGAACCAAAAGGAAGGTAGCATGGGCAATTTTTAATTAGCTGAAATCACTTTCTATCTCCTTGTTTCAGTATGTATTGTATTTTATATATCTCTATGTATTTTATTTTACACAGTTTATAAATGGTATATAAATATATAAATAGTATGCAATTTATAAATTTTAATTGGCTGTATATGTATCTGCACTGACATTGGCTGATTAGTGTAGTCATTTGTAAGTATTTAACAACAGAATTAAATAGTCATCTGAAAGTACCGGAAATCATAAATCAGATTGTTACATAGCACTATTAACTCTTCAGTAGTAAGACAAAAATTTTCCTGCCATTACTAGCTGTAAATGAAAAGTTAGAATCACAATAAATTCTACTGACCAAACATGGGGTGCTGGGAAGTATATGAGGGCAGCAGAGTTAGCATTAGATTGCTCTTGCCTCCTGCTATTTAGGACAGTGAGTACCAGCGTCACTGTCATGCAAAATCTCTCAGACTTTATTTGCAGTCCAACAAAAGATCAAGGCAATTCCACCGAAGCAGCAAATCCAAAAAGAGCAACAGAAAACTGTGCTTTTTTTGATGATGGAAGCAGTACTTTTCAGCCCTCCTGAGAACTTTGTTGCCACTTGGTCAACCTTGTTCGCTTCCACCTCTGATTGTTCCCTCTGCTGCTACACTCCCTTTCCAAGGAGTGCGTGTCTAACCCTTGCCCTTCTTTAGGGCTGGGAATCTATTTGAATCCACAAGGTAAGCTGATTCCCAGCACCGTAAACACCGTTTTCCTTCACAGTGACAGCTGTTCTGGGTTGTGAAAGGGTCTGTAGTGTTTGGGTCTAGTAAAAACACTTCTGGCATCCACTAATTGAGTATTCTTTTCTGCTTCTGTCACTGATATGTTACTTTACTGGATGGGAATTCTCAGTATTCCTCCCAAATCTCACCTGCCTTGTCTAGTTGGACTGCACAGTCTTTGGGGAGGAGCCGTGTCCTGCTCAGCATGTACAACATCTATCATAACATGTCTGTTATCTCAGCTGGAACCATTATGTGGGCATAAAACATACATATTTTGTCTAGATTAGAAAACATTCTAAAGATACCAAATAGGATTACCCAATCCCTGATTATTCCTTAGGATCACATCTATATAAATTATCTTCGGTTAACACAGCTGTTTCATAATAACTTCTAATTCTATAAATTGAACTACTTAAGAAATATTTTGCAAAAACATATTTCAGAGTCATGATTACCCTACATATACATTCATAGCATAAGAATTTGCTACTGGTTTGGCAAAGCATACTCTAATATATGTTTGTGCGTATGGCATACAGTAAGGACAAAAATGTACATAATATTTTAAAGTCCCTATGGATTATGTTGTCCATTCGTTTTACAGCTAACTTAGCTGTTGCTTTAGCAACAGGAAATCCAGTGCAGACAGCTCTCAGATCAGATAGAATGATTCAACTCAGTTCTGATAGATATGACACGATCACCATTTCTTTCGCTATCCGTAAGCTTATACAAATAGAACATTCATTTTGCTTTTGCTAATGATGTAAAAATGCATTACTGATTGTATATAGGTTATTGTTGCGATCCCTCATTCCCCTTCCCCGTGCACTGAAAGATATAGTTCATGCCTTTTGAGGCTGGTGATATCTGACTGCATTATGTTCCTGCTGAGCCTTTACAATGTTCTATATGCATCATGCGTCTTGTTTAGAATAGTGATTTGGCACTAAATCATCACTAGTCAGTTGGTCTGAAATGTAACAGTCTGTCATTTCTTCACCTCAGGCCAGTGATGTCATGTAACATGACTTTACTGGCTTATCACGTGCCATCAAGTCTCCTTGGGCTAATTATTCCAGTTCACACCCTCTGCATCACTGCATCACTGAAGGTGCACAACTATTTCCAGTTGTTTTATGTCATTATGATTATTTTCTTTAATCATAATGAAAATAATAATTCCTATGGAAAAAAATAACTCAAAGAAAATCATTTAAGAATACATTTATTATGTACATGAGATTCAGTATTCCATTACTCGGGTACTGGTGAATAATCTAGAAAGTCTGTTTAGGGTAAAGATGCACTTCATATCTGCTTCAGTGAAGCTGGTTGTGTATGGTGTTTTGGTTAAGATGGATAAAAATGTACAGTAGGAAAAGATCTAGATCTAGATCTAGATCTAGATCTAGATATAGATATGGATTTTAGGAAAGATATAGATACCGAAACTGGATTACAATCAGTCTAGCCCTTTGACTGGCAGTGGAGTAGGAGATGAATGAGGGTATGCTTCCCAACATAATTTGAACATGTTTTGTTATGACGAAGAGGGGAAGGGGCAGGAGTTTTTGTGGAGGATATGAACTTGTGGAAGGTGTTTCTTAGAGCCACATCTGGAGATCATAATCCATTCTTGAAAAGGATATTTGAGCAAATGCAGATTCATTTGATGAAAAGTAGGCAAGTACATGTAAACTAGTTGCTCTAAGTGCCTTCTCTGGTAAAGGAGAGAGGAATTTATCTCATCCTAAATAGCATATCTAAAATAGGTCAAATGACTCAGTTGAGAAGAAAGGAATATAAGAATAACCATAGAGCTTCAGGTCAGAGGTTCACTGAGCTGGCATTTTTCTCTCTGTCTTTCTTGGCGGGTGGGATATCATCACCAGGAAGGTGATTTCCCCAGAGTGAGGCTCAGCTCCTGTGCTCTGGGTGTGCTGGCTCTTCCGAGTTCATCAAATGTAGGAAACTCAGCTGCATAATCTGTGGCGAAGGGGGAATGTGTTTATGCTCCCCTAAAAGGAATTGGCAAATGCTGTTCTGTCCCCCTCTGGTTCCTACTCACCTCTCCTTGTGGAGCAGCCCCCTCCTGATGCTCCCCGACACAGCCTGCTCCGTCATTGCTCTTATAAAAGCAGCCTTTGGTCATCCTTGCTGCCTCTCTGTGAGTCTCTTCAGATTCTGTCATTTCCTGCTCGAGATGAGAGAGCAGAGCCATGCCAAGGCTTCAACATGAGGGTGAACAATGGTTTTATGCAATAACATAATTGTTTTCTCTCTTGTTCTCAAACCCTTTTCTAATAATTCCTAATATTAGACTCACTACTTTTTTTTTTTGACAGATGCTAAGCAGTGAGTTAACATTTTCCTAGACCTGTCTGTCACTACCCAAAGATCTCACTCCTGAGTGACAACGGTCAGCTTATAGCCCACTTCCTTTTTCTTATGTGCATCAGTTTGCATTTACCTACATTGAAATTCATCTGCCATGTTATTACTCAGTCACTCAGTCATGTAAATCCTTTCTGCAGTTCTCTGTATTTAGCCTTTGTTCTTTCTATCTTCATAAGAGCTGCAACTTCGTATGAGCTGCAAACATTGCTCATTGCTTACCCCTTTTCCCAAGCAATTTAGGAACAGCAGAGACCCCAGCATTTCTGTGAAACTCTCTGGTGACCTCCCACTGCCAGAAGCGACTACGCACCCCCACTTCTCCTTCCTACTCTTGGCAGTTCTTCTCCATGCCTGTTCCTTCCCCCTTATCCCATGGCTGCTTAGTTTCTTTAGAAGACTTTGATGACTGATTGTTTCCTTTTGGAAATCCAAGCAGGCTATAATATCTGTGAAAAATCCCCCATTAACACATATATTCACTAAATCTGGTGAAGTGGAGGAGTCTGCCTGAGCCATGTAGGGAAAAAGGGATTCTCTCTGTAAAAGTGCCATTTCTTATGAATCTGTAGAATGGCCAAAGTTCTTCTTCCAGCCCAGACACAGGAACTTAGCCTGTGGCGACTGCTCAATAGATGCCCCAAATTTATAAATCCCTGTGTTCCCTTTTGATCTCGCATATTTTTGTCAGAGATATACATTTCATCTGAACTGCACGTTGTTAGGCTCAAAGGCAAAATTCTATGGCACTGTTTTGCTGGCAAAAGGGGTTTTAGTGAGGAATTTGACTAAGCTATTACAGTGATCATATCTAGCCCTAGCAATCTGTTGATGGCATCAGAGTTAATGAATATATGGAATATATGGCAGGAATCTTCTCTTGCAATTTTGTAAACAGCATTCCATTAACAGTAGTTGCAGAGTAACTAGAAAATATTTCCACTCATAACTTACTGAGTAATTTTGCTGACTTTCTCTGGTTTTGTGAAAGTCTTCATAACACTGAAATGTGAACAAAATTATAGAGATGACGTTCATGTTCTCTCATTCTTTTTATCGCTGCTAGTAAAAAAACCCAAGGAAACTGGCTTCTTTTCTTGTTTGTTTGCTTTTATTTTTATTATCTAACTTTCCCCTTGCCACTCCCCCATTCAAAAATATCAGCCAATGGGGCTAATCATTTTATTAAGGGCTACAGATGCGAAGCCCTAAATATATGATAGCTGGTATAATGCGTGCATTGCTATGAAAGTTTATAGAAAACTGACTTGTAGCTGTAGAGAATAAAAGTTTAGCTTGATCTAACACAGAAACAAATTGATAAATTAGCTGTAAAGCATAGAGTCATATCTCTAAAATATCTCTAACTCCTGCCTGAATGCATGTTTAGTGGCAATAACTGTATGGAACCATAAAATAGAAAACTTGACTTATGTAGCTGTATAGTTCTGCACAAGGATAGCTTTTTATAATCATGTTACAAACTTCTGTATTAGCTAAACTATGCCCATCTGAATACATTGTACAGCATTGGACTTGTATACTATATGCACTTCGTTACTGTGAAGAAACATTCACAGTAGACAATGTTCTTGGGTATATAGGTTAGCATCACCTCATCAGTTTACCATTGGCATAGGTAAGTTGTGAAATATCCAGAGAAGCCCTGATACATCAAAGATGGAATGTTACTCCTGGGTGATATTTCTGAGTCTTTCAGCCTTATGACCCACTGAAAAAGGTTAGAAAGTTTAAGCTTATGCCTAAAGGTGGATGCTCAGCGTCTAAGTGTTGAAACAGGATTTAAAAACACTTCTCTGACAAGAAGGTAATTACTGAGAGTGGTAAGTGGGGATTTACTCCCCAGGTCTGGATACCTCCCATTGGAAACGGTGGCTGAACTTTCAAGTGAAAAATACTCAGCATGCAAGTGGAAAGGCTCAAACCCTGGGATGACAGGATGAAACCCTCTTTCTTCTGAAGTCAATTGACAAACTTCCACTGACTTTGAAAGTTTTAAAAGTCTCGGGACTATTTCAAGGTCAGACCCCATCTGCACCACAGCTGCACACTATCCGTATGGCATCCATGTGTCCATGCTGCCCACATTCTGGGACACCCACTAATGGTGCCTGTTCCGTAAGCCCCTGTTGTAAATCTAAATGGGCCTTTCTAGCAAATATGCTATGCTGAAGGTGTCTACACCACAATCACATGAACTGCTACACTGTCCTATATAGGACAACTGCCTGCTTTAATCCCTCATTGTTGATATTGACCTTACTGATTAGACTTTATGATGATTAGCTGGAATAATAGGCAGGAGAGGAGAAGGAAAAATCCGGAGCTTTTTCCAGACCACTGGCTTGAGAAGTATGTTCTCATTCCTGGAATGAGACCTGAATGTTGCCTCACCATCACGTTCTCACATTTGATCTCCCTGCACTATGATTTCCCTTGGAAGAAAAGCTGGCCAAGAGTGCAGGTTGGGAACATGGTGAGCAACCAAAGTCACCAGGACTGTGGACTATATCTGTTCTGTAATTTACATATGTCCTCAGGAGTCAAGCCATCTCTTATTCCTGTGACTCTCCTGTTAGAAACTTACACTGCTGATACCAATGTTGAGATCTCCTTTTAACATTTGTATCATTCCTGGTAGCACATGAAGACATACTGTGGCATCCTTAGGTAAAGACCATCCATCAGGCACCTGTCATGGTTCCTGTGCCCTTTCTTGCAAGTGCTGAGAGGTTTTCCACCTCTCAGATTTTCATGCCTACCCCTTTTCTTGAGATACAAACACAGGTACATCAATTCACACTTCAGGGTCCCATCAGTCAGAACGCTATGTAGAAAACAGAGCAAAAGCAAGTCCTCCATTTCTGACAGCTTTGAGTTCTCTGTGCATGTTAACTACAGATATAGCTACATGTCTACCGGACTTTTCTCTTAGCCAATGGTGAACTTTGAAACTTTTATAAGGCTCCCTTATAATACTCAGAAGCTGTGAATAGTAAAGAAGTACCCTGGGGAGTAAGACTGTACAAAAAAGCCTCCCGCCCGCCCCCGGATGTCCTGGGATTAGAAACAATGACTTCTGCACACAAACAGTCTATTCTTTAAAAGTTAGATATGAAAAAAAAGAGGGCTTAGACCATGGATGAAGAAAGCACGGGTCTAGGTTGTAGTCACAGATTTGCTTTTCCTGCTTATAGTCCCTGGCCAATGTGTTTTCTATCCAGTTATGAAATGCTGTGCTGGATATTTTAAGCTTTCAAGTGTCAGAATGCCAGTGAAGCTGTTGCAGCAAAAGGTGCCAACCCTGGAAGACCAGCTCTGGAAGGGCCATGTGTCTTTTAGCATTTTCAAACATCACTCTTGTCTACCTCTGAACCTTAAGGACTAATAGATATGTCTGCTGCATGAGTGCTACTCTTCAGGTATAAATAAACATCTGGATGCACACAGCAGCCTGTCCCCATTTCTGCTGTGGATTGAGCAGATTACATGGAGGATAGTTCTCCCAAATCATGGCTTGCAATAGTGAGATCCTCAATACAAGTACGAGGTTTCCACTATGCCTAACTTGCCACATGTCTTGAGACCAGCCCAAGCTCTCTGAGAGGCTAGGCTTGCTCAGTGAATTCCGCTCTTGCTACCCAGTGCTTTACTGGCAGATGGCTTTCCATGCATGGAGAGAAATGGCAGAACCTGAGCTTAGCCCTCGGTAGCTCTATGCTGTTGCTGAGGTGGGAAAGAGGTTGAGGAAGTGAAACTTCTTCTGGAGAGGCACTTAGAGAACCCAGAAGAGACTGGGAAAGTTACTGCTTAAAATAAGTGTTATTGAATACATTATCTTGTCTTCAAGGGAGAGTGGTGGGAGCAGCAAGAGCTGGAACCTGTGTCTCTGGGGAGACAGCAATAGATGGCACATTCATATGTAGACCTATGCATGGAAAGGTGTCCTGCAATTTGTTGCTTCTGCTCCAGAGACAGTCAGTTCCTCCTGCAGAGCCCTGAGTGCATCCACCCTCCTGGCATTTGGCTGCTTGAGCTCAAGGACAACCACAGAAAGCACAGCAGGTGGCTTTGGATGTGAAATTGTTGTGTGAAGAAAGCTAGAAGCCTTAGTGTGGGCTGATCCTCCTTCCCACTGGAACTGCTTTTAAGCTGAGCCTCTAGCCCTTGGCCCCTGCCTGAGATGAAGTTTGGGTTGCCTTACAGCCATGCCTGTTCCTGGCCATGCACCTGCTGATGAAGACCCTGACCCTGATCCACAGATTGACTTCTTAGCTTCAGCTCAGACCTGCCTTGTCACCATGGATTTGCCTGGTCACTGCTGAGCTGTGTCTGACCCTAGTTACTATCACCTGACCTGATCCTGAGCCTGACCTTCTGGCTTGACTTCGTGGTTTGCCCTCAGACCTGCAAGACCACTATGGACTTAGCTGATGATCCGGGCTCCAGGCTGACCCCAACTGCCACTCCCCAGCCCCTGCCCTGCTGGACATGGTATTGTGCTTGGCTCCCGGCTCCCTGATCCTTCGGGAGCTCCTGGCCCTTGTCGCTCCCTGACACTCTGTTCTTCATACCCAATCTTCCTTTTGTTTCCCAGGCCCATAAATTGTCTCAGAAAGGTTTGGCTTATGAATAGTGGAATGGCTTATTGACAGGTTGAAATAAAGCCTCATTGCTGTTCTTCCAGGCTCATCAGTCAGATCCTTGTGGTTGAAAGACTGATTGCTCTCTGGCTGGTGATGAGTTATTCAACATCCCTGAGGAGACGTGTCATGCACTATTACAGGCTCAGCCATGAACTCTCTGCAAAGGGATTTCTGAAATTTGAGTTTTCCAACACAAGAGTGCCTAACAGTAGTAAGCATGGGGGACTGCTTGTGACGGTGTGCTTCCCCCGCCCTCGACCTTTATCTCCTGCAACTCTGCTTAGGTGATAATCACCAGTGGTGATTGTAATGGATGCATCTGGTCACGATGGCTGCATCAGCTCAAAGTGGACTCAGGAGACAGATAACAACACAATAGCCTAGGGCTATTGTGCAATGCACCCACCGAAGAAACTAAAACCTGTGGTCGGCATGCAAATATGACTATGAGTCAATCATCTTATCCCCCATAAATAGTGAGCAGCCCAAGAGCCCTTTGAGCTCTCCTGCACGGCAGCGGGCTGCGCGCCAGGATCTCCCCTTGAGCAGGGACGCCTCTCAAGGTTACTCCTCGAGGTTGAGAGATTCCTTGCCGCAACAGATCCTCGGTAAGTGACTAATAGCATGCTAAACTTTGAAATCTTAGCTAAGTGATATAAAGGATTGATTGCGCACATATATAATCCTTTAGACATAAACCGTTGACCAAGTCTGGGACTAGGACTGGATCTAGCCGCACCTAGACTCCTCTCTGAGAAGGAGTTTAGAAAGCAAGGGGATCCTTTCCGAACCTCATGACTCAACGGGAGGGTCTCCCTGACAGTTTTGCCTGACCCTGTCCTCTATGCAGTAAATAATCAAGTGCACCTCGCCATCGAATCTTGTTAAAACACTGTCGCATTGAACTTTGTTAACTCCCTATTCTGTATCAATAAACTATTTTTACTTCTCTCTAACGAGTGAAGTGCTCGCTCACTCCATCCGCGACACTGCTTCCAGGCATATTTGCAACTCTGCTGGGCCGTCCTGGCAACTATTATTTTAAAATCTTCTCGATATATTCATGCCTGCGTGTGCAATCTTTCCAGAGAAGGAGGGTACTACAAAAGTCCTCCTTGGTCCGGTTGAGAGTCCTTTTTGTAAGCTCTCGGTGGTGTGACCAGGCCAGCATATACAAGGGTGGTGTTGTGAATGCTGAATTTTTGAAGGAGCCTATCAAATGCAGAGGCTTACCAGTGCAGAGTAATGGCACAGTCCTGTTTGTTACACTATCACATAGAAATAATGGTGAACTTGAAGCAGTTCCAAGGGCAAGAAATATGTATAACTTGTGGGAGCTTCTGGAGTAACTCAGACCTTGAACTTCATCTCCTGGCTCCTGCATGTGGCTCAGGGAAGAGCACTGAATCTTCATTTTCCTTGTATTATTCCCCACACCAACTGGAAGTTGTTTTATAGATTTTAAGTAGCATTTTATTGAAACTTTGGCAATTGAATACAAAAAGGAAGAACTTTTAAAATCTCTGATGAACAACTTCTCCCTGTGTGGCAATGAGGAGAAGCAGTGTTTGATCACATGTCAGCAGAATCTGCCTTTGACTTTTCTATTGATAGAAAAATCCACGTTATTTTAATTCAGAACTGGCCACTGAAGGAGATGAATGGAATAACAATACACTTGTTTTGTC